>NC_047084.1:533236964-533561697 GCF_902459505.1 Geotrypetes seraphini | reverse complement strand
AAACAACAACCTGTAATCCTTATCATGAAAAGTTACCAAACACTTACATGGAAATTTAAAAAAAATGTGGCACCAGATTCCACTACCTTAGATTTCAAAGCTAAAAAAGTTTTTCGTCTAAGTTGGGTCATTCTTGCCACATCTGGAAATATTGCCGAGTGGGATATTTTTGGATGAACTTTTAAAAAGATAGGCATGTTCTAATTTTTTTTCCCATTTTGAAGATAATTTTGTAAAATTTTAGAGGCATAAATTACTTATTTAGATGTGTAAATGAGCCCTCATAAACTTAGGTCCTGCTTAATACTACAAACAGTGCACTTGTACAGTAGGCATGCTCATTTGCGGAATGGGACGATTCATCGTGGCCGTTTCATTGCAGGACATTTCAGCGACGCTGCAATGAAATAGCTGGCTATTTGCAAAATTTAATTCACTAGTAGACTATGTTTAGTGGCCAAATCAGGCCACTTAAATAGCTGGTCTATCAATGGTTGCTAGAAATGTAGCTGGCATGCGCTAAATATCAACATAGCTGATTAAGTGTATAGCAGCCAAAAATAAACCGGATATTCGATGCCATTCCCCAGAAACAGCTCGGCATTGAATATCCATGCTCGGCACCGATTGTAGAAGTCAGCCTGGCTAACTCCTGCAGTCTGAATATCGGCCCCTATGTCACTAGCAGGCATAACTGCACATGCCTCAGCATGGCTTCTTAGCATGTGACTTACTGTGCTCTCTAAGTTACAAGTGTGAATGTGGAACTGCCCAGGCTCCTCCTCCTGTGTACCCTCCCCATGCATTTATGTGCTAAGAAAGTTGCAAACTATTATTAAAGAATACCGTTTATCACCTAACTAGCACTTTTGCACCTAACTCTTAACAGTCTCATATGTTAAGTGCTAGTATTCTACAACTTGCTGTGCAATTGGTGCCTAACTGTAAGTGACCTGTTAAAGAATGAAGGGGTATGTGTCTATAAACAGGCAACTTCCTGCCCTAGGATCCTAGACACCTATTATAAAATTTCCTCTCTTTAAGGGCAGTTCTAGAAAGCAGCACCTAGAAGGCAACTGGAGCCTATTCGACAAAAGAAGGTTGGTGCCAGCTATTTTTTTTAATATATAGAATATTAGTGCAACCAGGTATATATGAGTATGCATAAATTGAACTGGCTTCCAACAGAACAGAGAATCAAATTAAAAATATTCTGTCTTTCGAAATACTAAGGGGCTGATATTCAGACCATGACAGTTAGCCAGGCTAAGTTCCATGGTTGGCGCTGAGCCCAGATAGTCAATGCTGGACCACTTCCAGTGATTGGCATTGTATATCCAGTCTATTTTGGGCTGCTAAAAACTTAGCCAGCCATGTTGATATTCAGAGCTGGCCGACTACGTTTATAGCAGTCAAAGACAGACCAGCTATTTAAGTGGCCTAATTTGGCCGCTTGACTTAGCCAACAAGTGTTCTGAATTTTGCAGATTGCCAGTTAGCTGCTATCCAGTAACTGCTAATATTCAGTGGCCTTCTCACCCTAAATATTAGTGCTTTAGGTGGCTAATTAATATTACAAAAAGTGATACAGGAAAGAAATATTACAAAAAGTGATACAGGAAAGAACTAAAAACAATGTTGTTTCAAAAGGCTTATGGCTCTGAATCTGCAGTCATGGTACATGGGCTTGTCATGCCACTGGGGCTTGCAAGCATCTGAGAAGCTGAAAGCTATGCCATCAGTATTTTCACTACCAGCAGGGCCTCCCAAGGCGGACAGGTTTCAGCGGAGATGTCAGACTGACCATGTACCAACCCTTCTGGGCAGCAGCAAAAGGGCAGTGTTGGAGGTGAAGGATCGCATTTGATGCAACACTGGCGACAACATCGAATTTATACTGTGCAGATGAAAAGCCCGGCAATCTACTTCTATATTCTGCCATGATACCTTGATGATGTTTATCAAAGTCGTTAGGACTCAAACACAAGTCGATGGCACCTAACAATAGCTCTGAATGCCAGTGGTGTAGTGTATAGGGAGTTTGATAATTACGATGGAATGGAGAATAATTGTTTAATTGTTGACATGATGCACCATGTATTTGTACTATGATATTGTTTTTGATATGTTTTAATTGCATCCTACCAAGGATTTTAGATGATGTGGGCTATAAATAATTTAGATAAATAAATGTGGGTAGCCCTGAAGGACAAGAGACCTGCCTGTTTAAGAATGGACCATATTCCTGTTGGGATCAGAGTGGAAGGGAACTAAATCAAATACAAAAAGAAAACAGAGGGCCTCTTTTAACAAGCCTCATTAATAAACTACTGTAATGTGTTTTCCTTTGTTTCTTTTCAAGATAAGTAAAAAGCACTAATATACTAATATGATTTTCTAAAAAGATAAGCTACTGATAATTTTGAAATATAAATAATATAAAAAAAAAGAATTTAAAAGGACCTGTGAAGATGCCTGCCTGTGTGCGTTAAGCTACCGTTAGGTGTTCTGAGGTTTGAAGAAATCCAGACTCTCAGATCCCCAGATGATGAGTTTTAGCTTATGAATGCACAGCTTTACCTTATGACTCTCAGCGTCTTGTAGAGTCTTACAGCTACTATGATATGAATAAATAGTAGCCAAATTGAACTTTTCCTGTGTGGTAGGCATTGGAACGGGCCCTTGCTAATTTCTCCTGCACTAAAAAAGAGCTAGTGCGGTTTAAAAGAAAAAACATGTTAGCTGCCCAACATGGGTGTGACATGGGCAGGTAGGTATGGCCAACTGTGACAGCAAGAGCTTCCCAAAATGTGGGTCACAAACAGTGTTCCCTCTAAGCGGGCGGGTGTTGTGAGCAAACTTTTTTCACCGTGAGCCAAAAATATCGGGCGCCAGCAAGTTATGAGCCAACTCGCCCGATTCTCCTCTCGCCGCCCTGCCATCTGCCGTACGCCTCTTCCGATCGTGCGCTGTGACGAGAAACGTGTGCGCTGCGATGTAATATTTTGTGCGCCAGCGCACGCCAGCGCAGCTTAGCGGGAACACTGGTTCAAATGGTTTTATTTATTTCCCCAAATTTATTTTTGTTATACGCATTGAAAATATTTGATATTGCGTTTAAATCAAAATCTCAATAAACTTGAAACGAGTGCCCGTGAGATTGTGGGAGGGTTAAATACTCAAAACTTAGAAGTTTTTGCTACGCCAGCTTTCTGGTATCTTTACATACAGTGGCGTACCTAGCATATGTAACATCCGGGGCCCATCATTTTTTGGCACCCCCCCCCCCATCTGTAAGAAAAACATGATTTTTAGTAACAAACCACACGTCACACATGAGTACCTAGGAAAAGGCAGCATCTTACATATTGCAGTGAGCAGTACATCAATACACCCATTGTAAAACTAAACAAGCCAGACCAGCACAGATCAATCCTACACCGTCAATCCTAACAGAAAACCATGTCTTTCGAACACACAGAACACAGAAAACACCTTCGCCTAGTAAGGAATATGTAATCACAAACTAACCCCTCCCTCTTTTACAAAACTGTAGTGTGGATTTTAGCTACGGAGGTAACAGCTCTGATGCTCATAAAATTCTGAGCATCAGAGCTGCTACCACCAAGGCTGGTGCTAAAAACGCTTCACAGTTTTGTAAAAGGGGGGATAAAATAAAAATACATAGACAAAGGTTAAATTGAACCAGCAAGAAGCTGGACTCTGCATACAATGCTTCACAGAAACAGTGACACATGTCTCCTAAAGCAATAAATAAATAGAAATTTTTTTCTACCTTTGTCTTCTGTGGTTTCTCCTTTCCTCATCTTCTTGTAACTCTCTTCCTTCCATTCACTGTCTGCCGTCTCTCTTCCCCTATATGGCATCTTCTCTCCTTCTATGCCCCTTCCAGGAACTGTATGCCTCCCCCTTCCATCTCTCCTTTCACCCCATTGGTCTGGCATCTCTCTCCTCGCCTTCCCTCTCCCACACCTCTCCTCATAGTCTGGTATCTCCCCTTCCCTGATTCTCTGGCATCTCTCTCCTTTCCTTTTCTTCCATCTTTCGCTCCCCCTCCATGCTCTCACATCTCCCCCTTCCTTTTCCCTTAGACTGGCATACCTTCCTCCTACGCTCCAAGTCCTGGCATCTCCTTTAATTCCCTCCCTCATCTTCCTTCTCCCTCCAGCTGGGTACCGCAACACTCTTCCCTGCAGCTCTGCACTTCCCCACAATTGCCATGCTTCGGTTCCTCTTCTTCCTTCCTTCCTCCCCCCCCCCCGCGGGACCCTGCGGCACCATCAACTCTTACTCCCTCTAATGTCGGCCCTGCAGCTCCAGACTTCCTCGCACCTTCTCCCCTCCCCCTTTGGATCGCTATTATTTTAAATGTTATAGCCGCGGAGCTGTATCCATCAATGGAGATGTCTAACCTCGGCCTGCCCCGGAACTCTTACTGCAACAGTGACTTCCTGTTCCTGCCTAGACGGGCGGCTGCTGCAGTAAGAGTTCCGGGGCAGGCCGAGGTTAGACATCTCCACTGATGGATACAGCTCCGCGGCTATAACATTTAAAATAATAGCGATCCAAAGGGGGAGGGGAGAAGGTGCGAGGAAGTCTGGAGCTGCAGGGCCGACATTAGAGGGAGTAAGAGTTGATGGTGCCGCAGGGTCCCGCGGGGGGGGGGGGGGAGGAAGGAAGGAAGAAGAGGAACCGAAGCATGGCAATTGTGGGGAAGTGCAATCCCCCCAGTGCGTCCCCTTACCTTACCGACGCGTGTGTGCGCTGTGAAGAGAAACTTTGCGCTGCGATGTAATATTTTGTGCGTGAGCGCAGGCCAACGCAGCTTAGCGGGAACACTGGTCACAAACTAGGCTTGCTCTCCACAGATGCATCATTATTCTCTACTTCTTGGGGAAGGGTGTCCACGTTATTTTATTTGGCCACAATCGGAGAGTCACGGCCACAAAAATGATTGAAAAGCATTGCCTTACAGGCTATTTAAAGCTTCTGCAGATGGCACATGAAAGGACACATTTGAAAGGATAAGTTTTCTGTCTCTGTCTATGCTGGAGGTAATCAAAAACTTGATGTTTGGGAAGAGGTCATTTAATCATGTTAACGAAGTTAGCTGTCTGAGACAATGAAGGCTCAACCCCCCCACTGCCATGTACCGGTCGAGATAGATAAAGGAACACCTTTTTATTTAAACAATGAAGTACATATCCTGTCCATTCACCCCCCCCCTTTTTTTAGTGTTGATTACTTCTTTGAAGCCTATGTATCCTGTCACCAGATATGGTTTGTACTTACATCATCTGCTAATACCACTGACCCATGTTAAAAAAGTATAAAAGCTGGATGTACTAATAAAAGATTAGGCAAATCTCTTTGGAACACTGTCTACGTATCTTTTCTTTCTAAGGAGAATGCCTCCGGATATCCATACCCAGATGACAGGGTGTTTTGCAGGGCAGTTTCGGGACCAAGAAACGGATCTTGTTCGTTTCAGCACAGAGTACTGAAGTAGGATGGAAAGGGGATTTCATATTATGACCTTCATTGGCCCACCTTTGCATTTGAGGATCAGATTTATAATCATGAGTCTGATGTTTAGAGCACAAAGAAAAACTGCAGACAAGCGTACAATGATGCAGGCTATATCTATTATACCAAATAATTGAGTGCAGTTAATGTTACCACCTTTAAACAAAGCAAAAGGCCCGACACGGTCCGTGTTTCAGTTAACACGCCTTCATCAGGGGTCCCAGGTTGACAAGATATCAAATAAAGCTGCAAACAAAAAACTTAAGCCTGTGTGAATCGGAGATGATCTTAGAATGACGGTCTCTGTATAAACTGCTATGTCTTCTTGTGCATGAACATAAGAACATAAGAATAGCCTTAATGGGTCAGACCAATGGTCCATCAAGCGCAGTAGCCCATTCTTACGGTGGCCAATCCAGGTCACTAGTACCTGGCCCAAACCCATAGAGTAGCAACATTCCATGCTACAGATCCAGGGCAAGCAGTGTCTTCCCCCATATCTTTCTCAATAACAAACTATAGAGTTTTCTTCCAGGAAATTGGCCAAACCTTTCTTATAACCAGCTACGCTATATGCTCTTACCACAACCTCTGGCAATGCGTTCCAGAGCTTAACTATTTTCTGAGTGAAAAAATATTTCCTCCTATTGATTTTAAAAGTATTTTCTTGTAACTTCAACAAGTGTCCCCTAGTCTTTATAATTTTGGATGCAGTGAAAAATCGATCCCCTTGTACCCGTTCTATTCCATTCAGGATTTTGTAGACTTCAATCATATCTCCCCTTAGCCATCTCGTTTCCAAGCTGAAGAGCCTTAACCTTTTTAGTCTTTCCTCATACAAGAGGAGTTCCATCCCCTTTATCATCTTGGTCCTCTTCTTTGAACCTTTTCTAGTGCCACTATATCTTTCTTGAGATAAGGAGATCATAGATGAATGCAATACTCCAGGTGAGGTCGCACCATGGAGCGATAAAGAGGCATTATAACATTCTTAGTCTTGTTAACCATCCCTTTTTTTAATAATTCCTAGCATCTTGTTTGATATTTGGCTGTATATTGGGTAGAAGGTTTCATCGTATTGTTCTCAATGACATCCAGACCCTTTTCTTGGGTGCTAACCTCCAAGATGGCCCCTAGCATCTGGTAACTGTGATTTGGGCTATTCTTCCCAATGTGCATCACTTTGCATTTGTCCAGATTAAATTTCATCTGCAACTTGGATGCCCAGTCTTCCAATTTCCTAAGGTCTGCCTGCAATTTTTCACAATCTGCATGCGTTTTAACAACTTTGAACAGTTTAGTGTCATCTGCAAATTTAATCACCTCACTTGTCGTTCCAATTTCCAGATCGTTTATAAATAAATTATATAGCTTCAGTCTCAGTACAGATCCCTGCAGCATGGATTGTTGAAACCTCTCTACTGGGATTCTCTAAATATCCTATTTCAATAATGTCCTTCAAGGATACCTCACACCGAACCATCAGCTCCTGGACGACTGTTGCCTTTCCCCACATCTCAGTTTAATAATAATAATTTTATTTTTATATACCGTCTAACCAAGAAATGGTTCTAGGCCAGGGGTGTCCAACGCAGTCCAGTTGGGTTTTCAGGATTTCCCCAATGAATATGCATTGAAAGCAGTGCATGCAAATAGATCTCATGCATATTCATTGGGGAAATCCTGAAAACCCGACTGGACTGCGGCCCTCGAGGACCGACATTGGACACCCCTGTTCTAGGCAGTTTACAACAAATAAGCACAAGTCATACAGTGGAGAGTAATTTTAAAAGCTATTCTATCTCCTTTTTAAACTTTAGCACCAGAGAAATTATTTCCTCACTCAACATATAATTAAACACTGGAATTCATTGTCAGAAAATGTGGTGAAAGCAGTTAGTTTAGCAGGGTTTAAAAAAGGTTTGGAACGAAAAGTCCATAAGCTATTATTAAGATGGACTTGCGGAAATCCACTTCTTATTTCTAGGATAAGCTGCATAAAATCTGTTTTAATCTTTAGGAATCTTGCCAGGTACTTGTGACTTGGGTTGGCCACTGCTGAAATCAAGATACTGAACTTGAAAAATTATGTTTATGAAAGTATGAGCTAAGCTGCCAAAGTTGGCTTATTCAAAAGAAGGATTTTTTCCCCCAATAAATGAGAAACTTGAGGATCAAAAGAAAGGGACGAATCCAAGATAACTCCCACTACTTTTGAACTCTCTTCCACAAGTAGAGTTCCTGATGGTCGGGAAATTGATGTATGGACCTGAATGTTCTCTGAATTATACTATCTTAGTTGTGACAGCAGTAACTTTAAGTTATCAATAACCCAACGTTGAAAATAATTTGCATAGGATGAAGTCCTGTCAAATGTGTCACTGATGATAGCATACGAGGGCTGTTCAAAAAGTATCAGATCTTAATTTTTCTTGCGTAAACAAATAAAGCTAGGGAAATGTGGTTTGGTGCACATATGTAGACGACCCTAATGCGCATGCTTGAATTTTCCCCCGCCTACAGAATCTGTCAGTCGCCGGCAGACCACTAATGAGTGAGGAAGTGTGAGTGTCATCAGATTTTTGTTTTTGACAAAATGACAGAAAAAGTTGAACACTACTGCATTAAATTTTGTGTAAAGTTTGGCGATTCCCAAGTGGAAACGATTCGCAAGATTCAGTAGGCCTTTGGGGATGAAGCAATGGGCACCATACAGATAAAGGAGTGGTACAACCGCTTCAGAGATGGCCACACATCACTGGAGAGTGAAGCACATTCTGGTAGGCCCTCAACATCCAGAAATGAGATCATCATTGACCAACTGAGGCGTGGTTCATCACGAGTACGCACCACACAGTATAACCATCACCAAGGAGTACTACCAAGAGGTTCTGTATCGCCTTTGTAACGCTGTGAGCAGGGCAGGATTAACCAATAGGCCCAGTAGGCACATGCCTAGGGCCCAAAATGGTCAGGGGGGCCCGATGAAGGAGGACATCAACATTGTTTTTTCCAAACGGCAATGGGCCATTCCAGCATCGATCGGCAATGCGGGCCCCCCCCCAATCAGCAACACGGCTCCCCCCATCGACGGAAAGTAAGACAAGCAAGCAACGTGGGTAAGAAAGGCAACGGGAACTGTAATTTTGCAAGTGGTGCTGCTTGCCCAAAGCTTCCCTCTGACGCAGCTTCCTGTTTCCGCCTGGGCGCATGGTGGAGTTGGGTGGGGCAGGGGGCCCAGTGTACTTGTGTGCCTAGGGGCCCTTGACTAATTAATCCTGCCCTGGCTGTGAGATGCAAACGGCTGGACCTGTGGGCAGTAGGCAATTGGCAGCTCCATCATGATGACGCACCTGCCCATTCTTCATATTTGATACGGAGTTTCCTGGCCAAACACAACACACCTGTGATTCCTCAGGCTCCCTACTCTCCCAACATGGCTCCGTGTGACTTCTGGCTTTTCCCCAAGCTGAAAATGCCCCTGAAAGAGACCCTGAAAGAGTCAAAAGAAGACATCATGCAGAATGCAATGGACCAGTTGCGAGCAATCTCAAAAGAGGCATTCCAGCGCTCCTTCCGACAGTGGCAGAACCACTGGAAGAAGTGTGTGGCAGCCCAAGGGGACTGCTTTGAAGGAGATTCGTATAAGATTGTTGTATCTGAATACGAGTATTTTATATGAATAAAGATCTGATACTTTGTGAACAGCCCTCGTGTACTGGGAGGAGTATGAAAATGTCATCAGCATAACAAAAAAGAAGTTCATCCTGAAGTAAATTGATAGAACCAAGAGATGTCATAAAGATCTCATACCTCTGGAATATTATAAAAATGTTGAAGCTACTGAATTAACTTTTAAACTTTGTAGTTTACAGTACTATACTTAGTTCAATTTACTTCAGCAGAATGGCAGTGCCATCTAGTGGTCACTTGGTATAATTGCATGCACAGTATGTCTGGTCAGGACTCAGAAGAACTAACCTCTCATACCCCCTCCTTTACAAAGCCATGCTGAGACGGTAACAGCTCGGATGATCATAGGAATTCTATGAGCGTCAAAACTGTTACTGCAGCGGCTGGCGCTAAAAATGCTAGCACGGCTTTGCAAAGGAGGTGCATAGGCTCTGAATCTTTTTCATCTTAGTACTGCAGGTCAAATAATTTTTTTAATGCCTATCAATTCCAGAAGCAGTTCATCTTAATTAATAAATGCTGGGCATGGATTTAAATTATGCCACTGTGTGACATATCTAAACCCACAAAATTGGGAAAAGCAAATTGTACTGCAGGGTAATAACTTCACCATCCTATATAATAAAAGGCTAACTCGCGCATGCGCAGTTCTATTTGCGTGTTCCGTGCGCTGTAGGTCTGTGGCCGAAGGAGTGCGCATGCGCGCGAAAACGTCACCACCCGATCGCCTCCACAAGCCAGACCGCAGCCAGACGACGTTCTCCGTTTCTCCTGTCGCCGCCGCCGATCTCCGTTTCGCCTTTGCCGCCCACCCCCTTCTCTTCCCGCGGGCCCGAATGGCGATTCCAGCAGCGTGTACATCAGTCTCCACACGCTGCTTCGGGCCCTTCTGCCCTGATTTGCTCTGCCGCGTCTCTGATGATGTCATCAGGGACGTGCCAGAGTAAATCAGGGCAGAAGGGCCCGAAGCAGCGTGTGGAGACTGATAAAAGCGCTGCTGGAATCACCACCTTTGTAGTCCGGCCCACGGGAAGGGGAAGAGGAAGGGACAGGGGGGGGGGTAGAGGAAACGCTAATGCTGCTGCACAGGGAACTGGTGGGGGGGGGGGGAGGGAAATGGAGGGGAAGGGAATGCTGCTTTGGACGGACAGACAGACAGAGAGAGGAAGGGAAACACAAAGAAAATAAGAAATACACAGGGAACTGGTGTGGGGGGAGGGGGATAGAATGCTGGACAGACAGAGAGAGGAAGGGAAACACAAAGAAAATAAGAAAGACACAGGGGCAGGTGCACAGGGAACTGGTGTGGGGGGAGGGGGATGGAATGCTGCTTTGGACAGACAGACAGAGGGAGGAAGGGAGACAGAAAGGAAAGAAGAAAGACACAGGGTCAGGGAGATACACAGAAAGACAGACAGGCAAAGGGGGCCAGGGACAGAGACAGACAGAAAGGACAGCGGGAGCCGCGTCAGGAGGGGTGCGGGATGCGGCAGTGGGAACTTTTCCAATGGGTGCAACTGGGCAGCTGTCGGGAACCTCTGATCAGGGGCAGAGCAAGGTAAGAGTATCATAGGGATAAGAAGGAGGAGGGAGGATAAAAAAGGAAGGGATGCCTACTGCTGGACAGGGGGAGAAGGAAAGAGATGCTGATGGACAGGGGAGGTGAAGAAAAAACAACGGAGGACTAATGTTGGACAGGGGGAGAAGGAAAGAGGTGCTGCTGGACAGGGGGGAGGTAAAACAAAGGGAGAAGGGCTGCTGCTGCATAAGGAGAGCAGTGAAGGGGTGGTGGTGGACACAGTGGAGGTAAAAGGAAGGGAAAATGGACAGGGGGAGCAGGCAAGGGGTGGTGATGGACAGCCAAGGAAAAAGAAAGGCAGAAAGAAAGAAAGCGGCTAAGGAGAGAGAGAGAAAAAAAGACAGACACACACACATATGTTCTAGAACCCGTTAATGTAACGGGCTTAAAGACTAGTACATATATATATCTAGTAATATTTTCATGATAATTGTGCTCATTTTAATTGAGGCCAATTTAAATTCATCCAATTTCATGGACATAATGTCTCAGTAATTATAATCACTGCACAAAATGAAAAAATGTCCAAAGGTGCTTGAAAACGTTTTAATTAATGATAAACAAAATCTTTCATACTCAATCATTACATTAAAAGAAATTTATAAACTGTATTTTACCAACTTGAGTTCAAATTATAATACAAAATTTCCTAAATAGAAAAGTTTTTAACACTTTCCGAAACATAGAACTATTACATAGATTCTTGTCTTAGAGAAAGTGGGAAAGAATTCCATATAGGCGCTGACTGATAAGACAAACTGTTATTATGAAATTTATATAGTCTTAAAGGTTTAATAGAAGAGAAGCCCAATAAAAAAACTTCTGCCTCCCTATTCTCAATCACCGCCTTTTTTTTTTTTCTTTTAACCTTTAAGAATAAATTGTCTGGGATCTATGTGACATGGACCATGTTTTGCAACACTGCTTTAGGGAGACTACCGCATTAATCACTCATCTTCATTCTCAGACTGTCAAAAGTAGGGTTACCAGACGTCCGGATTTACCTCTTTTTAGGGGACTGTCCGTCGAGTGTCTGGACAGTTTCCTGGACTTGAGGGAGTTTGTCCGGGTTCTGGACTCACTCTCTCTAGTCCAGCCCCCCACCCTGGAGTCAGGTATGTGTTTTGTGAGTTTTCCCTTTCCTCAGTACCTTCTCTGGTGGTACAATTTAAAAACTTCAGGCAGCCGGCAACGTTAGCGACGTGATCCTTCTGCTCTCGGACTGCCCTGGAAGCCTTCACTCTGCAGCATTTCCTGTTTCCGCTTAGGCGGGATGCTGCAGAGTGAAGGCTTCCAGGTCAGAACAATGGCAGAAAGATCACGCTGGCCCTGAAGGAAGTGAGTGTGGCCCTGAAGCGAGCAAGTAAGGGAGAGGGGACATGATCTGGGACAAAGGGAAAAAGAAGGGTGAGGAAAGAGCGCTTTGGGACATGGGATGGGCACAATTTTGGGACAAAGGCTGGGAGGAGGGCACAAACTCAGGACACAAAAGGAAGGGGGCATACACATGGGACATAGAAGGAAGGGAGGGAGGGAGGAAGGGGACACTAACTTGGGACATAGGAGGGAGGGAATGGAAAGTGAGAATTGTTGGGCATGAGTTTGTGAGAGGGAAAGAAATGGTGCAAATGGGGAAAGGAAAAAAGGAAAAATATTGGGCATAGAGAAAGACAGGATTGAGGTAGAGATGCATGGGGAAAAGAAGGATGAGAGGGGAAAATTTTGGATATTATGGTGGAGAGGGAACAGAGGGACAGATTGAAGGAGATGCAAGGGGGAGGAATGTTGGACATAGTGATGGAGGGAGAAATGTGGCATGCTGCTGGAAAGGGGTGATAGAAGGAGAAATGGGCACCTGGCTGGTGATGAAAAGTACTGCACATGATCCGGAGGATGAGAGAGGGAGAAGTATTGGATGTGGCAGTAGAGGTGGTGGGAGAGAGGCACCCTGGATCTCTCTCTCTGTGTCTCTCTCTTTCCCCACTCCCTTTGCAGCAAGGGAGGGAATTAGAGAAAAAGACAGATGGACAGTGATAGAGGGAAACGTGTTGCCAATATGGGTGTGTAGGGACGCCATTCTGAAACAGGGCGAGATCAGCACACTGATTTCACTGCCCCTGTGAAAGAATTATGAATTATTCCCATTCCATCTCCCCTCCTGCTATGTAGCCGGCCATTCTAAAGCAAGAAAAAATGTTAGCACCTTGTGACAGAATGCTGAGGCATTCCCCCCTCCCTTCTTGTCACAAGACCCCTGTCACACATTAACCCTTATCTTAAGCTGTCCTTATTTGGAAAGGACATCAGCTGACAGACCTTGTATATGTGCAAAGACTCAGGTTTTGTCCACGTGTTAATCAGGCCCTTGCCTAAGTGCTGAGTTAGGGTGATCACGAGGCAAAGGGAGGGTGATCACGATGTAAAAGCATGTACCTTTGTATCCACCAATGTAAAAGCATGTACCTTTGTATCCACCAGTCATTAGATGTGTAAACGAGGGAGTTACATGTGCATAGAAGCATAATAAAAGGGACTCGGAGCTAGCCATGGACAACGCCTCCTTCCCGACTCTTAGCCTGCATGTGTGTGTTTGCTGTGTTACATCCCTACACGGGTGGAGGAGAGAGGAAGAAAAGTTGGACTCATGGAGGGACAGAGCGAGATGTTGGTTGAGGAAGGGAATGAGGTCCAGAGATGAAGCATGCAGGAGGCAGAAAGAAAGAAATATTGGATGCACAGTCAGAAGGAAATGCAACCAGAGACTCATGAAATCACTAGATAACAAAGATAGGAAAAATTATTTTATTTTCAATTTAGTGATCGAAATGTGTCAGTTTTGAGAATTTATATCTGCTGTCTATATTTTGCATTATATGTGTCTATTTTTTCTATAGTTGTTACTGAGGTGACATTGCATATTTTAAAGTCTTCTGCCTTGACCTCTTTGAAAAAAAACGTAAATGATAATTAACATTTTCTCTGCATACATTGTGCTGTGTTGTTTTTAAAAAATTTTATGGTTACCATTATGTATTAATAAGATTATATTATGTGTATATGAAAAATGAATTGAAGAAATTGCATTACAATTAGAACTATTGTGGGGGTCAGGGGTAGAGCTTGGGCAGGGTAGTTGGTTGATATTTGTTAGACTTAGGGGATACTTGGCTTGAAGAAGTTGAGAAACGCTGCTGTAGACTACACTTCTCCCTCCATATTCGCAGGGGATTCGGGCAGAACGTAGCTGTGAATACCGAAAATCCTCAAATAACATTTTGCATGAAAAAATAATAAACCATGAATAACCTGACCTGCGATTTGCTCAGTACAATGCCAAGAGCAGCAATTCCCTCCATGAACTACCGGGAGCAACGATTTCCAATGTGAAACGCCGGGTTCAGTGATGAAAATTAGAGAGCGGAGTCAGCAGCTGAAAAATCGCGAATAAACGAATTCACAGATACGGAAACCGCAGATATGGAGGGAGAAGTGTACACCCACGTAGATAGAAGTTCCATCTTTTCTTTTCAGAGCAATCCATATTGTTTCTTCCTCTCCACAGGTTCCCTGCATTTCATTTACTTGGATATTGATCTTTACATAGAGAGCTACCCCTCTATCTTTTTGACCATCTCTGTCCTTCCTAAAAAGATTATATCCTGGTATGTTTGCATCCCATCCATGGGATTCACTGAACCATGTCTCTATGATAGCCCTCTAACATCAGGGCTTGCAGATCATGAACTTTGTTGCTTAGACTGTGAGCATTTGTAGTCATTGTTTTCCAGCTATCTTTCAGTGGTAAACTCGTTTTTTGTATAGTTTTGCTTCCAGTTGCATTGCTAAGAAGTGAGTTGCTAATATTGTTTATGTCACTATCTTTACTACCATTACATCTTGTCTTTTGCTGGGGGTGGCCTCCATAATTGTCCTTCATACATAGGCCACCCCCAACTTATAGTTTAAACGCCTAGAAACATATTGTCTAAATTTCTCAGTTTGGATCAATAATGCTGACACTGGAAGAACTAGGGTTCTAGAAGAAAGGGTCTAAAGAGCATAATGCTGAGTATCAGATGGACTCTAGCTGAGAAATGAATGGTGGAGGAATTATCAGCAAATTCTCATGCTGGGAGTGGAGATCTGTGTCGACACGATCTCTGAGGCTTGGTATTGCTGAAACATGGACTATTTCCACGATATTGATTCCACGATTTTCTTCAATCCCTTGGTTGGACTGTTTTGGACTCCATTATTTGCTTTGCTCTGGTTATTTGGGTGGAGATCTTATTTGTCCTTTTTTCTGACTACTTACATAACATGGTTCACAAAGTTCATTTTGAATTCTCTATCAGGTCACCTTCATCTCTTCATTCCAAAACCCTCCCTTTGACAACTTTGCCCTGTGTATCTTTCTCCTCCTCCAAGCTCATCCCCCATTCTTCTGATCTCATTCCCATCCAGTTACTTAGTTCTATCACCCCTGCTGTCATGCTTTCCTTCATGCCCTTAATCTATCACTTTCCACTGCAACTGTTTCTGACACTTTCAAATCTACTACAATCACATCCAAGGCTTATTTCCAGGTGGTACATGCTGGCATGGCACATCAACAACACTTTTACCACCTGCAAAAAAGCCCTGATTCTGAAGGCTAGACAGGGCAGGGCAGAGCAGGGCAGCAACAGTAGAGCTGACAATGCTGTAGTTAAGGCTACCAACCAGCCTTCTATGTCCCTATCTCTCCCTGTGTCCAGCTTATCTCTCATCCCTATCCCCATGGTCCAGCATATCTCCCCTCTAGTCTTGCATCCCTATTTCCCCCCCCCCAATGATCTTGCAAACTTCTCATCTCTCCTGCCCTGCCACTTCAGACCCTCCTTCAAACATTCTAAGTTCCTTTGTTGCTGTTCCTGCCTCACACACAAGTGAGGAAATGATAGACATGGAGAGAAAGAGACATAGAGGGGCAATGCTGGCAGGCTTTGCAGGTCCTGTGTCCTCAGACTATCATTTCCTGCTGCTAAGTGGGTGGGACCTACAAGCCCAACATACTATTTCAAGCAAAGTTCCATAGCCCATTTCCTTTCATTGTTATGAAGACACAGCAGCAAAGGAACATAGGGAGGGGCTAGACCAGCAAAGAAGGAGGACCAAGAAGGTGTTGGAGGACAGAGGCAGGCAAAGGCAAGAGGGGGAGAAACTGGATACAGAGAGGTATAAGGACACAGAAAAGAGGTGCTGGATATGGGAGAAATGATATGGACATAGAAGGGACATGCTTGACGAGCAAGAATAGGGAGATGATGGGCCTGGGGCCAGATAATGAGAAAGAGGGGAGATGGTGGACCTAAGGGAATAAGGACAGTGAGGAAATGATAGACATGGAGAGAAAGAGACATAGAGGGGCAATGCTGGACATAGGAAGAGGGATATAGACATAGAGGGAAGATTCTGAACATAGCAGCATAGGCAGCGGAACACTTTTTTTGTTTGGGGGGCCTAAAAGCTCCACCCCAGACCGGCCCAAACTGTGCCCCTGACTCCATCCCCATAATAACATTACTAATTGTAATGCAATTTCTTCTATCCATTTTTCATATACACAAAATATGATCTTATTAATACATAATGGTAACCACAAAGCACACTATATGCAGAGAAAATGTTAATTATTTATATTTGGGAGATTTTCAAAGATGTCAAGGCAGATGACTTTAAAATATGCAATGTCACCTCAGTAACAACTATAGAAAAATAGACAAATATAGTGCAAAATATAGACAGCAGATATAAATTCTCAAAACTGACACATTTTGATCACTAAATTGAAAATAAAATCATTTTTCCTACCTTTGCTGTCTGGTGATTTCATGAGTCTGGTTGCACTTCCTTCTGACTGTGCATCCAATATTTCTTTCTTTCTTTCTTATCCAACATTTCTTTCACAATCCAGTCTCATCCCCTATGGGTCCAGGTCTCTTTCTCTTTTTCCTCCGCTTACCCTCCCCAGATCCAGTGTCGGTTCTTCTTTGTACCTACCACCACCTTTGTTCCAGGTCTCCCTCTCTCTTCCTCCTCTGTTATGATCTTCCATATCTCTGTTCTTCCTCAGGGCCTCTCCCCCTCTGTCTGCACCTTCCATAGTCCAGCATCTGCCTGCTGTCTTTCCCCTTTGGTCCAGGCTTTTCTCTCTGTCTTTCTTCTGCTTACACCCCCCCCAGGTTTCTCTGCCTCTCTCTCTCTCCTTCCTTACTTCCTCCCTCCCTCCTTCCTATGTCCCCCTCACTGCCTTCCAGCCTTTATCCTCCCCCTCCCCTGAAGCTAGCCTGCCTACCTCCCTGCCGCGCCGAAGCCAGCCTGCCTCCCATGCCAAAGCCTGGCCTACCTGCCACCGATTCTTCCTTCCCCTCTGTCCGCCGCCGAAGCCAGTCTGCCTCCCTCCCTACTGCGCTGAAGCCTGGCCTATCCGCTGCTGATTCTTCCTCCCCCCCCTCCCCACGGTCCGCCACTGCTTGCTGCCCGCTGCTGCAGCAAATCCAAGAAGGGAAGAGCCAGGTGCGTGCAGCAGCGCTGGCCCTGGCCCACAAGCCTTCACCCGTCAGAATTGATGTTGGGGGAGACTTGTGGGCTGGCGGTGTGTATTCACTGCACGCACCTGGCACTTCCCTTCCTGCAGTTTGGGTGGCAAGCATCGGCGGCGGGCAGCCCGCGTACATCCTAAACTATTGGACAGGCATTTTGGGGGAGGCCATGGCCCCTGTGGCCCCCCATTCTGATGCCTATGCATAGGAGGGACATGAACACACAAGTGCACTGCTGAAGGGGAAGAAAGAAATACAGAGGGAAGATTCTGGACATGGGAGGTGACAGGGAGACAGAGAGGTGATGCTGGACTTGGAGGTGGGCGATAGGACATAAAATGACTGGTCAGAGGGAGTAGGAATACAGAGGGGAAATGCTGGACTTGAGGAAAGAACAGGAACACAGAGGGAAGATGGTGAGCACAGAAAAAATATCAACTAGACAAGAGAGACTGCAAGAGTTAAGAAAAGGCAGAAAAAAGCAGTAACTGGTACCAACACAATTAGAAAATAAAATGGTCAAACAAAAGTAGAAAATAATTTTCTTTTTTATTTCATGATTAGAATATGTCAGTTTTTGGAATGCATAGCTGCCAGAGCTGGTATTGCACATGTTTGGGACCCAGGGCAGAAATCTGAGAAGAGATCCAAAGTCCACTACTAAGGGCTCCTTTTACGAAGCCGCGTTAGAGGCTTTATCACACAGGACTTTTCATCACATGCTAACTGAAAAACTACCGCCTGCTCAAGAGAAGGCGGTAGCGGCTAGCGCGGCCAGCAGTTTAGCGCAGGCTATTACGTGTGTTAAACCACTAAAGCGGCTTTGTAAAAGGAGCCCTAAGTGTGCCTTCTTCAACATCAAGCAAGCTTGGGGCTCCTCTTTAGCTAGAGGGCCAAGGAAGGGTAATTGAAGAGCACATTCCAAAACCTGAAACGCTATTCTCTGGACATATATATAAGAACATAAGCAATGCCTCCGCCGGGTCAGACCATAGGTCCATCCTGCCCAGCAGTCCGCTCCCGCGGCGGCCCAAACAGGTCACGACCTGTCTGCATCACCAGAAGGAGCTCCCTTGCCACCTTGGTTTCTCATTTAAGTCCTGTCTTCCTATCGAAGTCCTAACCCTCCGGTCTTGCACATGCACGACCTGGTTTGGTTTCTATACTCATTACCTGGTTAGCTTTCTATACTTGTGTTACATCCCAGCTCCTCCCTCAGTATCCCATGATCCCTTTATCCTTCAGGAATCTGTCCAATCCCTGTTTGAATCCCTGTACCGTACTCTGCCTGATTCACTTCCTCCGGGTAGCGCATTCCAAGTGTCCACAACCCTTTGGGTGAAAAAAAACTTCCTTGCATTTGTTTTGAACCTATCTCCCTTCAGTTTCTCCGAATGCCCCCTTGTATTTGCTGTCCCCTTCAGTCTGAAGAATCTGTCCCTATCCACCCTCTCTATGCCCCTCATGATCTTGAAGGTCTCTATCATATCTCCCCTGAGCCTCCTTTTTCTCCAGAGAGAAGAGCCCCAGCCTATCCAACCTCTCGTCGTATGGGCAGTGTTCCAGCCCTTTTACCATTTTCGTTGCTCTCCTTTGGACTCTCTCAAGTACCGCCATGTCCTTCTTGAGGTGCGGCGACCAATACTGAACGCAGTATTCCAGATGTGGACGCACCATCGCTCGATACAATGGCATGATGACTTCCCGTGTTCTGGTTGTTATGCCCTTCTTTATGATGCCAAGCATCCTGTTGGCTTTTTTTCGAGGCTGCTGCGCACTGTGCAGATGGCTTCAGTGATGCATCCACCAGCACACCCAAGTCTCTCTCAAGTCTGCTGTCTCCCAACAATACCCCCCCCAATTTGTAGTTGAACAACGGGTTCTTTTTCCCTATATGCATGACCTTGCATTTGTCCACGTTAAAGCGCATTTGCCCATTTGTTTGCCCAGTCTTCCAGCTTGTCCGGATCTCTTTGTAGGTCCTCACACTCCTCCCTGGTCCTAACTCTGCCGCACAGTTTGGTATCGTCTGCAAATTTTATAACCTCGCACTTTGCCTCCTTTTCCAGGTCATTGATAATATGTTAAAGGAGTAACGGCCCCAGCACCGACCCCCTGTGGCACACCGCTTGTGACTCCCCGCCAGTCAGAATATTGACCCTTTACTCCGACCCTCTGCAGTCTGCCCGACAACCAGTGCTTGAATTCTAGCAAACATTTTTTCACTGAATATTGTATACCTTACAAATGAACGGCTTTTAGGGCAAATTTCACACACCTTATGACTCTAGCTATCTATAAAGGCAGTCTATTTCTGGTATGAGCTCATTTTTTTTAAATGCATTTTAACAGGTTTTGGAACTCACCTCTTTATTTGTTCTGGTTGCACCCCTCCAACACCATCTCTGACAGGGAGAAACACACCCTTTCTGTTCTTCCTGGTTTTATGTAGAATCTGCAGTAATCCAGCTAGTTCAGTTTTTCCCAGTACAGTAGATGATGCTCTAGGGTCCACTGTAATATTTAGGGTGCTGTCTTTTCATAGGTAGGGTACTTGATTTGGAAATTTAGTGCAGGCTCGATAGATTTGCTGTAGCTCCTAGTATGGAGGGCTGATGTTACTATTACTGTGTTGCTGAGTCCTAGGGATTGATATAATATTTGCAATGCTGTCTTTTTCATATGATATGTGCCATGGCTGGTTGCAAGGGCAGTTGCCCCTGTGAACATGTGGCCATTTTGTGGGTGGAGCCACATTCATTTTACCTTCAGTCAAGAAGGGAGGGGGGGCTCTCCTCTGCTTGCAGATAAGAAGGAGTGGTGCTATTCAGGGGGTGGGGCCATGCCAGTTTCGGTTTCAGCTTTAGCTGGAACCAAGCAGCAAATTTTGACCAGATTCTTTCAGTTTCACAAGAAATCGGATTTCGGTCAGCCTCTAGCAGGTGTGTCATGCTCCTTCTCCAGCCTTATTCAAAAACAATCCTAAAAGCCCACATGTTTTTGAAGGTACCTTTTAGGATAAGGCCCTCCGTCAGTAGTGCAGAGACTTGAGCCAGAGACTGAAGAGATGTAAAAAGGCTTTTATTAAACTAGCATATATGCTGGACTTCTGGGCAGAACTGGCTGCATAAATAGAAGACCCTGAGGATCTCGGACACAAAGGTTATATAGGGTCCTAACCAGTCCAAACCAGTCTAACCAGCTCTGGCCAAAAGGTAAGAGCAGAGAGAAAAACAAAACCATAAATCCATCCTATAATCTATACATCAAGGCTAGCTAACAGCAGCATCCTGTTGCCTCCTGGCCGTGCCTGGCACTAAGACAGATACATAGAACAGGCCTGCATACAGTACTGTGATATCTCAGAGCAATAATATGGAGTCTCAGGTTGCTGTTTTTAGTTTTACTATCCACTGATCTAAGATGGAGTTTCTTCATATACACCGTGACCCAGCTATGTCAGCTAGCTAGGGATCCTTCATTCCCAACTTTTCTTCTGTAGGCTAGCTGACTAGCTGGGTTACGGGAGGTCAGGGCCATCTGTATCAGAGGTGGGGACTGGGTGATAGGAGGAAAGGGCCAGGACTAGGGCGGTGGTACTTTTGTCAATCGTAGTCCTAATAGTACGGTTGAGGGTTTTCAATAAACATGGTAACAGGCAAGGAAGAACACAAAATATGACAGAGAATACCAGGAAAATTATGGTGAGGGCTTTAAAGAGTCCCGGTTTGGAGGCCCAATCAGTCAGTGAGTTGAGTCCAAACATATCAGCAGAAAAACCCTTCCAAGTCTGGGCAGGAACGTGAGCTAATCTGGTAATCTTGTCTATGACCTCTTCAACCACAAACCCTTCATCATCCAGTTGTAGACAGCAGTTGGAGAGATTGAATTTTCCACATACCCCTCCTTCAGCGGCCAATAGATAGTCTAAGGCCAGTCGGTTCTGATAGATGGCGGTACGCATCATAGTGTTCGCTTTGGCCAGGGCTCCCAGGGCCCTAGCTGTTTCATTGGTGATAACTTCTAAGACCGCCTGCAGTCGTATGAGGCGGTTAAGCATGTAGATTGGGGTCCGGTACCCGAACATACCATCATCAGCCCAAGTAGCAGGACCGTAGACAGCAATGATGCGCTCCGGGGGCCAAGTGTCTCCCCATTTACCAATCTCCAGGCTTCTTTCAGAACGGGCCCATTGATCGAATACTGGGACAGCCAGATGTTCTCCTTCGGATAACGGGAGGAGGAAGAAGGCTGGTTTGATAGTGCCCAGAACACAAGTGCCAGTCCAATTTGAGGGTAGAGTGGGGTATGCCGTTTTCCCACAGATCCAATAGTATCCTTCCGGTGCAGCCCAAGGGGCAGAAGCAGGCAGGTTGAGGTAGACATTTAATGTGGTAGCATTGCCAGTAGTATTCCATCGTCTGGGTATTTTTAACTTAGGATCTCCGGTCCCAATAAGTCCATCCAGGCTGAGAGGTACCGTTTTTAGTCCATAAGGATTGGCATTGTAAGTGTCCAACATGAGTGGTAAAGGATGGTCCGAGGCGCTGTATGCAGTGTTTTGCCAGAATGGAGTTTTTCAGAGGCCAGCTGGGTGCCCCTGCAGACATAACAGTTTGTCAGATTTAAGGTGGCTCCTATGGCTTCAGCGAACTGTATGAAAAGGTTGCGGGTGGTGGCAGAGGGCACAAAGTCTTGTTGGTCAAGTTTCATATGTTCATAAAAGACTGGGAACACAATGCTTTGTTGTTCAGGGATTCGGTGTCTCTCAACGAGTTTGATGTGCAAGACAGTACCAGGGTCCGTGCCTTTACCATATATCTGTAGGCCCACAAGATAGCGAGCTTTCCGGAGGCTATCATCGAGGTTCCATGTAAACGGCTGTAGAATAGTGAAGTTAAGTGGGTTACAGTTCTGGAGGCCACAGTCAGAGGTAGTCACCCCTTTGGATAATATGGCTCGGGTGGTGGGCAGTCGGGTCATACCCCAAGTAGCCCAGGATACACATTTCCAGTAGTTACAGTAGTAGTGTTCGGAAGACCCTTCACAGTGGGACGGCTTCTGTCCCGCCAGGCACATGTATTTATCGTTGTGCATATATTCCCTCCTCCATGCTAGGGTACCACAACGTCCAAGGAAGGTGGGGTTCTGGTCCATGGCATGGCAAGCATCAAAGAGGACTGAGGCTGGGACATGGGGATTAGTGACCAGGGTTTGTTGAATCAGGGGGCCCTGATCCCAGACTGAACTGACCTCTATCCAAGTATCCCTATTAGTTGCTCTGGAGTCGAAACAGATCTGTGAATCTCCATTATTACATATAGAATATTCAACCTTGTTATATATACATACAGGGGTCACTAGTTGACCCTTACACTCATAATTAGTTTGAAATCTAATAACATTTTCCGTTTTGCCCCCATTGTCCACTAGTGCCACACAAGGGCACACCCAGGCGTGGGAGGGGTAGGGGACATGGACAATGTTGGCAAGACGTAAATCACAAGCAGTAATATACAACAGAGTTCATGTTAAATATCTTGTCAGATCTCCGGATCAGACGTGCGTGATTACTCTTCCAGGAGTGTGGGGCACGCCGCGTGATTTTCAGTTGAAGGTCAGTGTGCCCTTTTTCACAAATATACTCAGCAGCGGGCTTCACACGGCTGTAGTGAATCCAAGACTTGTAGGCGGGACAATTTGACAGCTGTGGGGGAAGCAAGTAAGACAGTGAAAGGCCCTGCCCAAAGGGGTTTCAGCGGTTCTTTCTTCCATACTTTCAGCCACACTTGATCCCCAGGTTTGTAGAGGTGAACAGGGGTTGTAATTGGCAGCGGGGCTCTAGAAATGACCCAGTTCTGTAATTTCATAATGGTCTTTCCTAGCTGCTTTATCTCTGTGTCTGTGATAGCGTTCCCTATCTGTTCAAGAGACTCAGGGTCTGGACTGACTATCGGCGGGTCGGGCCATACATGAGCTCAAATGGGGACAACCGATTGCGGTTTACCTGGGGTATAGCGGATGCGAAATAGAACAGAAGGGATCAGTTTGGGCCATGGCAGGCGGCCTTTCCTCTGCCGCTTTTCCGAGGAGGGTTTTAATAGTTCTGTTGATGCGTTCAACTTGGCCAGAGCTCTGGGGGGTGATAGGCCGTATGTAATTTCCAGGTGATTTGCAGGGCCCGAGAGACTGCTTGTGTGACTTGTGATATGTATGCGGGGCCATTATCGCTGCCAATCACTAGGGGCAGGCCATAGCGAGGGATGATGTCATGGAGTAAAACCTTTACTATTTCCCTACTTTTCTCTGTGCGCACTGGGTAGGCCTCTGGCCACCCAGTGTGTGGGAATCAATGAAAACCAGGAGGTAACGGAAACCCATGGGAGGGGGGCAAGTGGGTAAAATCTGTAGAGAGGACTTGCATGGGTGTGTGAACCGATAGGCTGGTGGCCAGGAACGGGGGGTCAGAAGAGGGGTTGTGGTGGAGGCAAATGGACACAGCGGTGCAGAACATTGAGAAATGAGTTGAGAGAGATTCGGGATATAGAATTCTGTCGAAGAAGAGTGCGGAGGGCTGGGTTACCGGCATGAGAAAAATCGTGTGCACGTTGGACAACAGTGAGGGCCAGGAGTTGAGGGACGTACAGGAGGGGGGGTGGATGTGTGGGAGGAAGGTATAGTAATCCTTCCGGATGGGAGGGGTCAGTGTACTGGGGGGGGAAAGGGAATGAAGGAAAGGTTGGGGGGAGGAAAGGGATAACAGAAGAGGGGTGTGTGGGCGGACCTTGGAGGGCCGCCTGGCGAGACGAACAAGCGGTCAGCCAAGGCATTACCGCGGGCTGATGAAATCACGGAGGCAACGGTGGGCCCGGCTAGTGCATGATAGAAACTTTGGAGGGTAGCATGATAGCATCCAAAAGGTCCAGGATGAGTTGGTGGTGTTGGATCCAGAGGAGGTGAGGAAGGAGCGCTGGCGCCAGAGGGCAGCGTGGGCGTGAACAGCTAGAAAGGCAATTTAGATAGGAAAAAAACAAAAAATGCAAAAAGGGAGAGAAAAATTCTTCCAAAAATGGCCAATGGTATAGTTGGTTTCCCTGGGGTACCCCACAAACCAAACAGATAGACAAACACAAAGATTACAGGGCATAAACAAACATAGAAAACAGAAAGGCGTGGAACTTTTCTTTCCAGCTGGCAAGGATTCAGAGCTGAACTTAGATCTGCAGAGAATGCACAGTTATACAAAAACAAACGTCCATCATAGCACGAATCATAAATTGTGTGCACACAGTGGCAAAGTAAGTGCGATATAACACATGGCATAATAATCACATAATCATAAAAGGCATCTATTAATGGTTACTGGAACGTCCGAAAGAGAAAACGTAAGAATGTGATCACTCTGGCTTGGTGCCCTGCCAATTACATTCATAAGGCAGACAGGGACGCAACTGCTAGGGTGTGCTTCAATCTTGAAAATAAGCAAAACTTTCTAGGTAAAGTAAGATACAGTGTACAATGTTAAATATAGAGGTATTCTGAAGTATGGCAATGTCAATTCAAAGGGGAAAAAAAAGAAACATGTTAAATGTTAAGTGCAAGGTCCATTTCAAGGTTACTGAAAGCAGAACATTGTCCCTCCTTCCCTGGTAGAAAAAGGCTCATTATAAACAGGTCCAGAACAGCTCTGTATGTATGATCTGCTGAAGACAAAGAAGAGACATTTTAACGGGGACACCATTTTAAAGGGACAAGGGTCACTTTTAGCCTAGTTCCCTGCAGGCAGACCCTGGAACTCTTGTCTGCCATCTGGGTCCCGCTACACTCTGAGGAGTGGGCCACTGCTGCAGACTTAGATGTAGCTACTTTAGTCTGCACTGTCCTTAAATAATAACTACCCCCCTTCCTCTGGAGGTTTGAGCTACCAAGTTTATTTGAAAGGTATTTCTGTTTCCAATTGTATTTAGAATCTGATTGATAATAACACTTTATATACAAACAATGCATGGGAAGAAAGAATTCATAAAGAACACCAGGATTAATAGACACAATACGGGAAAGCAAGGGAGACTGTTAGCACAAAAGAAGTAATCTCAATCCATCCGTTATCAATAATAACTCATTCATAAAGGAAAAAAAAGTTGACCACATTACACAGCTATTGATTAAGTCCCATTGGCTACCTATTAGCCACCGAATTACTTTTAAGATATTATTCTTGGTTTTTAAAGTTCTAGCTTTCAATGAGCCCTCATTCATGTCTAGAATGATCATTCCTTATTATGCCCCTCGTTCTCTACGATCATCATCACAAGGCTTATTAACTGTCCCTTCCTTAAAAATTGTGGGTACAAGAAGAAATGACATGTTTTCTGTTACAGCGCCCACAAACGTGGAATGCACTGCTACTGTACATCAGAAAAGAAAAAGATCTTATCTCTTTTATAAAACTCTTAAAAACTTTGTTATTTAACTTTGTACTTGTGTCTTTAAAATTGTTTGTCTCTAAAATGTTTTTTTTTTTTTTAATTGTTCAGCGCTTAGAATGTTTGTAATAGGCGATTCATCAAATAATAATAAAACTTGAAACTTGAACTTGAATTATCAAGCCTATGTTTAGCAAATATTTCAATTTTCAGAAAAATATGGATACTTAACCTCTATCATGGTTAGTCTTGTACTTTAAATCCCCAACACTGGGGATACAAAGGCAGGGATGTGCCCAACACAAACCCCACATGTCTGACAAACGGTTGCCTTTTTTTTTTCTTTTTTTATTACCAGCAGACACACTTTGACAACTGCGAGAACACGTAAACTATCTGGCTCAACTTTCTTTAAAATACTCACTGTCTGTACAAATCCACTGCACACAACATATATCTAAAATCACAGCCCTTATTCTCGTTCATCAGTGCGAACTCACATCTTAATTCTGGCTAGATCCACACGCATTTTACCCTGTTAAGCAACTTACACTATCCTGTCTGCAACTTTCGGCCAAAACAATCATGCTGGCTTGCTTTACCAATCCTTTCCCAGGTTTCCAACCCTAAATGCTATTTCCATCTCCCCGGGTAATTTCTCAACATCACCAATTTCTCGTTCTCTGTGTCTTGTCAGGTGTCTCCAGAGCTTTTGTTTTATTAATTTGACAAATATGACAAAAGTTGATTAAATTCCAAATACTAAGCCTTTGACAACAATAAAAATAAGGGTGAAGTAAAACAATAAAAAATTACAAATTACAAAAAAACTCTACAAACCCAGAATTAAATATATAAGAAACAGGGAAGAGAAAAAAAAAAAAAAAGAACCTTCAAGGAGGAAAGGAAAGAGGACATAGATGGAAGAAAAGCAATTAGGGCAAAGGGTAAATGTTTTGGGTGTTTGTTTTGTTGCTTTGAATTTATCTAATGGTGCTAAAACCATAAGATTAGGAGAGTTAATCCAGTCCAAGCATGACTGTGTCTAGCTAACTAAGTGTTTTGTTTTATTAGTAATCAAACTCAGTTAACATTGATTCTCCACAATTACCCAAATAAAAATTGCATTGTATTATATCATCTTCTGCAAGCCTGCCATAACTGGCAGGGTTGAGATGTTACATCTCATGATGAAAAGCAGGATTATGTACGCTATGTATTCCCCCCTCTTGTAAGAAGAAAAAAGAGGGTCAGTCAACAACAACAACAACAAAAAAAAATAAATAAAAGAAAGAAAACACTTTCCTTATTATCTCTAGACCCATTCTGTTTAAATAATGTATACCCACTGTTTTATCCTGAATATCATAGTCATCAAGACCGGACAGGAACGTTCAAATCGGGTCGAGGGGGTATACGAAGGTGGGGGCGCTGAGGGTTTCCAACGGATCCGGTCCACTATCTATTGGCTCGGATAAAACAGGGCAGTTTTCCTGGACCCTTCCGCCGGAGGGCCATTACATGCACTAAGGTAGCTTTGTCCAATTGGGGTTTAAGCCAGGAAGGTTTTAGTCGGACCGTATCCAACCAGTATCCACCCAGTCCCTCAGTGGGAACTGGTGACACGGATAATATACCTGACGTATAATATTCAAGTCCAGAGTACCTCGGGGGGGGGGGGGGGGGGCATCCTACGCCGAAAGTGGGCCATTCATATACACAAAATTTAATGAGGGTAGACTTTGTCATCTTAGGGTCGCCATAATCGCCAGAAAAGGCAGTTTGTAAAATGTTTAAGCATGATCTGAAGGGGGGTCGATGGTGCTCTGACCCATATTATACAATCTATATATGCACCCAACAAAGTTCCAATTTCCAGAAACCAGAATCCCTATATACCTCTCTGTGCTTCACAACGGATTAAGAAGTAACTAGACAGAAGAGGTAGAGGACAGGATAGAGAAGGAATCAACTTCTCACTTACCAAGACAGGTCCGGTACCGGCACAACAAAACCAGGAGCCAGAAAATCTCCACCGATTCGTTCCTTCTCGAGGTGCAATCTGTTGTCTTCGACGAGAAACCGTTTCCTGATCAACCATCAGGCTAATGCCGGCTTATTACGGGTCTCATAGGAGGCAAGGTTTGAAATCCTCCGAGGGAGACGATCGTGCCAAACAGGCTCAAGTCTGTAGATCAAGTCCCTGTTCGGGCTGCGCCAAATGAAGGTACTTTTAGGATAAGGCCCCTCCGTCAGTAGTGCAGAGACTTGAGCCTGAGGACTGAAGAGATGTAAAAAGGCTTTTATTAAACTAGCATATATGCTGGACTTCTGGGCAGAACTGGCTGCATAAACAGAAGACCCTGAGGATCTCGGACACAAAGGTTATATAGGGTCCTAACCAGTCCTAACCAGCTCTGGCCAAAAGGTAAGAGCAGAGAGAAAAACAAAACCATAGATCCATCCTATAATCTATACATCAAGGGCTAGCTAACAGCAGCATCCTGTTGCCTCCTGGCCCGTGCCTGGCACTACGACAGATACATAGAACAGGCCTGCATACTGTACTGTGATATCTCAGAGCAATAATATGGAGTCTCCAGGTTGCTGTTTTTAGTTTTACTACCCACTGATCATATACCCAGCTATGTCAGCTAGCTAGGGATCCTTCAGTTTTAGATTGCATTTCAATCTTAACCCCCTTCTTTTTTTTTTTCATAAACATTTTTTTTTTTCAAAACATTTTATTGGATTTTTAGAGATATACAATGGGTGATCATGTACAATAAATATATAGAAGGCACATGCGCTGGTTAATATTCAAGGATATTTGCAGTGCAAAAAGGACTACCCATGTATCAATAATTAAGTATTCATACAGAAATTATCATAGAGGTGCCCAAATTTTCAGAAACAGTGGAAGGCATTACAATACTAATACAAAAGCCATTGAATTAAGCAATGTGTTGTATTACTTTCTTCCATAAAGCAAAAAGTAGTGTTTTAAGTGCGAACTTGTGACTACAGTGTGCTGAAAGAAAGCTTGCTGTTTTGAATCTAGTTCCTGCTGAAATCTTGAACACGGAGCAGCACAGACACTTTTGCAGACTTATTTAAGACGCCCTAAGACTCCTGTTAGATTAGCGACACGTGATCTCTTCTGATCAACAGCACCATTAGCACCTGATGCGAGTCATTCAATTGGACTATAAATGTGACAAGCCCCCTGGAAAAAGGCAGCTCTATAATGAGAGCAGGCAGATACAATACCCAAGATTATAGGCCACTAAGCTCAGGCCGCGGAACAAACGCTTCCCGCCTTTCCAGAGCTCGTGCGAATATGTCCTCGAACACCGGCCCTCTTCATTCCCCGCATCCAGCCGTTGCTCTTATAAGGCTAAGAAGAAGGGCTGCTATTCTTTGTGAAAGCAACGTTAGGAATTTTCCTTTGCAGTGTTTTGGAAGCTTAAGCGTTTTAGTCTAGTCCCTATACCCGTCTGGAATTTTCGTCCAAGCTCGCAGTGCCAGCCCCATCTCAAAGCCTTTTGGATGCCGGCGGAGGCTGCGCGCGGGTGAAGCGCGTAAATAATGTCAGGCGGGAAGGGGAAATGTAGCCGGAAGGGTTAGGTTACTGCTTTACCGAGTAGGTGACGTATAGTAGTTATTTTTTAAGCGTTTTGTGTGCAAATAACGCTCTGTGGGTTTGAATACAGGTATTTGGTATATTATATATTAACAGAGGGCTATTTATCCAAGCAAAAGTGCTAATTATAGGGTTCTTGACCCTTGCATTTCAGGAGGATAACGCCTCTCCCCTTTTACTAATCGCGATAGCTGTTTTTTAGCGCAGGGAGTCGCGCGGAATGCTCCACGCTATCGGGAGGCAGCGCGCAGCATTCAGCATGGCTCCTTGCGCTAAAAACCGCTCTCGCGGTTTAGTAAAAAAAAAAAAAAAGGGGGGGAGGAGGGGGTGTAAGTCTTCAATTTATTATGTTTACTCAACTAGTCATTTCTTTCAGTTTTATGATGTCTGACTTTAAAGGTTCTTGTGCTAAGTCCTTGGCAAACACAGGGATCAAAAGGAGCATCAGGAAATGTATGCTGTTCCATTTTCTTAAAAAGAGGACCTCAACAAAAAGACCATGACTGACTAGTTTTGTTTGTTTTTGGAGGGGTATGAAGTTAAATTGGGTGAATATAGGCAGCATGGATGTTGACACTATATCGCTTTCATTTTCTGCCACATTCTGCTGCTGACTGGATGGGCCTGTTGCCTAACTAAAGTGGAGGGATCGTGGCCTACCTAGGGTTAGGAATAGGACCCTGATATAACTCGTAGAAACTTGCGCTCTCTGAGCACGAGTGATAGTAGGTTTCATTTTTGTTAAGTTCTGTTAATGCATGATGGTACAGGCTAGTTAGAGGAGACGGGAAGAGTTGGTCTTTATTTTGGCTTGTCTACGTAGACTTGTGATTTTTCTCGATAAAATCAACCTGAAATAATATCAGAATTATCACTCTTTTGTATGTATATTGGGGGGGGGGGGGGAAAATCAGGCCTTTTTTCTCAAAGCATATACCATTGTTTGACACTCAAACCCGCCTGACTTAAGGGTAGGGAGGGTGGAACTTTGAGCTTGAGGACTGGTGGTGAGAGGGAGGGAGACATTTCTGAGAGATGACATAAAATGTCAGAAATCATTCAGAGCTTCAGACTTGCCAGTTCAGTTGGCCTCTCTTGCAGAGGAGACGGCAACAGGTATGAATTGCTGCTTTTTGGCTTGAAGAGGTGGAGGGATTAGATGAAAGTGATTATGGCAGGGGGCTGGGAGAATAAGGGGGTGTTCACATGTTTGTGGGATTTATAAATGCATTTGTTATGGTGGGAGGCCCCAGTGCTTGTTTGCCTAGGCTAATCTTGCCCCTGACAGTAGCAAATGCTGTTTGGACCTTCAAAGCTACCATTCTAACAGAGACATTGTCCCATATGTCTGCTGATTTTACTTGAGGCTTAACAGTTCTGCATGGCTATCTCTACAGTAAATACATCCAGAAACAACAAACTACTTAACAACTGTATGGCCTTGCAGACTTCTTCCAGGGTAATTACACGACGCTACTCAGGCTCCTAGTCAGTTTTGATTTGGAGACTGTGATTATCTTGCCCCACTCTGCAGGGCAAGACAGCATTCATTGCACGATATGATCTTTTTGACACATCAGGTATTGTTGTCATAATCTATCTATCCTCCCAGTTCCTGCCAGAACATCTTTTCAAGAGTTAGGTCCGTGATGTAGCATCATGTGGAAACATTTAGGCAAAGTGTGACTTGCAGCTCCAGGGATAACATTATTTCATTCTCCAGATAGGTATGCATCCACTGATCCACCATGGCCAAGGAACACCCCAAAGCTCTCTAATGCTATGCCCAAACTGACAAAGGGAGGCAGAAGCTGCATTGAAAGTAAATGAGGCAAAGTACTAAAACATTTCTTTTTTGTGCAGACTGCAAGCAGTAAACCACACAGACTCGTTCTTATTACATCTATAGCTGTTCTAGCCACTGAAGAAAACAGGCTCACTCACTTAAGGGATCCTGGTTTGACTGACTTTAGTGTCCAGCTACACTTATTCTGTATGCTTAACCAGTTGAAAAATCAGACTGATCTAAAATTGGGCAGTTGGTTATGCTAAGCCTGTCTCCAAATTAACTTGGAGCTGTCTGGTTAATTTCAATTTTTACAATGTCTTGCTTTCCTTTGGTGGTTTTAATGCTAGTCAAACAATCTTGCATACAATACAGCATGCCAAGAAATACATTGCAAATGCGATGTCTTGCTCAAATATATATACAGTGTGTGGATGGTTCTTTTAAATTTGATTTAAAGCCATTAGTCATGAGCTCATCTCGGTGTCATCAAGGCATTTCACTTTCCATTGTAGAAGAACCTCAATGAGTTCATTCCTTGATCTCCAGGTTTATGAAAGGCCTTTATCATACCAAGCCTCCAAGCATTACCTGGGACCTTGATGTTCTTTCCATGTTGACAATCTCCTTTTGATCTATTCTTGACTTCCACACTAAAATATCTCACTTAGTAAGTCGTCTTCTTCATCACCCTTACGTCGGCACACTGAGTCAGTGAGCTTCCCGTCACTTGTAGCAGATCCACCCTATAGAAGACTCTACTAGGACAGGGTTGAACTCCACACTCATCCAAAGTTCCTCCTATAAGTCATCTTCAAATTCCATCTAAATCGGTCCATAGTTCTACCTGTCTTCTTTTGAGGCCACATTCTCTCCCTAGTGAAGCGGTTTGTCACCCTTGGACTGAAAACATTCTTTTGCTTTCTATTTAGATTGCACCAAGCCTCACAGAAATACCACTCAACTTTTCATGTCCTTCGACCCTAATAGATTTCTATATGAGTTTATCTCTGTGCTGTCAGTTCATTTCATTCCCTGATGGAAAAGAAACCATTGTCTGTGCATCCCTTGGTCTCCAGATTCATGAAAGGCTTTTACTATATCAAGCCTCCTGCTATTACCTGGGATCTCATTCTATCCATACTGATTTAATGTATTTTTCGCTCCATAAGATGCACCCTAGATTTAGAGGAGGAAAACAAGAAAAAACATTCTGAACCAAATTGTGTACTAATATATACCAGGCTCTTTACCCTGTCCCCCTCTCCCTGTCTAACACCAGTTCTGGCAGGATACACACTTCAAATCTGACATATTGTAATCGCAAAACAGAAAATAAAATCCTTTTTTTACCTTTTGTTGGCTGGTCATTATTCAAATCATGTTGTGGTCCCAGGCTCTGGTTGTCTTCTGATAACTCGCTTGCCAAAGTCTCCTTTTTTCTTCCCTTCCCTCCCTCCAGCCTGGCAGCTAAGATAGGCATCTCCCCCCAGCAGTCTGAGGCAGGAGAGGGCCAGAGGCCAAAGAAGGGCCCAACAACCGAAAACAAGACCCTATTGCGTGTGTCAGTGTAGACATACATGTCAATCTTGACATCTAAGGTGCCTGTATACAGATCCCGGGGGGGGGGAGGAGCAGCTAGAACTCTTGTGCACCCCATTTCCCCCAATTGCCCTTGCAGAGAAGTGCTGGGGCTGGGGCTACCCCAGTTCATTTTGCCTTCACTGGGTGAGTCCATGCCTGCCCACCCTCTGGCCATCTCTGCAGCGAGCCAGGGTTGAAGGTGGTGGGGGCGGGGGGAGGACAGACAATGGGGCATACAGTGATGCTGGCCTCAGCGCATCAAGTGCAGTGCTGCACCAAGTTCCTGCGTGAGTCGCCGGGGGGGAGGGGGCTGCACAATGCAGCTCCTCTGCTCATGGGCTCGGTCTTTCGCCCTTACCCATTCCCCAGCCGCACACATAAAGAGCGCTCGCAGCCGACAGTTCAGAGCTGAGCTCTCAAGCTCCGCTCCAAGCCTATGATCAAAAAAACGGCCAATCACAATGCTGAGCCATGCCTTTTACTTTTGCTAAGTGATCGTTTCGCCCATTTGCCAATCGGGAGGCAGGAGCTCCTTCCTTATACCCAGCGACCCGGATCCAGAGGTAGGAGGGAGGTAAGGGTTGTGATGTCACACATCCCTCTCTTAGGGCTCTTGAGGGGTGGGGGGTTGGTTATATTTGCTCCATAAGATGCACCCCTATTTCCACCCACTTTTTGGGGGGGAAAAGTGCATTTTATGGAGCGAAAAATACGTTAAGTCTCCTTTTGAAACACTCTTGGCTTATTTACTCAAACATCTTATTTGGAAAGTAGTTTTCCTCATAGCCCTTATGTCTGCATGCTGGATCAGTGAACTTCAGGCACGTGTATTGGATCCACCTGATATAAGATTCTACCATGACAGGATTGCTCTCAGTACACATCTGAAGTTCCTCCCGACAGTTGTCTTTGAATTTTATCTCAACCAGTCCATAGTTCTACCTGTCGTCTTCCCAAGGCTGCATTCTCATCCTGGTGAAGCAGCTCTCTACATCTTGCACTGTAAACATGCCTGTACTTACTACTTGGATCACATCAAGCCTCAGAACTACCTTTGTGTCATTCAACCAAAACAGACTCAGAGTGAACTGTATTTCCTTTGCATATACTCAGGCTGGACTGACACTACTAGAAGATCGTGTCACTGTTCATAAGGTTCAAGCTTTGGAAACTTCAGTAGCTCATCTTTGCTCTATACCCATTAAGGACATCTGTAAAACAGTCACTTGGTCCTCAATCCATATCTTCACTTCCCACTACTGTTTGAAGAACCATTCCAGATGGGATAGTCAGTTTGGGCAAGCAGTTCTGAAAAATTTGTTCTCTTCCCAAATGCCAGCTTTCCCTCCAACCCTTTAGGTTTCACCAGGCTTATGTTTAACTGTAACACTCTTCCTAGAAACATGATCCTGGAAGCTTGGGAGTTCCACATGTGAGACTATTATACCTGCTTGTTCTTGGAGAAAGCAAAGTTTACTTACCTGTAGCAGATGCTCTCTGAGGACAGCAAGTATATATTCTGGCAACCTGCCCATCTCCTCTAGTTAGCCTCTTAGCTTTGTTAACTGAACTGCAGGTCCCATGAACTGATGGGGTGGGAAGGCACCAGCACACATGTGGTATGGACGGTGCGAGAATATATACCTGCTGTCTTCAGATAACACCTGCTACAGGTAAGTAACTTTGCTATGTGTGAGGGGGAACAGCTTTGGCTCCTCACCAGTTGGTTCACTTTATTTTTCCCTGTCTGCTTCAATTACTTTATATTAAAGTGTTAGAAAGGTAAAGAGACTTAAAAAATGGCAATGTGGTCAACATATTTTTACGGCTTCTAACAGTTTTCCATAGAAAGCAATGGGGATATTTTGAAGGTTTGGCTCTTTGAAAATACTGATCTTATATAGAGTACCTGGCCTTCAAATTCAAGCTATTCATATTTGCATCCCACATGCCAACTGGGTGAATTTCTATCCCTTTTTTGGCATTAGTGTCCTAACAGACAGATATACTTTGGAAAGTATGAAATGAAAAACTATACACCCAGCACTGTACAGCATAGGATTTCAAAAGTGTATATGACAGCCAGTTTTGTGCATCGTGTGGAGTGCTTTGATAAAGGGAATTTGGCTCAACATCTGCTGCTAAGTGAAACGGCATTACTTGGATGTGAAATGCATAAGATTGTGGAGGGAGGGGAACAAGCTGCTGCTACTGTAATACTCCTTGCTGAAAAAAGAGCAGCCTTAATGGAGAAGACTTTCCGGCCAATAAAAGAGCCTGTATATTCTGCCAATTTGGAGATTTATGTTTATTAAAATTTGATATACTGCTGTAGCATACAGCTGTTCACAGCAGCTTATAATAAAAAAGACATCATATAAATAAAAAAGAACTCCATTAAGTATAGAAACAGGCTTATCTAAATCCAGAAATACAAATTTATCTTACTGTGTTTGCAGTTTAATCCTGGAATATCATCCAGAAAAGATCAATAAATATGATCATTCTGAGGAATAGCTCTCCAAATGCTAAATTAAATAGATACATTTTCAAAAGTGTTTAAAAAAGCCTTTACATTCAATTCCAAACAAATTTGACTTGGAAGCTGATTCCATAAACTTGGTGCTAAATAGAAAAAAGCTTTAGAATGTGTGCATTCCCATTTTGTCCTTCTGACTGACTGTTACAGGATAATAGGTTGGTATTACTGTCTCGGCATTCTCAATTGAGAATACAGAATAGTAAGAATTTTACAAAACTTAGTTCTTATACTGTATATCACTTCTCAAAAAATATCAAAGTGGTTTACAAATTATCCAGAAGCAGGACATGAAGTATAATTTTTTTTTTTAAGAGTAGTAGGAGAAAACAAAAGATCAAAAAGAGAGGGTAGATCCTTGAGGGGAGAAAGACTGCATGAATGATAACTTAAACTTATCCGCAGACTCTGCTCTCCAGGCCAAACGTTAATGTAAATAGATGAGCTTTTAAGAGGATTTGAAATTTAGGATAGGAGAGCTCAGAATGAAGTTCAAGTGTAAGGGAGTTCCAAAGTGGAGGAATGATTAAGCACTTCATGTCATGCTGCATTTTTTGTAATCTTGCCATGTGAACTGGGAGACACTCTGGGGAAAGAGGGATGGCCATGAAGAATGAAAGTGCATATAGTTTGCAATGATACTTTGGTCTCTCTTTTTTTTTTTTTCATTCGGTTTTAGGTATGCTTTACTTTTTCTGCTATGCATTTACTTGCTTTGAATGATGATTGACTTCTGGCTAATAGTCATTCATAACGGATTAAATTGAATGCATAAGAGAAACTAATGCATTTAAGCTTGTATGTGTCACTGTAGTTTGGGATGCTGCTTGTTATAAATATTGCAGAGATTTTTAGTGAATGTTGTCTTTATTTCCCAGTAGTACAGTGTGACCCCATGAAGCAAAATACAAACTTGAAAACATTGCTTCTTTTTACCTTTTCCAGATGGCTACGTACTGATCTAATGTTTCACACACTGCTTATATATACACTTCCTTATAGTATCTCAAAGATGACTGATCGGTCAGAAGAATTTCGGGTAGAAAAGAACATCGGAGGAGATGAACTCGCAGAGCTTAACAGCAATCCTGAGAAGGATTTTCCAAAAATACAGAAACAAATGGTATGAATTCTGCTGAATCTTAGGGTAATTTTATTACATGTTTAGGTGAGGAGGCTGAGTGCCTATTTTCAGCCTATTTTATAAACGTGTAAACTCTGTCCAAATTCTATTTCCGAACACATCCTACACCTGCACATAGACTACAACAATTTTAGAAATGGCCAGTTGTATTTAAAAATAGAGCAGTGTGGACATCTCATGATCATGAGTTTTCATTGATGGAGAAATTGTCTAATGGTTACTATTACATATTTGTCATGGTTATTACTAGCTAATGGCAAGGCACCTTTTAAAAATGCTTGATGGTAGAATTCATAGGTAGGGTGCAACTCTTGAGGATCGCATTTTGTAGGAAAACTGTACTAATCTATTGAAAGGTAACAGTCTGGTAAAATATAGGAAGACTACCACAGGCCAGAGAAGGGGAAAAGGTTCCAGAATGGCTGACACATACACCTGTCCCTTCTGGTGGTACCTACTACCAGTGGTTTCTCCAAAGTTTTAAACCAGCCTGGATGAGAAGTAGGCATGTGTGTTTTTAGTAATGCTGATCTACTGCCAGTCCTTTCCCAATGCACAAACTACAGACAGCCTTTGGGAAAGACTGTTGGCAGCAGATAAGGATTATTAATGAATGTGACAAGTCAGCAATGTGAAATGCTCTGAGCACCTGTTCAGTTGCCCAAAAATAAAAGCCTGGCCAAGAACTTGCAGCAGTGTTATCATTTTCCTTCAGTATCTTTTCCTCCAAAGAAAATGGTAGTGTTCCACTTCCATTAGGTACCTCATATGTACAGCACCATTTTAAATGCAGGCTGGCATAAACTGCAGTATGCAAAACACCCCTCTATACTGTCTCTTATCACACTGCCAGTCCCGACCATATACTCTCCATTCACATTATAGAGAGATCTCCACTTGGAGCGGCATCTGTCAACCATGTTTTCACTCCAAATGGCCCTTTCATCACTGGCTGCTCTCTGGTCCCTGGTAGAGTTTGAAAAATGGACTTAACCTGAGAGAGAGAGACTACTCTTTCTAATCAGATTCTTAATTAACTAGCTGTATTCCTTAATTATGTTCTTCAGCTGTCATTTCCATATTCCTCATTGGCTTTAAATTAGGCTCTTTGAAATTACCATGCCTAGCAACACCCAGCATCCTCTTGTTCCTCCCCTTCTTAAAGTGGCATTACCTTTGTAGCACTTTGTCTCTCTGGCTGGCTACTTTTTCGCAATCTCTAACAGAAATGAACTTCTGTCCAAGCCGGGGTATATTTAGAGATTCTTATTCTTTCAGATTCATTGCTAATACTCACTTGCATTTTTCCCAAAGAGTCTGCTTCTGAAAGTTCATAATATGTAAAGGCAACAGTTACTGATTGTCCTTCTTTTTGGTAATTATTTCTCGATTTTCATATCCTCTTTCTCCATTATGGCCCCCTTTGGAATTCCTTACTTTACTACCTCCGCATCAAAAAATCTTTTGCGACATTTAAGGCAGTTGAAGTCATACTATTTTTCTTTGGCTTTCTGCTCTTGATCTTTTTCCTGACTTCTTAGCTTATATCTTTAATTGTTTGGGCAGAATTTCACTGTGACTTCCCTTCCCTTTTGTTCCACTCCTTCCCTTCCCCCCACCTTTTTGTTTTTATTGTAACCTCCCCTTTCTTTATTCCCCTTGCACCCATTTTTGTTATGTTGGTTGAATTTTTTTGTTTTTGTTTATTGCCTCCCTTGTTATGTCTTCTTTATTATTTTTTAAAATATATTATTATTTTGTATACCGCTTAGACTAACTGTGGCTGTATTTGCGGTATATCAAATAAATTGAAACTTGGAAAAGTGGGGTTTTGAATATTTCTTAATGTTCCCCCTCCTGAAAAATCCTAAAATCGCCATTTGGGAAGTGTGTAAAATACTGCGATTTTGATGTGAATTGTATGATGGTGGCCATCTTAGCTTTTTAGCAATTTTATTTTCTAAAGCTCCCTGCTTCCTCAAAACTGCAAATTTTGCCTAGAAACTTACTGGGATGGAGTCCTTGGGCTATCCTCATGTGGATTCTTGCCAAGATTGCACAATTTGTGTTTTTAGAGCATTTTTGTGCCACATGACGCAGCGTCCAGCTTAGCCTCTTCCCTGCTGAAGCAGGTAACCAAACGCTCAACTAGCCCGACAGGGGTCTTCGTGGTTTTTGGGGCTCGGCACAGCTGGTAAGTCCGTCCGCCAGGCTTCAGACCCTGCACATCCTCAGAAATGCACAATTTAGCCACCTTAGAGTGACCTATGCCCCAGGAGCTGGACACCTTTTTCAGAATTTTTTGAAATTTTTGTGCTCTGGATTTTGGTCCAATGTGTTTTCCCTCTGCGCAGTCCCAATCTGCCTACTCAGTGCGTCTTGGTGACGTTGCTCCTATGGACATGTCCTAGATTCACCCTGCCACTATGCTTACACATCCTGATCTGGGAGATTCGGATGCGGATGATTTGTTTGCGTGAGATAGGGACTGTGTGCTGGATCTGTGGGTCCCTCTGGGGTTTTAGGAGCCTGGAATTACTCTCACGAGCTTGCGCCTATTTGAGTCTGCGGCTTGGCAAGACCTTCTTTCTGAATCTTTACAGGAGGTTCTTTTGGCTACTCAGTCAGCTCTGTCTACTTCTTCCTCCTGGCTTTGTGGTGTGTGCTTGCAGTTTGCTACCTTTCCCTGGCACCCTAATATGTGTGTTCTGGTCTTGGAGCAGTTTGACTCTCCGGAGGGTTCTCTGAAGGGTTCTCTGAATATTGCTAGGCAATGTCACGCTGATATTTCCTGGTACAGGATTGTCGGCAAAATGCACCTTTCTCCCCAATGTGGGTGGTTTAGTGTTAGTAGATATGCTGGACCACAGTTTGGAGGCATTAAAACTGCTTTGGCGACGTCTTTTGTCGCACGTGCCTGTCACACTCAAAGGTGCACTCTGGAGAGTGAGGTGGTGGTTTACTCTTCTCAACTTTATGTGCCGGATGCATTGTATGCCCTTATGCAAGTTGACAAAGGTGTCGGAGTCCTTCATATCTGCCCGTAGAATGCTTTGGTTCAGACAGTGGGCTGCTTTTCCACTTCTAAGGCTCCTATAGCTTGACTGCCTTTTCAGGAGCAATTATTGTTTGGCAAAGGTCTGGATGACCTCATGGATTCTGGGCTGAACCATTGCCCTACAACTCTGCCTGATAGCAGACCCTGCCCTCCTGGGATTCTGGTCATTCTGATTTTGTGGCTCCCAGCGCTTCCAACCGTGTGCAAGTGCCATGTCTCAAGTATTTTCTCGGGACTACCTATGATGGTATAATGACTACAGGCATTCCTAGCCTCCCTACTTCAGTTCTGCGCCCTCTGCTGAACAGGCACAATGGCGTTAGGCCGACGGAGGCATCTCTGAGGATATGGGGTCGGCTCTCAGCATTTCTTCCGGCCTGGATGTGCATTATGTCCGACCAGTGGATCTTGGACATAATTTAGTTGGGTTACAAACTGAAAACTGCTCGACCTCTGACAGATTGGTTCATGGACTGTCCTTCAGGTTGCCTGGACAAAGTGCTCAGGGTTCAAGCCATTGTTCAGCGGTTGCTGGATATTCAGGCTATAGAACCAGTACCACCCGACCTCTTGGGCTCAGACAGATACTCTATTTACTTCATGGTGCTACAGAAAGGCTCAGAAGATTGGAGGCCTATTCTGGATCTTCAGTACGTGAATGTGGCTCTCAAGATTCCTCAATTCTGAATGGAGATAATTAATTCGGTTATTGCAGTAGTGGTGCTAGGAGAGTTTCTTGACTCTCTGGGTGTTAGAGGCGTAATTGCACATTCTTATTTTTTCCAGCCCACCACTAGTTCTTGCAGTTTCATGTTCTGGAACAACATTACCAGTTCTCAGCACTGCCCTTTCAGCTAGCGACAGCATCCCAGGACCTTCACCAAGGCGATGGTGGTTGTGGCGGCGGTGGCTTATCTGGGGAAGATGGGTCTTCAGGAGCACCCTTACTTGGACAATCAGAGTTCCCTCATTGGCCAAGGGAAGCTACACGGTGGAGCAGGTGCTCCAGTTGCCGGAAGCCCTGGGCTGGATTGTCAACTTCAGGAAAAGCCATTTGACACCCATGCAATCACTGAAATACCTGAGAGTCTATCTACCAGAAGCCCACAGGCAGAAGCTGTGTGCCCAAATTTCTTCCCTTCTAGAGTGGCCAGCTCTTTCAGCATTGGATTATTTTCCGGTCCTGAGATCCATGGTTGCCACGCTGGATGTGGTTCCTTGGGCAAGGGCGCACTTGTGTCCTCTTCAGCATGTTTTGCTGTCTCGCTGGGCTCTGCACAGGGATGTCTTGCAGACCTGTCTACCTTGGAGTCTGGAAGCCCGAGCAAGCATGGACTGGTGGCTTCTCACACAAATGCTCCATAGGGGTGTTCCGCTACACATTGCCTCTGGATTGTGATGATGATAGATGTCAACCTTTGGGGCTGGGGAGCACATTGCAATCATTGACCACTTTAACTGAAAAGGGTGTCCAACACCCCTGAATAGGACAATCAACCAGTTGGAGCTCAGAGCCATTCGATTAGCTCTGAAATTACGTAAGACTCTGGAGGGCCAAGCGGTTTGGGTCTTCTCAGTCATTGTGATGGCAGTAGCCTACGTGAATTGCTACAGAGGAACTAAGAGCACTCTTCTGGCTCAAGAAGCCTGCCTTCTCTTTCTTTGGGTGGGAGTAGACAATGTTCAAGCAGACTCTGGATCCAGGCGAGTGGGTCCTGTCCCCAGAGGCGATCCAAGCAATAGTGGGGAACTGCTTCGACCTCATGGCCACGGCAAGAAACAAGAAAACAAATCACTTCTTCATTTGAAGATCCAGCCTGGAAGTGAGGGACTCGATGCTCTGGTATAGCCGTGGCCTCCAGAGATTCTCCTATATGGTTTTTTAATCCTCCTTGGCCGATGATCGACTGGGTCATGTGGAGGATCGCAGCTCATCTGGACTACGTCATTCTGGTGGCTCCAGATTGGCCTCGCAGGCTATGGTATGCAGATCTGATGAGACTGCGCAGAGGTTGCAGCATTTGGCTGAGCGCCTATCCAGACCTTCTCACCTAGAGTCTGGTATCCATGGGAGGATCTGGGTCACTTTGCTCTTATGACATGGCTCTTGAGCACACAGCCTTAGAGCATAAGGGATATTCTGCCCTGGTTGTTGATACTCTTCTGAAGTCTAAGAATTTGTTTATGGTGTCGGCTTACACTAAGGTGTGGAGGCCTTCCAACATTGGTGTGCCCAGGACCAAGTGGACTCTTATTCAGCTCTGATCTCAGTAATTCTCACCTTTCTTCAAGCTGGTTTGGATAAAGGCCTCACTGTGGTTTCTCTTCAGGTCCAAGTGGCCGGGCCACATTACTTTCTTTTCCAGAAAAAAAGATTTGACATCAATATGTGAACATTTCTTAAGCAAGAACTGAATAGTTTATGGAGTATCCTAATTTTTCCACATGACTGTAGGTATTCTCTTGCAAAATTATCCCTATTAAGCAAATTGTGGATAGCCAAAACAAATCATCTTAATAAATATATCAAACTCTGGGCTCTATTTACTATGCATTTTCCCTTAGATGCAAAATGGTTGAAGTTGTGGTAGATAAGCCCTGTAATATAACCACTAAAATTCCCTTCTTATAACAAGAATACAAACTGTCAAACAAAAGAGCTAGCAGCAGGCCTAATATTGTCTTTCATAAATAATAGTTGACTGGGGTCAAAAAATATAGTTTCCTCTGCCCTGGCTGCCAGGGAGTTGTAGGGTGAAGGCTACGCTTACGTCTGTGCAGACTACTTGGAGGGTGTGGAGGGCTCGGGGAATTCTTCTGGAGGGTAGACGGTATTCTTCGTTTACCCCCTTGTGTTTTAATCCTAAGTTTGTTCTGGGCACGGAAGCAGGTGTGTATTTTTTCTGCCTGGGAGGCTAAGGGCCTGGTTTGTGTGGGCTAGTTGTGGGACGCTGGCAGGGGGGTGATTTGCCCTTTCCCTGAGCTAAAGGACAAATATAGATTGCTTTCTAGGGATTTGTTCCCATATTTGCAAGTCCAACATTATTTACACTCTTTGGGACTTACATGGGAGTTGGGAGGGGGGGAAGACCCGGTTTGAACAATTGGTTTGCCCGGTGCTTAAAAGAGGAGCGATTTCAGCCCTTTATAAATGCCTCAATGCTAACCGAGGGGCTTCCTTAGCTTATATGAAGGCCGGGGAGAGGGACTTGGGGCGGATGCTTCCTACCTGAGTGGGAGAGAATTTGGTCCCAGATGGCAGCTATGGGATTAGCTGCCCCTTTAATAGAAAATGGATACAAGGTACTCATGAGGTGGTACTTTACACCGGTACAGCTGGCGTACATGGGAATTGGGGGTGCAGGGAGTTGTTGGAGGAATTGTAGGATGGAGGAGACCTATATACATATGTGGTGGGTCTGTCCTCGAGTCCTGGATTTCTATATTTAACCTGTTATCTGAGATTCTGAGGTGGGAAGTTGGGGCCTCATGGGAAATAGTGCTTCTCTGTCTTTTTGATATTGATTTTAGCTCCTGGAGAACTGAGCTTTTATAAACTATTTTTTTTACTGCTGCTAGGCTTGTTTAACTGCTTCTTGGAAGAGGCTGGAGCAGCCAGATTGGCATCTGGTGATAGATACCGGTAAATTGCAGAGCTGGTACACTTTATATAAGTTTACCGCTCTTAAGCATGGCTCTGTGCATCAGTTTGACCGCATTTGGCGGCAGTTTGTATCATGGGAATCACATTGAAGGCCCACGAGTGTTGGGCATCTATCCTTATAAGTATCATCCTGGATTGCTGTAATATTATGTTATTTTGGGGAATTTAGTTTGGCTGGAGGAGTTGGGATGGGGGTAGTTTACGATATTTGGTTTCTAATCAAATAGGGCAAGTACAACAATCTATGTTTCCTGTTGTGTTTTACTCATTGTATGTGTGATGGGTGCATTGAAGAATCCCTATGCACCTGTCCTGTAGTTATGGTATTGCTGTTTATGCTTGTTTGCTGTGTCATAATAATAAAAAGAAAAATTCAAGCTGAAAAAATTATAGTTTCATGGATGCTAAGCATAACTTATAAAAAGTAATTTAAAGCAAAGATCTGCTTCTAATGACAAGACAATTGGCATTAATTCTAAGAATATCTGACATTTGTTCTGAGTAATCTCGTATCTGGAAAACCCTAATCTTCATGGCCCATAAACAGTCTGAGAATCCAAAATCAGGATAGCTGTATGCACTTCTTTCTCCTCAGAAGATTCTAGAAATTGGAATAAGTACAAACTGTTCAATGACCACCTTGTGTTCAGTGCTGGAAATCGATTTTGCTATTTACATTCACTGTGATCTTTGAATAGCTTATTTAAAGGCTCGTTTTCAAAGTACTTAGAAAACATAAAGTACTATAGTAACCTATGGTGCTTTGTGTGTTTAAAGTGCTTTGAAATTAGCCCCATAATCTCCTAGGATTTTTATAACTCTTTGGAGGGGAGAGGCAGCAAATAGATAAATTTATATGTGTATACTGGACCTGTTTGCTGAATCAATCTATTAAAGTATACTGAATCAATCTATTAAAGTATACACAGAAGGCAAAATTTTGAGACAGCTGTTACATCTACTTTCTGGAATGTGCATATCTGTGGTCTGTGTGTAAGAGTAACTCTGAAGAAAAAAAAAAAATTAATATCGCACCTGTGAGAATATACAAGTCCCTTCCGACATTTTCTGAAAATCTAAAGATCACACACAGATCATTTTATAAGCCTTTTGCAGACCCTAAGTATTTGTGTGTTTCTTTTACAGCAGCAAATAGAGCGGCAGTTAAAATGCCTAGCATTTCAAAACCCAGGACCACAAGTAGCAGACTTCAACCCAGAAACCAGGCTACAAAAGAAGAAAGCACGCATGTCACAGATGAATGAGTTTTTTGCCACAAAGAAGTAAGAAAGTTTAATTGGTTCCTAGCACTGAAAGTTACATCAAACTACCTAATCTTTTACATTAATACTACTGTTTCTGTGTGGTGTGGAGTATGGATAAAATTTTAAAGATTCCATGAACATAAGAATTGCCATACTGAGACAGACCCAAGGTCATCAAGCCCGATATCCTGTTTCCAAAAGTAGATCCAACCCAGATCCCAAGTACCTAACTAGATTTTAAGTAGCAAAACTGATTTTTATGCTGCTTATCCTAGGAATAAGCAGTGGATTTCCTCAAGCCATCCCAATAATGGCCTATGGACTTCTCTTTTAGGAAATTATCCAAACCTTTTTTAAATCCTGCTAAGGTAAATGCTTTCACCACATTCTCTGGCAACGAATTCCAGAGTTTAATTACACGTGTGAAGAAATATATTTTCTCTGGTTTGTTTTACATCTACTACTTTGTAGCTTCATCGCATGCCCCCTAGTCCTAGTATTTTTGGAAAGAGTAAACAAGTGATTTACATCTACCCTTTCCATTCCACTCAGTTGTTTATAGACCTCTATTTATCACCCCTGAGGTGTCTCTTCTTCAAACTAAAAAGCCCTAGCTGCTTTAGCCTTTCTTCATAGGAAGTTGTCCCATCCCTTTCATCATTTTCGGATGTCTTCTCTGTACCTTTTTAAAATTCTGCTACATCTTTTTTGAGATACGGCGACCAGAATTGCACACAGTATTCAAGGTGCGGCCGTACAAGGGCATTATAATACTTTCATTTTTGTTTTCCTAATGTCCTGTTATGGATTAAGTACTAGTTGAAAGACAGAAAACAGAGAGTAGGTTTAAATGGTCAATATTCTCAATGGAGAAGGGTACATAGAGGGGTTCCCCAGGAGTCTGTGCTGGGACCACTGCTTTTTAACATATTTATCAATGATCTAGAGATGGGATTAACTAGTGAGATAAATTTGTTGATGACACAGTTGTTAAATCGCAAGAGAATTGTGAAAAATTGCAAGAGGACTGGGAGATTGGGCATCTTGATCTGACAGTACTATCTTGGGTTCAGACCTGGACCCTCACAGCTGGTGTGTGGTGTCTTGGTCCTGAGCATCAGGACATTTTGGGTAACCTTTGGTTGATTACAAAAATGAGCCCTTAAAGCTTGTCAAATTCAGTTTGAGAAACTTCAGTTTGACATCCACGATATCAGCAGAGTCAGTTCCAGCATCTCCAAAATCCCGGTTTATATTAGAGTATATACGGTAAGCAGGGGTCGAGCGCAGGCTGCCCTTATATTTGTGGTGTCTTACAGGGTGTCGGCTGCATCTTCGCACCTCCACCCAGCTTGGTGCGTATTCATTGGTCTGCATCAGTTGGAGGTATGGTCAGGCATAGGAGTCTGACTGGCAGCTCAAAGATCAGATTTGCAGAGGCATTCCCAGCAATTGTGGCAGTGAATTTTCTCATCCATCTACTGTGAGGAGAGCTGAAAGCAGGCTACAGTACAGATGTGTCAGGTCACAGTGAGTACACAGGCTGAGAGCCTGTGAGAGACATCGGGGGAGGTTGGAAAAGTAGGGTTTCCAGTGTTTCTGAACGTTCTCTTATGTTCCCCCTCCCTGAAGAATCCTAAAATCGCCATTTTTGGAGTTTGTGAAGTGTGAAAAATATTGCGATTTTGGTGCAAAGTTTTTGATGGTGGCCATTTTTTTTTCTCTAAAGCTCCCTGCTTCTTCAAAACTGCAAATTTTAGAAACTTGCTGGGATGGAGTCCTTGGGCTCTCCTCATGTGGATTCTTGCCAGGATTGCTTTGTTAATAGGCGGAATAGTGTCTTGGGGGGAAAATTCAAATTTTCCAACAGAAATTTCTTAAACACTTCAACAGGAGACATAGCCAATATTTCAGGACAATTTAGATTCAACTGTCTGTTAAAATTCTCTGTCTGTTCAATCTTCTGTGAAACAAAATTTTGAACTTTTATAACAGCAGTTTCTAATTGAATCTTTTCCATCCACTCTTGTTGAACTTTAGAAACCAGTACCTCCATATCCTGGGCTATTTCCCCACATCTCATCCAATTTCCTGATAGCCGCAAGTAGTGTCCTCAGGGTTACTGCAGGTTTACTGCTGACTTACCAACTTCCTCAGCATTCTCTCCATCCTACAGTTCACTGGGTGGATGAAGCTCCACCCAAGTCCAGCTCCGGGGTCTCCTCTACTCTCCCAGGACTCAACTCCAGGCTCCTCGCTTCTGCTGGACATGGAGGGCACATTCAGCATCAGGGGCGACAACTAGGTGTCTTGTTCAGAGAGTTGAGCACTCCCCCACTCGACTCTACAGAACTCAGCCTCTGAACATCAGGCCGAGGGTTGGCGGCTGACTGTTGCTCCAAAATCTGAGGCAGTTGTCTGTATCAAGGAAGATGAGAGAGCCGGTAATATCATGGCTCTTACTGTTTCTTTTTCTCTTAAACTGTGGCATTGTAGAAAAAAACAAGGAAACCTTCTGGTTTCAGTATAAAGAAAGCCAGGTAAGCCACTAAAGAAAAGAAATTCTCTGGAATGAGCGGAATGCCATCAAGGTCCGTCCACCATCTTGGTTCCTCCCCCCTATAGCTGCAATTATAGATGTATTATTTCCATTATAGAATTTGCTTTCAGTGCTCATACTTAAGATGCCTAACTTTAGGTGACCTTTTCAGAATTACCCTCTATGTGGATATAAATCCTTCTGCTGACAGTCCCTACTACTGTAACCTTGGTTTCTGCTTTAAGTTGCTGATCATGTCAAGATGTACAATAGAGAATGTCACAAGGACAAATTTGTCCCCATAGGAACTCAATTTCCTTGTCCTGTCCCCATTCCTGTAAGCTCTGCTTTAACTGCACAAGCCTTGAAAACTTATGATTTTAAAGTGTTTGAGGCTTGTGCAGATGAGGACAGAGCTTGCAGGAATGGGGCAGGGACAGGGAAAAATTTGTCCCCATGTCATTCCCTGGTGTAGGTGTAGAAAACAGTAGGGACAATTTGCTTGGCCCAATGATTTAATTAAAGTTAACCGAAGAAATTATGTTTTTGTATGAGACTTTTATATTGGTTTACAGTATGTTTTAGTCTTGTCTCAGTTTTATACTTGTTTAATTGTAACCTACCTAAAATTGTAGATTCTACGGAATATAAATTTTTGAAATAAATAAATAAATAAAATGGTCTGCAAACTCTAGAAGGGAAATTTTTTTACATGAAAATCAAAACAAAATGATGCAAGCTGATACTTCTTCAAAAAGTGCAATGGAACTTCTGCCCTTCAAAGCTAAATTTTAAGAGTTGGATAAATGTCCCATAGCACTCTTCTTGCAATTTGCCTTCCTATTTCCATTAGATGCTGGAAATTTTCAGATGAAATATAGGTGTTCCAAAACAATGAAAGGAAACTGCTTTTGCTTGCATCTTGAATCTGGCCCTAAGGCATTCTGTTTATAAATCTGAAGTGAGTCGAGCAAGCTGAGTGTGGGAGGCACTTTGTATTGTGTGATCTTTCAGCAGGTGGAAGGTATATGTCATAGTTTATATCCAGAACATCTGCTATTGTAGCTCATGTGGCGTTGTTTGAAAGGGAAACGCTCTTCCTGTATGGTACTTTTTTATATAGCAGTGGGAAAGTATGGCATGTCGGCTGAAATTTTAAATTCTTTTTTAACTCATACAGAATTGTACAGAAGAAGTATGACAAGCGAGGAAAACTGCTCTGCAATAACAGAGATCTGTGTGACTGCCTGGAGGTGAACTGCCAAGGATGCTTCTATCCGTGTCCTAAGTGTAACTCAAAAAAGTGTGGGCCTGAGTGTCGTTGTAATAGGAAATGGGTTTATGACAGAATCCAAACAGAAGCTGGAGATGTGATCAGCAAGTTACCATTTTATGTCCCTGACTGAAATCCCATGTCAGGCTGCTTCTAGTGGCTTTTCTATGCTTATGTGATTCCTACTGTAATAAGTGAAAACCTTTCATTGAGGGATTAGTTTTAAACATGCTTGCTTCAGTGAGGCTAGCTCTCCTGCTCTATGCTTTCTGCCTTTTACCAGTTTTGCCCAGGTGAAAGTTCCAGTGATTAACCCACAGGTGCAACCATCTTGGTTTCTTCCTTGCTCTTTAAATTGGCACTAGACCTCTGCTTTAAGTTGTCATTTTCTGTGATCAAGGTGGAGAAAGCTGTGGAACAAACAAGGAATGGTTTTGTAATATTTATAGCTACATCACTAGTCAGGTTTTAAAGAAATCCAGAGGTCCGTTTGAGTGTAACCTTTTGCTAACTGCATTATGCACTGTCAAAACAAGACCCTAGTTTGGCTTTTTTTTATCTGTTACCAGTCAGTGTAGTGTGGCATAGTGTCCATCTCAGTTTTACATCTTGAATACAAACCTTAGTGTTTCCTGGGGTAGTGAGGTTGCATTTCAGAACAATACTCAATGCTATATGGCGCCACGAGGAAGGAAAAGAGATGAAAGGAAGTAGAAGTTGGGAAGTAAATAGGGAGGGAGGGAGCACAAAATCACAAAAAGAAGGGAAAAAGGAAAGCCTCTATCCTTGGAAGAGAGAAGGAAGATGGAGCAGAAGACAAAAGGTGCAGGATCTTTAGATAATTTAAAACAAGTGGAACATGTAAAGGGAGAAATTAGGGGAGAGGGAATGGTTAGAAAATCAATAAAGTACTGTAAGAGATTATGGAGAAAGGAAGAGGGTTAACAGAGATGGAGAAAATCAAGAACATGAAAAGAGAGCTCATAAATTAAAACATAAGACAGGGTAAAGTGTAAGGGGAAGGGAGTTGGTGGTGGTGGTGGGGGTAGTTAGTGCCAAGCACACGAACAACATTGCGTAAAGTAAGATGTTCCAGAGAGCTAAGTGTTGATTTTCAGCAGGAATCCAGTGCTGGGAAGAGCCAGTAAAGGTGTCACATTACAGAATGGGATTCCTGGAGCTGCTCTGTTTAAAACAAACCTCTCTCTAAATGCAGTGTTCACTGGTGCAGAATTCTTATCCAACTTTGTACTGTGAGATGTGTAAATATTATAGCACTAGTAAACTGTGTGTTTCGTTATGCACTGTAATAAAATAAATGAAAATTCCCCTTATGTTGTATCCTGTAAAATGCGGTTGCCTTAGACTGCAGCATAGGGGAGGGTGTGAGATACTTTGCCTTTTGCTGGCAGTGTGGGAAGAAAGCAGAACATCTGCAGCAGTGATAATGAATCTTTTGGGTCCTAGCTGCTTTGATCTTGTGAGAGTAGGAATACAAAAGAAGGATGAAGCAACCTCATGTAGTACAAAATACATAAAAACAAAAGAGAGAGGTGGTGAGAGAGCCAAAATAGATTTATTTTATCCAGTGGTTGGTGGCACAAGTTGCTTGACCTGACACAGTTGTGTTTTGGCAAAGGGAGCCTGCATCAGAGGTTATTCACATACTGTGAAGTTGCTTCACTCAACCACAGGACAGAAATGTCCAAAGGATAAAAACAAGGTCATAAAGACCAAATCTTTAGAAGCACACAAGAACTGACAAACTCAGCCACAGCACAGAAACACGTAGGACAACGCTGTTGCTCATAATTTGGGCAAATTCCTACTCACAGGAAGTATTTCTGCTTCCACATAGGTCCCCAACACTTCCAGTACAAGGCGTTGCCCTTCAGACTAGCCTCTGCTCCTTGTGTCTTCATGAAAGACCTAGTGGTAGTTGTGGCAACTCTTTGCTTATGGGGGTTTCACATATTTCCCTTTTTAGATGACTGGATGATCAAGGCTTCATCATCATAAGCAGCTCAGCCTGCTATAACATCAACAGGTCATCTCTAGCTTGTAGGGTTTGCTGTCGCCTACCAAAAGTCACATCTATGGCCATTTCAAACCTTGGCAATCATTGGAACACTCTTGAAAACTATTCAAAGTTGGCTGAGTAGAGTGTTGACAATTTCATTTACCTGGGTCAACCAATCTCCACCTTCAAGCGCACTTCTGCCTACCAGATGTTATGCCTTCTTAATCATATGGCATTGGTGGTTCATGTGATCCCATTTGCATGTCTTCACTTCAGGATTCCACAGTGGACCTTATCAACACTATGTTCCCAAGCCATAGGATTTCTCTCTGCTCCATTTTGCCACCCCAGAGCTAAGTCACCGTCTCCAATGGTGGATTGTAGTACAAAATCTTACCCATGGTCTCCCTTTCCAGTGCCCCTCCCCATCTAAAACTTTTACCACAGATACTTTGCTATTTCCAAAAGAACCATCTCCAGTTGGCTAATGGACTGCATCTCCTTTGCATATACTCAGGCTGGGTTGATACTACAAGGCCATGCGATTAGAAAAAATTGTTCATTGCCTTATCTCCTGCTGTAAAGTGATTCATCAAATGCCAATAAATATATCTTGAAAATTTGACGTTGGCCTGTGAAAACTGGTCATGAAGACCATGGTTGCAGGGAATGTAAGGCTGGTCCTGTTTTTATTTTCCTAATGAAGTCTGGTTAATATATTTTTTTGAAGTCTTCAGAACACATTTGGATAGGATTTGTAACATAAAAACCAGACTAATGATGGCATGGAAGCAGGTTGCTAACTCTGGGGCCATTTCTTACTGACTTGAGAGATGTGTTGTAACCTAAGATGTATTCTGTCAGTCTGCTTTTCAAGAAATGCATTAAAGATGTGTATGTAATGCAGGCAGTGTGTGCAGATATCTCTCATGAATATCTGTTGAGCCTATTCCAAAAATTTGACTAACTGGGTGTATCCCAAGAACTGAGCTGAGAAACCCTGATCTAGGAGAAAACTTCCTCTTCAGCTTCTAGCTAGCAGCATTTAACTCTAGTTGTTATGCTAGAGAGGATGGAAAAGTGAAGATGACATAAAGGGAATCCTCCCCTAACCTCCACTCCTTTACCAGCACCATTAGAAGGCTCTCCCATATTCCTCCTCCACAACTAACCTCCCTGGATGGCTCTTCACACCCAGCCACGATCTTGGTGCTCTGCCCCAGCAATGATCCCACAGGCAGCTTGGCTGGGTAAGGCTTGTTTCTCCAAGATTGCCCTATTTTTAAGTACTTCCTAGCACAACTTCTCCTCTGCCTACCAGTCTCATTTTGCCTGTGGCAGCAGCAGGAGTGGTGCTTAATTGTACATCTTCCTATACAGCAAGGGTCCCACAGCTCTTGTGACTTAAGACAGTGAGATGACACAAGACGATGATAAAACAATCCTAATACAACTACTTAGAGGTCCCTAAGCCATCTTTTACAAGCCTTTTAGTTTTTTCCAGATTACTCCTCCCCTAATCAGGAGCAGCAGAATTCCATTTTGTTTGGATGAGGGAATATAAACTACCCCTAACCCTACCCGCACTTCTTTGCTCCTCAGTCACTTTTTCCTTTTTGACCTGCCAAATGTGAACTGTTTTAAAGATCTGGGTGTGGGAGCTTGCTCCGCCCACACAGCTGTGCCACCTTTGCGAAGTGACTTGATAAGCTACTATTGAAACTACTTCGATGCTGATAGGTATTGGTCGCTGTACCTTAAAAAGGATATGGCGATAATTGAGAGGGTTCAGAGGAGAGCGACATGTTTGATAAAAGGAATGGAAAACCTTTCGTACACAGAGACTGGAGAAACTGGGGCTCTTTTCCCTGGAGAAGAGAAGACTTAGAGGGGACATGATTGAGACCTATAAGATCATGAAGTGCATAGAGAAAGTGGAGAGGGACAGATTCTTCAAACTTTCAAAAACTACAAGAACAAGAGGGCATTCGGAAAAGTTGAAAGGGGACAGATTCAAAATCAATGCTAGGAAGTTTTTCTTCACCCAATGGGTGGTGGACACCTGGAATGCGTTTCCAGAAGGCGTGGGTACGGGGTTCAAGAAGGGATCGGACAATTTTCTGAAGGAAAAGGGTATAGATAGAGGACTACCAAACAGGTCCTGGACCTGTTGGGCTGCCACACGAGCAGACTGCTGGGCACGATGGACCTCCGGTCTGCCCCAGCAGAGGCACTTCTTATGTTATGTTCTTATTATATCAATAGTCATAGTGATTAATCATTGTTTTACTGTATGGTTGGTTCTTATTTGTTGTAATCCGTTTAGAACCATTCTTTTAAATTGCATTTTTCTTTTAAATTATATTTTCTACTGTAGGACCAATTTTTATTTATTGTATTTTGTTTTGAATTGTTTTTTTCTTTTAAATTGTACTCTCCACTGTATGACTTGTGCTTATTTGTTGTAAACCGCCTAGAACCATTTTTAGTTAGGCGGTATATAAAAATAAAATTATGTTCTTATTAGTGCACTGAGTTACACTAACTTGGATTTTATTAGATAATCCAAAAGAAAGTTTTTAACAATGCTGTTTTTAACTCTTACTCCTTTATCTACTGTGCTTTAGAAGCTGGTTACCAAATATATTGGCTTTAGAATCCATTCAAGTATACTACTCTATAAGGAGATTAGCTAAACAAAAACTTTTCCCTTAGGTTGAACGTTAATTAATTGCACTGATGCAGGCCCATTTCCAATTGAAGTACATATCACCAATCGACATTCCACTTAATTTCAGCAAAGAGTACGAAGTCTGAAAAACGTAGAATACACAAGATCAGGTTCCTTGTCTGATTTTTGTAAGATTTCCTGTTTATATCTAAATGTAAGATCAGTTAGAAATAAAGCTCAACTAATCAGTGATTGGATAGAGGAGAAAAACCTTTCATGTTTATTGTTGACAGAAACATGGTTGTTAGACGAGGATCTTATCTATAATGGGTGATTTGTTACCCCAGGGATTTAGAAATATCCCATATTGTAGAGAAAGTAAACAGGGAGGAGGAATAGCAGTACTACTAAGAGACAATTTTGATTAACAGATTCTAAACAAACTACAGCTTTGGAAATTATTTCCTGTAAACTTATGAGAAAAGATCTTAAAGTTTCAAGTTTTATTTAAAATTTGATGTCGCTTAATCTTAATACAAAGCGATGAACAAATCTAAAAAATAGTACATCACAATATTCAGGGAGACGATACAAATAACATAAACATGTCACGTAGCGTAGACAGGACCGAGAGGGAATTGAGGGTAGAAATACTATTTATGAAAGTAAATAAGACGAGTAAGGAATTAAAAAAAAGGGAGGGTTAAAAAAAAAAAATCAGAAGTTGGAATTAAAAACTATGTCCTAATTTTATAGAACTAGTAGTCAAAAGACTTTAAAAAGAAAGCATTTTAACTTGCTTTCAAATTTGTCGATATAACATTCTTCTCTTATGTGTATTGGGAGGAAGATCCACAATTGCGGAGTCACAACTGAAAAAATATATTGTCTGTGTGTTTTGATGGATTTGAGAGAAGGAAAGATTATCTAAACTGTATTTTGTTCTATATTCCCCCAAATTCTTGCAATTACTTCTGACTATTTTGATTTTTTTTTTTAAGTCTTAGTTTATTTAAACCAACAATTAAATACAATATAAACAAATAACAGTGAACAGAAATAAGAGATGCATATATCACCAGAAAGAATTAGAATAGACATTAGGTCATATGACTGTAGGGTCGACCATTTCTTGTTAAAAGAAATAAGAATTGGATTTTTGGGCAATATAAAGCTCGTATCTGTAGAGCAAACAAATCTGGTTCCACCATCTGGCATGGTGACCATGTGACAGGTCCTTCCAAGATCCACAAATGATTTTTAATGTAGCAATGAGTAAAGAATCAAACAATACAGCATCAAAATCATTTAAAGTACTTCATTTTGTACTAAACACAATTGGTGGCATAACCATGAGAGGTGGCTGGGCCTCCCACTTTGAACTTAGCCCACCTCAAAATGAACATCTCCCTTGCTGTAGCTGTTTTTCCATCATCTTGGTCCTAGTTTCTGCTTTTGTCTGTCTTCTACTAATTCTCTTTCCAGGTCTCGGGAATCCTGGTTCCATCTCCCATGTGCCTATATTAAATTGTAGTTCTTCCCTGATTTCCCCTTGAAGTGCACTTCTGTCTATCCCTATATTGTATGTCCCCCCCCTTTTTTTGAAAATTATTGTATATCGCTTTGTAATCTTTGAAAAAAGCGATTTTATCAAATATGAAATAAACTTGAAACTTGATCCCTGCGGGACCCACGGGATTCCCGAAATCCTGCAGACCTCTACCCCAGACCATGCCCCAACCCCACCCCCACCCCACCCCATAATAATAGTACTAAATTGTAATGCAATTTCTTCCATTTATCATATACATACAATATAATCTTAATACATAATGGCAATCACAAAATTAAAAAAAACAAAAGCACACTGTACGCAGAGAAAATGTTAATTATCATTTATATTTGGGGGGTTTTCAAAGAGGTCACGGCAGAAGACATTAAAAAATGCAATGTTACCTCAGTAACAACTATAGAAAAATAGACAAACAGGCAAAAATAGACAAAATATAGACAGCAGATATAAATTCTCAAAACTGACACATTGTGATCACTAAATTGAAAATAAAATAATTTTCCTACCTTTGCTGTCTGGTGATTTCATGAGTCTCTAGTTGCACTTCCTTCTGACTGTGCATCCAATATTTTTCTTTCTGCCTTCTGCACGCTTCCTCTCCTCCAGACCTTATTCCATTCCCCAACCAATATTTCTCTCTGTCCCTCCATGAGTCCAACTTTTCTTCCTCTCTCCTCTGCACCCATTGGCAACATGTCTCTCTCTCTCATTCCCTCCCTGCTGCAAAGGGAGTGGGGAAAGAGTGAGATCCAGGGTGCATCTCTCCCAATCCCTCTACTGCTACATCCAACATTTTTCCCTCCTTTCCACAAGTCCAACATCTCTTTTAATCTGCTTCCTGCACACATCCTCTCTTCCAGTCCTCATCCTTACCCCAACAATATCTCTCTCCCTCCATGAGTCAACTTTTTACTCTCTGCCCTCTCCCCCTGAGTGTGATATTTCTCCCTCCCTCACCATCCATCTCTCACTCTCTCTCCATGAGTTCAACGCTTTCTGCCTCCCGCACACTTCCTCTCCTCAAGACCTCATTCCCTTCGCCATCCAACATCTCTCTCTGTCCTTCCATGAGTCCAACTTTTCTTCCTCTTTTCTCTACCCCTATTGGCAACAAGTCTTCCTCTCTCTCTCACTATTCATCTGTCTTGAGAGATCCAGGCATCTCTCCCACTCCCTCCACTGCCACAAACAACATTTCTCCCTTTCTCACCCCCTGGATCATGTGCAGCATTTTTCATCACTGCCCACCAGCCCGATGCCCATTTCTCCTTCTATTACTCCTCTCCAACACCATACCACATCTCTCCCTCTTATCACTATGTCTAACATTCCTCCCCCTTCAATCCCCTTCAATTTGTCCCTCTGTTTCTTCTCCACCACCATATCCAACATTTTTCCCTCTCATCCTTCTCTCACCCATGCATCTCTCTGACCAATTTTCCTCTTTCCCCATGTGCCACCGTCTTTCTCTCGAGTTCATGCCCCCTCCCTGCACATAAGTAGCAACCTGTCCATAGAAGCTGACCCAGTTCTTGTTCGAGCCGCACGCACTCCTTCTGACTGCAGCAGGGACAGTGCAAGCAGTGATTCATATTCTGCACATGGCTGACCCACAAGCCTAACCTCTGACATCAACTCTGACGTTGGAGACAAGGTTTCTGGGTCAGCTACTTACATGCAGCAGTGCTGCTGAAGACTGAAGGAGTGAATGCATCTCTAAGAAGGTGGTAATTGTCGCTTAAGCTGGCAAAAGCGCCAGGTCCGGATGGGTTCGGGCCTGAATATTATCGGATTCTTGAAGACTTGGTGGCGCAACCCCTGAGTGCAATGTACAATGCGGTAGCGGAGACGGGAGGCCCCTTTCCGGATAACATGGCCCACATTGTTCTGCTCCCGAAGCCGGGCAAAGACCCGGACCTGGTGGGGTCGTTCCGTCCCATTTCCCTCCTAGACCAGGACATTAAACTCCTGGCTGTGACTTTGGTGCGGCGTTTGAACCGCTTTCTGCCTGATCTTATTCACCCAGACCAGGTCGGTTTTGTGCCAGGACGCTACGCCTCTATGAATATGCTGAAGGTCTTGGATGCGATTCACGACAGGGTGGGTCGGGGTGGCCAGGAGGCGGTAGCGGGCCTGGATATGGAAAAAGCGTTCGACAGCATTTCCTGGGATTATCTTTTCTGGGTCCTGCGCAGGGGAGGCTTTCAGGGTGGGTTTCTGGCCTGGGTGACGGCCCTCTATCATAACCCCAGGGCGAGATTATTGATTAACGGGGGCCTGACTGGGGATTTTGGCCTGCAGAGAGGCACCAGACAGGGCTGCCCTCTTTCCCCCCTTCTTTTCCATTTGGCTATTGAGCCCCTAGCAGCTAAGATCCGACAGGACGAGTCCATACGGGGCATTGTGGTAAAGGGGCAAGAATGCAAAATCAGCTTATTTGCTGACGATATCTTACTTTATATGGACCTGGTCCTGCTGCACTTGCCCAGAGCCCTGGCGGTGATACGAGCCTTTGGATCCTTGTCTGGTTTACAAGTTAACTGTAGTAAGTCGGAACTCCTATTATTATCGGGAGGTCCGGCACAACACTGGCATGCGATGTTGTCCATTGCACCCACGACGAAACCGATGCGTTATTTGGGAATCTACCTTAGTACCGATCTGCCCACTATCTACAATGCCAATATTCGGTGACAAATGGACGCTATCGGAAAGCTGTGCCAGGCCTGGCAGGAGTTGCCATTGGGAGTCTTGGGACGGGTAGCACTGGTAAAGATGGTCCTGGTTCCGAAACTTCTATACCCCTTGCAGACTTTGCCTCTTTGGCTCAGTAGGCGGGATGAACTTGCCTTTAAGTCTACTATTACTCGTTTCATTTGGAGGTCCCGAGCGCCTCGGATAGCGCTGTCTAAACTTACACTGGATAAAGGCCTGGGGGGACTTAATGTCCCAGATATTCGGCTTTATAATGTAGCATCTCTTATTCGCTGGATCCATGAGGAGTATACAGGGTGCTATCGTTATTCTCCCCGGGGTTGGCTAGCGAGCTGGAGCTCTCCTTTTCACTTTCTGAACACATTACACCGCCAGGAAGATCCTGGGAGGCGATATGTAGCTTGCTTTCGTTTTTTAAGACCGTTTAGAATGGCATGGCGCTGGTGGCGGCGCAGACAGCAGCTGTCGACGGAGGTGTCTCCTTTTGTATGTCTGGTAGGCAACTCCAGGTTTCGGCCGGGTTGGGGCAAATCAGTATTCCAGCAATGGGCGGCTCGGGGCTGCGAGAGGATGGAGGACTTACTTGCTGTTTCCCCTGCTGGATTCCCTTCCTTCCAACAAACCCGGGACGCGTGGGACCTACCATCTAGCTATTTATTCTCTTACTTTCAGGTGCGCCACTATTGGGATGTCACGCACAGAGGAGGTGAGGGGGTCTGGGTTAAGGGGGCCTTGGATACCATCTTCTCGGCAACTCCACCCATAGCTAACTCCCTTGCTCACTGGTACCGAGCCCTTAAATCGTCTCTTTCCCTATCGGTGCTTACCCCTGTGCGCTCCTCATGGGAACGAGACCTAGGTCAAGCTATTTCCGAACCCCAATTTTTAGCTTGTTTCAGCACTTTATACTCCTACACTAAGTCCGCTGACTTCCAGGAACTCCAATACAAGATTCTCCACCGGGCCTATTTCACTGTTCAGCGAGGGGCCCGTATGGGGCTCTGGGATAGCGATTTCTGTGTTAAATGTAAGAACCGGGTAGGTACATATCTTCATTCTTTCATGGAATGCCCTCACTTGAGTATCTGGCAAGAGGCTCTCCCTCTGCTGGAACGCGCCGTGCAAACTACTGTTGAATGGGACTATGGGTTTCTTCTCCTGGGTCTGCAGACTTCCCTCCGGGACCAAGGCTTCACTGTCCCTCAATGTAGATTCTTCTATAATGCTATCCTCGTAGTGAAAAAACTGATTTTGACTTATTGGATGTCGGCGGATCAGCCTCCGTTACCCTACTGGAGAAGTAGACTTCGAGAAGTAGCTCAGTTTGAAATTCGATTGTATGACAGGTCCCCGAGTGCGCTTAAGCAGCATTACGTTGGCCTGTGGGAGAGACTGAGGGACCTGGTGCCATCTTAAGAAAGGGACAGGGTACTGGCGCCTGCTTAGTTTTTTATTTAATTTGTGTTCTTCCTGCACAGTCCCCGATATACTCCACTTCCTTTTGTCTTCTGTAATGCTTCGGTGCCCCAGGGACAGGGGGTGGGGGGGGGAGGGGATTGGGAGGATGAGTGTTCTGTTTTGAGTGGTGTGGCTGGTGAGTATGTGAGTGGTGATGCGAGTTCTTTGTGGTTTTAAAATATTAAAAATTGGTGTGAGATCACCGTCTCTGCTGGGCGGCTTTATCTATTTCAGTTGTCCTACTTCGTTTTGGTTTCCGATGCCCTTGACAATTTTTTCTACTTATATTACATAATTTATATGTGTGGGGGGAACTGTTTGGGAAACTAAAACTACGCCTCTGCTATTGTATTTCCATTTGTCATGGACATATGTTGCTCTACTGTTGTTTGCTGTTTGTACTCTGTTGGGTGGTGTATCTTTCACTGCTAATAAAAATACGTTAAAAAAAAAAAAAAAGAAGGTGGTAATTGTGTTGGCTTCGGGGGCAGGCAGGCAGAGATTGCTAGAAGCGGCAGGGACACAGGATCCCCGGTGCCCGCCTCTAAGGATGGGCAGGAATTGGTAGCCAGCCTGCATTCCCCCAACAAGTGGCCCCCCCATGTGTTGAGAAACACTATTCTAAAACATCAAAAAGGCCATCACTTAGATTTAGGCCCTCTTCTATCAAACTACGATAGCAGTTTTTAGCACGGGGAGCCGCGCTAAATGGCTCACTCTGCTCCCGATACTCATTGAATTCCCATGAGCATTGGGAGCAGCGTGGGTCATTCAGCAGGGCTCCCGCTCTAAAAACTGCTATCGCAGTTTGCTAGAAGAGGGCCTTACTGTTGGGAGACTTCAATATGTCCGATGTGGACTGGAACAAACTTTCAGCTACAACCAGTGACAGCAAGAGGCTACTAGCCTCCATACGAGGAGCACGCCTCAAACAGATGGTACTAGAACCCACCAGGGATCAGGCGATCCTGGACCTGCTGCTCACCAACGGGGACAGTGTCACAGAGGTGTCAGTAGGAGAAGCTTTGGCCTCCAGCGACCACAACATGGTGTGGTTTCACCTGAAAAAAGGAATCACTAGGTCAAATACATCAACTAACGTCCTAAATTTTAAAGGGACTAACTTTCAGTGCATGGAGGACCATGTCTACAAAGCACTGCAAAACTAGAGCAACCAACATATACATAAAAACTGTGAGCAAACGGCACAGAAAAAAATAGACCGAAGTGGTTCTCAGCGGAAATCTCAGAACTAGTAAAGCAAAAGAAAAAAGCATTCGTAACCTACAAACAATCGCAATGGCCGGAAGCTAAAGAAACCTATCTGGTGAAATCTAGAAATGTTAAAACGGCAGTCAGGGAGGCCAAACTCCAGATGGAAGAAAATTTAGCAAGACAGGTTAAAAAGGGGGATAAATCCTTTTTTAAGTATGTTAGCGACAGGAAGAAGAACTCAAGCGGTATTGTGCGCCTAAAGAAACCTGACGGCAATTTCATTGACTCGGACGCGGACAAAGCAGAACTACTCAATAATTACTTATGCTCAGTCTTCACCTGCGAAGCGCCAGGATCCGGACCTCAGCCACAGACAAAAGGGTGCTCGGAAGACCCATTCCGGGATTTTGCATTTACCGCGGGCAATGTCTACCACGAACTATCAAAGCTAAAGGTGAACAAAGCCATGGGCCCGGATAATCTACACCCCAGAATACTTCGGGAATTGAGAGATATTCTGGCAGAACCATTGGCTGAGCTTTTTAATCTTTCCTTAACCAAGAGAAAAGTTCCCTTGGACTGGAAAACTGCCAATGTTATTCCGCTCCACAAAAAGGGGTGCAGGTCAGAGGCCGAAAATTACAGGCTAGTGAGTCTCACATCAATAGTATGTAAACTTATGGAAACGTTGATCAAAAACAGATTGGACACGATTCTGGATGACGAAGGACTAAGGGATCCCCACCAGCATGGCTTTACAAAGGGAAAGTCTTATCAATCCAATCTGATAAACCTCTTTGACTGGGTATCAAAGAAACTGGATAAGGGAGAGTCCCTGGACATCATGCATTTATACTTCAGTAAAGCTTTTAATAGTGTCCCACACCGTAGGTTATTGAACAAGATGAACACGATGGGCCTAGGAGAAACACTGACTGCATGGGTAGAAGACTGGCTTAGCAGTAGACTTCAAAGGGTAATGGTAAACGGTATTCCCTCAAAAACATCGGAAGTGACCAGTGGAGTACCACAGGGCTTGGTCTTGGGCCCGATACTATTCAATATCTTTGTAAAGGACCTGCCTCAGGGACTTCGAGGTACAATTACATTATTCGCCGATGACGCTAAACTATGCAACATTGTGGGCAGCACAGCAGAACCTGATAGCGCAACCATGCCCGGCACTATGGAGCAGGACCTACTTTTACTAGAACAATGGTCCAGTACTTGGTAACTAAATTTTAATGCCAAAAAATGTAAGGTAATGCACCTTGGTAGCAGAAATCCATGCAGAACATACACCCTGAATGGTGAAAACCTAACCAGAACTGTAGCAGAATGGGACTTGGGAGTAATCATCTGGGAAGATATGAAAGCTGCGAATCAGGTGGAGAAAGCTACAGCAAAAGCTAGACAAATGCTGGGCTGCATCAGAAGGAGCTTTATCAGTCAAAAGCCTGAAGTTATACTGCCGTTGTTCAGATCAATGGTGAGACCTCACCTGGAGTATTGTATTCAGTTTTGGAGGCCACATTATCAAAAGGATGTGAAGAGAATGGAATCGATTCAGCGAATGGCCACTAGGATGGTCTCAGGACTAAAAAATATCCCATATGAAGAACGTTTGAGCAGGCTGCGCTTATATTCTCTCGAAGAGTGCAGAGAAAGGGGGGACATGATAGAAACATTCAAATACATCACGGGCCGCATTGATGTGGAGGAAGAAATCTTTTGTCTTACGGGTCCCACGGCGACAAGAGGGCATCCGCTAAAACTCAGTGGGGGGGGGGGGGGTGATTTCATGGGGACACCAGGAAGTATTTCTTCACCGAAAGGGTAATTGATCGATGGAATGGTCTTCCACGTCAGGTAGTCGAGGCCAGTACCATGCTCGACTTCAAAGGATGATGGGACAGACAGATGGGGGTCACTCCAGAGGAATGCTTAAAATATCGATTCTCGAAGGAGGGAGGGTTCTTGAGTGGGCAGACTTGTAGGACCGTTGGCCCTTTTCTGTCGTCATACTCTGTTTCTCTTCAAAAGATATTCCATTCCCCTAATCTTTACTACTGTTATTACTATTAATTATTTCTATAGTGCTACCAGACGCATGCAGCACTGTACAGAGTCACAAAGAGTAAGAAAACAGTCCTAATATGGTCAGATCAAAAGAAATGTGTAAGTCCGAGTTGGACATAGGGTGCTAGTCGCCCAAAGTCAGCAGCAGCAAAATGTCCATTCTCAAAAAGTATGTCCAAAATTTTTTTTTTAAAAATTATCTATATGTCCAGGCGTTTGATCGTCCAGACTGTTACTATATCTATCTTTATACCATATTCTTGACCAGAAATTTGTCCAAATCTGAAACATTCAGAACAAGACCTTTTGGATGTGGGAGGAACCAGCATTGTGATGGACTGGCCACCTAGACATGGCAAGAGAGCAGTGGGGCACCTTACAGGGCACTCCTGTTTACTTCACATAAAGGGTGCCACATAAACATCTCATCACAACTCCCTTTTAGGTTATAATGAATTCCCCCAACCCACTATATCCACCTGTCTACAACCCCAGTAGTCCCAGTGGTTGCAGGTGGCACCTATATGGCAGTACAGTAGGGTTTTAGTGGGCTCACATTATCCACCATTGATGTAGTGGTTAGAATGGCTTATGGGCCTGGGTCCTCCTCTCTATAGTTCACTAGCCCACCCCCCAGACTACTTAAGCCATCTCTGTGCAGCTCTACTAGGCTTTCCTATGCCAGGTGCTGATGTTCCAGAGTCATGTATGCACGTTTTTATTCTGAACTTTGTGGGGGTGCAATGGGGTCAGTGAACACGGTAGATGGTGGGGGCGTCCTTTACTTTGTCCCTGCAGTCACTTTGGATACCTTTTGGGCACTTATACGTGTCTTTACATCTAAGTCACGACGAATATGTTCCGTCTAATCAGTCTCGTCAAACCTTCAATTATCCCTGCATAATGACCAAGTCTAGGTCAGCCCACATCCCGCCCACACCACTCCTCCAAAAACACCCCTTTCAGCTCTGGTCAAAGTCCCTGGATACATCTAAAAAGGGAGGGAACCCCGCCGGCAGCCAGGACGTGTACCCCCCAACAAGCGGCCCGTGTATCCTTGAGAAACACTGTCCTAAACCACCACTAGGGTCTATTGGTTGGGAGGAGCCACTCCTGATTGAAAGAAGGAGTTTGAGGAAAGGAGGGAGACAAATGGGAGAAAGCACAGATTTTTAGCTCCCACCAAAAATACATTATTTTGGGCTGAAACAAAACATGGCCAAAAATTAACCTTTTATCTAAAACTAAAACTGGGTAGAAAAGGAATTTTAGGCTGGTTTCATCACTGTAACCAAAACAAATTTGGTTAGCTTCTAACTACATTTCACTCTACCAGATAGGTTCAGATCAAGCAGGGGACCCAGTGGATCAATGAGCCCGATCCAGTGGGCTTCCAAGTTGTTGTTTTTTTGGAAAGAGAGTTGAAACTTCATTAGAACCTCAAGGGCTCTCTTACTTAGGGATTTCTTTTTATGCAGGGCCTGGGGCAACTGCCCCTTTTGCCCACAGGTAAAGGCAACCCTGTGATGTGCTCTTCAGTTCTGCTCCTGTTGTTGGTTGGTCAATGGGCCCATAAAGCATGCAGACAGGCAGTCTGAATGTATGGGACAAAGAGAAGAAATCAAAGGGAAGATAGTCCAGCTGGGTCTTGCATTGGGGAGCAAAAGAATCTTGTACTTTTCTCTACAGTAAAATGGGAACATTTGCCCTAATTTAGGGACAATATCTGAAAACTGGGGATATCTTATAACATTAAGACAGCATATGATTGCTGCCTACTAGAAATGCAGAGATCAGACCCATTTCCTAACTGTAATCTTATCTCTGTACTTGTGAATATCTAGCTCAGATGGTGCTACTGACTGATATTTATTGCACTGAAAGGTGGGAATCCTACTGTGAAGATGGAACATGCATCTTGTCTGGTCTGGAGATGTAAGAGTGGTAATATTTTTACACTTTCAAATAAAAGTGTGATTATGTAATGTCACTTGACATGAGTCAGCTCTAACACCACCAGTGTACTGTAATGCATCCTTGCTGCACAACAGAGGCGCAGCTGGAGAGTAATAGGCTGTAATTAGAAACTGATCAAATATCATCTTATCGATTTTTAGTTGCATGTGAATTCATATGTGTTTTAGTTACATGGTCACATCTTCTATTGCACTGAAAACTGAATTGCATTCACTGAGTTCAGCTTCCTTCAAATTGCCTGTTGAAAGATATATTACAATACATGTTGTTTTTCTTTTAAAATAGCCCAGGAGCTGTCCTGCCAGCAGAGATCACAGCTGAGATTATTTATTTATTTCTTATAAAAATTTCTTGACTGCCTAACACCTAGGTGGGTTACAATAAAAACATACATTCCTAATTGATTCTCAACAAACAACTCAGAAACATATAAAAATAAAAAGCAGTTTCACATTTAACTCCTTAGTTCATCTCTCTTAATATCAATATTCAATCTATACTACTCTGCTACAACAAGTGAGTTTTAAGTAATCACCCTAAACATACAGCATTTCTGCATAATCTAAACTATCCAGTCAATGCATTCCATAATCTTGAACCTCCAATTTCATTGCTGATTCTGATCTCAGTGATCTATTAGGTATATATAAAGATATTCTTTCTGCAAATATGCTACCTGCCCATAAAAAATTTGATGAATTAACATCAATATCTGGTACAGTACTGGGGGTTTTGAACATGATAACACATATTCGACTAAGTCAATATTCAGCCCTTGATCGCATAAAGCTAAGACTGCCATTTACACTTAGGGCCTATTTTACAAAGCCGTGCTAGCGGCTGCTGCACGGCAACAGTCCCGAAGCCCATAGAGATTTAAAGGGCTTTGGGGCTGTTGCTGCGCGGCTTTGTAAAACAGGCCCTTAATTTACATGATACACTTGATCCATGTGGGAAAGGAAGATGGCTGCTGTTACCTTGGCAGTCTTTGCTGGCACTAGAATGTTGCCAAGTGGTCTTCTCATAGGAGCATCTTCCCTGTCCCTGTGGCACCTCTAGACAGAAATGCCTGCGGTGGCAAAACAGGGGATGGGGAGAGGAGGCAAATTTGGCAGTGAGGCCTCATTTCCACCTTTAACCCCCTCTTTTACTATGGCATGCTAGCCAACTTAGCGCGTCCATAAAATATAATGGACGTTAGCATTTAGTGCGTGTTAAATTGACTAGTGCGCCTTAGTAAAAGGACCCCTAAATTTGCTATTTAATGTCATTTATTAAATTATATTCTGCTTTTTAAAAAATAATCCTGAGTGGATACCACAAGAAAAAATCCCAAGGGCCTCCCATGCATAAAGAAACCCCTAGACTAGCATGGGCAACTCCGGTCCTCGAGAGCCGGAAACCAATCAGGTTTTCAGGATTTCCCCAATGAATGCATTGAAAGCAGTGCATGCAAATAGATATCATGCATATTCATTGGGGAAATCCTGAAAACCCGAATGGATTCTGGCCCTTGAGGACCAGAGTTGCCCATGTCTGCCCTAGACTGTGTTCACTACCCAGTAAACTTCTATATTAACTGATAGTCTCATTCAACTAAGCCTTTGATATGGGAGTGAAGTCTGGATTTTGTAAAAGACTGGACAGAATCTCAATATAAAACCTGCACCTCTAGTTCTATAATATCAGGGATCTCAAAGTCCCCTCCTTGAGGGCCGCAATCCAGTCGGGTTTTCAGGATTTTCCCCAATGAATATGCATTGAAAGCAGTGCTTGCACATAGATCTCATGCATATTCATTGGGGAAATCCTGAAAACCCGACTGGATTGCGGCCCTCAAGGAGGGACTTTGAGATCCCTGTTCAACGGTGGAGGAAAGATGTTTCCCCCCCTTACAATTCAGAGCAAGCACCAAAAGGGAGAAAAAGTCCTCTACAAAAAAAAAAATTAGAAAGAGAAGCTAGGGAGGGTCAACAAAAAAGGAAGCCTTAGAGTCAAGAATGGCAAATATCAAGTTTATTGGACAAAATGATAAAACCTGGATCAATAGATCAGCAAAAAAAAAAAAAAAAAAATTCCAAAGATAGTGTTTAGAGCAGGGGTGCCCACACTTTTTTGGCTTGTGAGCTACTTTTAAAATGACTAAGTCAAAATGATCTACCAACAATAAAAATACTATGGTGAGCTAGCCGATTTAGCATGTGCTAAGTGCTAAGTGCTAATGTGCCCATTATAGTCTATGGATGCATTAGCATGCGCTAAATCAGTTAGCGTGTCTTAGTAAAAGACCCCTATATTTATTTATATATATACTGAGTGCACCTCTTCTGTCCTCGTTCCGTTCCCTAACCAACATCTCTCTCTGTCCCTCCAGGAGTCCAATTTTTCTTCCTTTCTCCTCTACCCCTATTGGCAACGTGTCTCCCTCCTCTGTTATGATCTTGCATCTCTTTGTTCTTCTTCAGGGTCTCTCCCCCTCTGTCTCTTCTATCTGCACCTCCCATAGTCCAACATCTGCCCCCCTCTCTTCTGCCTCCCCTTTGTTTCAGGTTTCTCCCTCTCTCTATCTTCCTTCTGCTAACATTTTGAGACCTCCCACCTTTGGTCCAGGTCTTTTATCTCTCACTCTCTTTGTCTTCCCCCTCCCATGGCCTGGCATATCTCTCTTTGGTTCAGGGTGTTTCCCCTCTCTAACCTATCTAATAGTCCAGGATCTGCCCTGTCTTCCCCCTCCCTTTTGGTTCAAGTCTGGTTTCCCGCCCCTCCTTAAGGTCCTTTTGTCTCTCCCCCCCGATCCAGCGTCTCTAAGGCAACCCCCATCCCGCCGGGGCCCTCGCGACAGGCACAGCCTTACCTTCGCTGCTTCCTGCACACAGTGACTGTCAGGACCTCAAACATCTTGATTGCAACTGTCCTCGCCTCCGTTCTTCCCTCTGGGCCTAACTACCACAGTTGCAAGTTAATTACTCAGCCTGTAGAGCAAACGTTGCAGGCTTTCGTCGAGGGTAGGGGCCAGGTCAGAGAAGCACTCATCCTGGAGATGAATGTGTGGCTACGTGGATGGTGTCGTCAAGAGCGTTTTGGCTTCCTGGACCATGGAATGATTTTCTAAGGACTGTTGAGCAGGGATGGTATACATCTTTCAAAGAAGAGAAGTGTCTTTGGCAGCAGGCTGGCTAATCTACCAAAGAGGGCTTTAAACTAGAAGTGATGGGGCAGGGTGATCAAGGCTCCCCCGGTGAGTATAAGTCCTCAGGTAAGTAAATCATTGAATACCATTACACAGATAGGAAAAAGGGCAATGTCTGGAAAGCAGTCTATACTAATACTCAAAGTATGGCAAAAGAGATTTTGGATTTAGAAGCTGTGATGGAAGATGATGAGTTGGATATAGTGGCACTCACAGAGTTGTGGTTCATGGAGAACCATGACTGGGATGTTATACCGGGATATAATCTGTTCAGGAAAGACAGGGTAGGAAGAAAAGGAGGAGGAGTAATATGTTAAAGATCATATTAAAGACACATAATTGCAGGATCTGCAGGGCAAGGAAGAGGCACTGTGAATCAATTTGGAAAGAGGGAATGGTAAATATATTTACATTGGTGTGATATACAGGCCTCCTTCACAGAAGATTTAATAGTAGACATTCAGAATATATCTAAAAAAGGGGAAGTTTTACTAATAGGTGATTTTTAACATGCCAGATGTTTAGTGGGATACCCCTATTGGAGGGTCTTCTAGAAGTAAGGAGGTCCTGGATTCTCTACAAGGAGAACTGTTCCAGTAGTTGGTAATGGAACCCACTTGGGATGGGGTCATACTGGACTTAGTGCTTACAAATGGGGAAAATGTTTCTGATGTTACAGAACTAAACGGTTCACATGAGTTAAAACAAACATAACAATTATGGCAAACTAAAATCTTAAAGCCAACAGGGAAGACCGGTGGTACTGGCATTGACACCTCCATTGACATTGGATGGTGTTCTTCCATCAGGTAAACCAGCTAAGAAGCCATACTTTTCCCAGCAAGCTTTGCAGGCCTCTACAGCATCAAGTCCCTTGATGTATGCCATGCGTTGATGCCATCAATCTCATGTGCAGGCTGTGTCTCCTCCAGGGCATGCATCCTCATCGAGGTCACACACCTCCCGACACCCGCAGCACCAATGGTACTGGCTGTTGAACCAAGGGCACTGGTGCAAGTCTTCCAAGAACAACTGAAGAAGTTCTTCCAGAGGGAACTTGGTGACCTATTTAAGTTCCATATAGCATCGGTGCTTACATCGACTCCCTTGGTACCAGCCCAGCTTGAGCTTAGCACATTGAGGCCACATGGTACTGGCTCTAGATCTTCAACACAGCGATCTTCAACACAGCATTGAAACATTGACGGACATTGACATCCCATGGTACCAATGCTCTCTCTTCTAGATCCAAGGGAGCATTGTACAGTTCTGGAACTCCTTCGCCTCAACATTGCTGAAGATCTAATCATTCCAGACATCATTCTTCATCGTCATCGGATCAGTACCATCATCAAAGGAGCTCTTCTCGACATTCTCACAGTCATCGAACTCCTCAATCCAGAATCCTCTTCATCCTCCAGAGAATCTCCCGGGATACCAGATGTTGATACTGACCTATCTCAACCAATATTGATAATGAACCTACATTATCTGCTCCAGAGTCATATGGCATCCCCTCAGATCCATCTCCTCCTCCTCCCAGATGAAGATCTTCTCCAGAGGGACTTTCATTTACCAATTACATCAGGCAGATGGGAAAAGCTCTGCCTCTCACATTGGAGTCAGACACTGAGCCCAGATCAGAGCTCCTTGAGGCTTTAGATTTTGATGAACCTCCTAAGGAGCTTTGTTCCGCCACTTATTTCTGTCAGATGGGATGATCAGTGACACTCAGAAAAGCACACAGACAATGTAAAAGCATAAACAATAACCCTTTAATATATATATATATATATGAATATAAGAATAAAATAGCATCACCGTATCTCAGGCAAGCACTGTTCCTTCACAATTGGGAATCCTTGCAATTGATAGGCGAGTAGACACAGGAAACTGTCCCTTTAGGCATCTTTTCCTGGAGATGTCTTGGATTCTGATGTTAGGAGCAGAATCCCGTCCTTATAAGCTGCTGAGTTCAAAAGCATAAACAGCTGGTCCTGCTCTTTTGTTTACGATTCCGGCACACCCGGTCAAAGAAGTACGTGTTGCAGAAACCTTTGATGTTGTTTGGACAACATTCAGGTCCCATCTGGCGTTACTGTCCTTTTGATGTTACTAAGGAGGTGTTTGCAGAGACTGGTTTACCATCTGTCTTCACTATCCCTTTGATGCTATCCAGGCGACACGCAGGCAAAGGAAGTCAGAACATTCAGATAAACAAGGAGGTGTTGCAGTTTACTGTCCTTTGATGTTGTCAAGGTAACACTAAGGTCAAGGAGGTTAGATAAGCAGACTTGAGGAGACATGTTACGTAGTATGCTGAGTTCATTTACCCCCGGGCCCTAGGCATAACAGTCCACCCCTGGATTCTCAAGTCTGCTCCTCCCAATAAGAAGTCCTCCGAATAAAAGGAGAGAGTGTCCGTTTGTATACACAATAGGTAAACCCACAATTAAGAAACGTTAACATAAGGATAGCTAAACAAAATTATAGAGTAAGAAATGAAGAAACACCTTTTGTGCCATAGCACTGCCTCTAGTAAAAGCATCCCACCAATGGAGTGCAGTGGTAGCTTCAATATGATCTGCCACAGAATGCAAGTTAGTATTTCAAAATTCAGTATCTATTTTATGCCGTAGCAAAGTAAGGTTACATTGCTGTGTTACTTTATTTAGAATTGCTATATTTTGCATGGCTTTCTTTATAGATGGCAATAAAATAATTGGAGTAAGTACCTCGGCAAAAGAAAAATTAATATTTACATTTGATATAGACATACTGAAAAGGGAGCTTGAATAGCAGGAATCACAAGTTCACCAGTACTGCTAGCAACACAAACATTTTTATATGATATTTCTTGTATAAAGGTATAACCTTGCGGTGGAATGGTCCTTTGGCACAACTTGTAGGTATGTAGGTGTGAGACCGCACCTGGAGTACTGTGTGCAATTTTGGAAGCCACATTACCGCAAGGATGTACTGAGACTGGAATCGGTCCAGAGAATGGCCACCAGGATGGTCTCGGGACTCAAGGAGCTCCCATACGAGGAGCTGTTAGGGAAGTTGCAGCTCTACTCACTCGAGGAACGTAGAGAGAGGGGAGATATGATCGAGACATTCATGTACCTCACGGGTCGCATCGAAGTGGAAGAGGATATCTTCTTTTTCAAGGGTCCCGCGGCAACAAGGGGACATCAGTGGAAAATCAGGGGCGGGAAACTGCACGGTGACACTAGGAAGTTCTTCTTCACCGAAAGGGTGGTTGATCGCTGGAATAGTCTTCCACTTCAGGTTATTGAGGCCAGAAGCATGCCAGATTTTAAGGCCAAATGGGACAAACATGTGGGATCTATCCGCAAAGATAGATAGGGAGGGTCATTGGAGTGGGCAGACTTGATGGGCCATGGCCCTTATCTGCCATCTATTTCTATGTTTCTATGTTGTAAAGAACATGGTTCATAGATGACACGTTTGTTTTATTTTGTTCATCTATTTGTTGCCTATGATAAGTGGGAAACCCTAACTGGGGTCCCAATGTCAAAAGCATCATTGTGAAAGGACATATTGTGTCATTTCAAAATTACACCATTTTCTATCTAAGGGTGTGGTTTTAAATCAATGAGAAAAAAAACAAAACATAGTTATCATTGACGACATGTAACATTAACTGATCATATCGTATTGTTAGTTCATGATTATGTACAGTATTTGGCACCCATTCACCTTCCCATCTAAATACATCTGCTACTCTGGAGCCAAATATGCTTGTTTGCCAGCCAGTATTTCAGAAACAATAGTATTTAAATTATTTTCTTATGTTCTAAACCTGGTATTCTTGCATTCCCTAATATTTCTTGCTAATTAGGCATTTTACTTGAAAGTATCACGTATAGAGAATCATGGAAATTAATAATCTTATTAATATTATATTTGTGCTCTTACTCATGGCTTACATACTTTTAGGGTAGCTTCATATTCACCATCGCTCACTGCAGTTATCTCGTATCCCGTTTTTCTTAGCAGCTTTGGTTAGGGTCTGGCTATGCTCCAGTTTCAATAGGCTTGCTATGCCACTCACATGCCTTCACTCACGTAAGAGTCAAGTGCACCACCCCAGAGACCAGCCCTAATGTGAAGTGGCAGGATATAGGCTCACTTCTATTCCCAAGTCGGTGCCACATTATAGCGTCATGGCACGGCACTGTATGTCTGGTTGAGTGTCATCATCTTCTCGATCTGGTGAAATTTTCTCTTAACCCAGCATGTTAGCCAAATCATCAGAATAAGAGAGCAGAGCTGACCAATTCTATCACAAAGGGATGAAAGTCTATATGGAATAACATTTCCCAGTACGTGATTTTCCAAGGAAAATATTTCATCATGACTGTTTAGCTTCAATGCTTTAGTTACAATAAACATCCCTAGTGTTAAAAGAGAAGATAAGAAAAAGAAAAAGGAGAAAAACCACTTTATGTACAGAATGTGATAAGATGTGACACAATTCTTGTGTGTAAGGTAGTATTTGTTTGAGATAAAAGAAACAACACTAATGCACTTAAAGGTATTCTGTAGGACATTAAGAAAATACACCTTTTTTTGTTCTGGACATAATTATTATGTCACTTAAAAGAGACCATAAACACGTACTGATGGTAATACCAAAATAACTTATGTCAGAGATGTGCACTGCACTGTTTATACCTGGTAAGTTAAATAAAGAGAGACCATTTTTTATTTTATTTAGCAAATATCAAATACCAATGAGCACCATTTTACCAGGTATAAAGCTTTCTAATTTTTTCTCTTCAGATATCCTCTTATAATATAACCCCTAACTAAAATATAATTGGGCTGTATGAGCCATAGCATAAAATCATTGTGAGCATGGTTTTCATAAGATACTTTCTTGTAAGTGGGGGAATCTTTTTTGGAAAGGGATATGGTACCATTTGGACTAATAGAAGGGGTGGAATAAACTCTGGAAATGGCCAATGTGCGATGTTTATTGGGGTACCCCATAAGCTAAAACAGACAACACATAACAGAATCAGACAAACACAGAGCTCTGGCATGCTTTCTTCCATCGGTAATGATTCAGGGTTGAATTTAATCTGTAAATAAGCACACTATTAATCAAAAGAGTCATAAACAAAATTGGTATCCATTGGATTCCCACTATCAGGTCACAGTGCTGGAAGTATTTTAAATATGGCACAGTGAAATTGATTCTCCTGACCATGTCTGGATACTAAGCTTCTAAAAGAAAGAGAGATAGAAACTTAAGTTCTTGCTGGTTTCCTTTCTTTCTTCTTCCATTTCAAAGCTCTGTCACACACTCATAAGAGAATGCAAGCAGGGACGTTTTCATCTATAGAACATACAAGAGAAGTTTACGTGCAGGTACAGTGGTTCACAATGTTAGTGTTTGAGGTAAAAGACACATTTGCAAAATCACTTGGAGTGCAACTTCCTTATACTATCTAACAAAACTTTATACTTTATAAAGGTCACTTAGCAATATTTCTACTTTTTTATTGTCCAGCCTACCCCATATGTTACCCCAGATGTGAAATATGTTGCCTCCAGAATCCAAAAAGGCCCAAGTCTGTTTTTTACTTTGGGGAGGAGGGAAGTTTACAATTTTCTGTTTAACTTTCTCTATCATCTCTCGGCATCCTTTTGCCCACTTTCTGCTATAATCTTGTGATAGAAAGTGGGACTATGTAAGTATTTTTGTGGTAGTCTGGTAGATGTATATTGCCTCCCTTGCCAAGTGAATGCAAATTGTTCTGGACATTGCTCCACTATAGGAATAGTAAAAAATGCATTGGTTCATGTTTACAATTTTAGTGGAGATCGGTACTACTATTGGTTTAGATAATTTCCCCACCACTACTGATCTCATAGGAATGTCTGGCAATTTACCAAAACTATAGATTCCATCGGAAAGCTGTAATGTTAACCCTTTTAGGATATCTAGCCCTATTATATTTTAAGGAATCCCATAGATTAATACAGTATATTCCCAAATTGGTAATTGTCCAATTTTAAAATTTGTAAAAAAAATTTTTCTTCCTGCTTGTATAATTTTCCCCCCAATCCTGATATTTGTATTCCTCCACCCCAGTGTCCACTACAGCTTGTACCTTTTGCTCCCCAGATTTCTACTAAATATTTATCTCTACCTGCGGACGCTGTTCTAATTTGGTCCAGGCAAACACTGAGGCTCGGTATTCACATTATTGATCCTCCCCAACACTTCCACCCTTTTAAATCAGGATAAAGAATGGAAGCAGTTTCCTCAGAGGGAGCCGTTGGCACCAAAATATCCTCCCTCTCTCCTTTATTCATTTGTGCTTGAGACATAGATTTCTTTCCCAGTCCTCTACTTTTGTACATTTCCCCTAATGTCCTTGTATTTTTCCCATCTATTTCTTCCCCCTTTACACCATCTTTTATTAATTTCAAAAACATATTCCTCCGAGACACCCGATTAGCCCTGTTTGAATTGGATTGTCCTTTTCTCTTTTTGTCAAAAGTATTTGGAGGTCCCCAGTCCCCCCGATCTCCTAACTGTCGGACCGCTTCTAAGGCTTCCAAAATAGTCCTGTCTATTTGATTGATCAACAAGGTTATCATTACCTGTTTGTATGCCGGTGCAGCATACTTAATAATTTTATTTCTCATGGACACAGTAAAAGGTAATGACATACATGTGTCAGCGTGACCTATTACTAAGGCTGCCTTCATAGCCTCCTCCTTAATTCTCATTTGAGCATCTTTTAATGTATACCAAATTTTATCATTTGAGGGCCAATCAGATTCAAGTGGATATCGCCTCGTGACACCCCTACTAATTATCTCTAATAAAGACCATTGGGCATTTTTTGCAGGATAAGGATCCTCCCGTAACGCATTTTGTACTGCTACTTCTTGACTAATTTGAACAAATTTAGGGGCATCTGTGGCATCCAACATAATCCCTGCTGCGCCCAGCTCCTGCACCCGAATTACCCATTGTATTAGTGGTTCCCCAGGCTGCTGTTAAAGCGTGCCATCGTATCCATGACTTCCTGTGGAGTAACATCCTCCATAACATTATTTCTAGTTAGATTTTCTCCTGTTTGCAGACTTCCCTGTAATCTTTGTCTCCACACAGGCTCTGCTTCTAAACTTTCTGCCTGTTCTCCTTCAACACATATATCTTCCTCACTGTTATTATAATTTGAATCCCAAATATCCCCATCCCGTTTGTTTGGATTCCAATCATCCGGCAGATGATAAATTAAGATTTTAACTTTTCTGTAACTCACTTTCCGCCTCCGTTTCTTATATTTATATTGTGCACATTTGTCTGTTACATTTTGATAGGTGTCTACCTTATCCATTAACAACTTATTCTGACATTGTAGCATTTTAATGGCATGCTGTTGATTACACCTTTTCTTTCCCAGCTCTCCCAATTTCAATTGTAATTCCTGTTTAGCTTCATGCAAATTTCTCCAGTCTGACAAAATCATCCTTCCTTGTCTAGAAATTCCTTCTTGCTCTTCTCCTTTTGAGATTTTCACCTTTTGTAAGGAGGCACATAATTCATGTGGATCCCCACTTCCAAAAGTACAGGATTCACATAATCCTGCTTCTACAGACCACTCAGTGGCCATTAATTTACCTATACTGTCATTCCCATTCGGAATGGAGGGATTGGGAGCCTGCTCCTCAACCCCTTGTTTTCTAGGTAGCTTTTCTGACCACATTGATCAACCCCACTTCTGGTACCAATTTGTTCCGCCACTTATTTCTGTCAGATGGGATGATCAGTGACACTCAGAAAAGCACACAATGTAAAAGCATAAACAATAACCCTTTAATATATATATATAAATATGAATATAAGAATAAAATAGCATCACCGTATCTCAGGCAAACACTGTTCCTTCACAATTGGGAATCCTTGCAATTGATAGGCGAGTAGACACGGGAAACTGTCCCTTTAGGCATCTTTTCCTGGAGATGTCTTGGATTCTGATGTTAGGAGCAGAATCCCGTCCTTATAAGCTGCTGAGTTCAAAAGCATAAACAGCTGGTCCTGCTCTTTTGTTTATGATTCCGGCACACCGGTGTTCTTTGTTTTGACAACACCCAGGTCAAAGAGGTACGTGTTGCGGAAACCTTTGATGTTGTTTGGACAACATTCAGGTCCCATCTGGCGTTACTGTCCTTTTGATGTTACTAAGGAGGTGTTTGCAGAGACTGGTTTACCATCTGTCTTCACTATCCCTTTGATGCTATCCGGGCGACACGCAGGCAAAGGAAGTCAGAACATTCAGATAAACAAGGAGGTGTTGCAATTTACTGTCCTTTGATGTTGTCAAGGTAACACTAAGGTCAAGAAGGTTAGATAAGCAGACTTGAGGAGACATGTCACGTAATATGCTGAGTTCATTTACCCCCGGGCCCTAGGCATAACAAGCTTCTTAAATTAATCCTCTTCACAATCTACTTAAGGACACTCTCTTTAAGAACTGGAAGATATCTCTCTCTACTACTATAGCTCCTAGAAAGATTGACTCTCTTTACCGAATACAGTCTTGCCCTGGATTTGATAAATTGCAGTCATCACATCAGTCTTTGCTGGTTGAATCCTCCAGCTCCAGGGTCTATACCACTGCATCACCAGGACGTGAGGGCCATACTATGGATAAGTTTAGATGCCGTCTTTACCAGAACTCTGTTAGCCAATAAAGTTCTCAATTACAACTTCTATATGTTCTTTTATCTCAAATAGATTATAAAAAAGTTGGCTGATTTTGAGCAGTATATTCCATCTGACTGCCTGCCAGAGTTTCAGGACACTACTCGTGCTCTACTTCAAAAGTGAAAGTTTATGGCAAGATCGGCATTTGATGTAACATCCAGAGCATCGGCAGGGTCTAGTGCTGAGACGTCTTGCATGGCTGAGTCTCAGACATGAACATTAATGTTCAAGATTGTTTGGCAAACATCCCTTGTCTTGGATTTTCCTCTGATGTCACTTCCTGGCCCCGTGACCTGAAAGTGATTCAGAGGGGAACCAGGCTGGTACAAGCAATAGGCCGAAGTTGCTTACGCTAGTGAAGATAATACAGAGGTACGGGGTGGGAGGAAGAGGGATGGTGCGAGCTTGGTGGGGCGGGGCAGAGAGATGCCAGTGCCCTCACTGAACTGGCACCTGGGGTGGTCTGCACCCTCTGCACGCCATTGCTGCAACAAGGCCCTACAAAATGACCAGACTTGAATATCTTCGGACTGCCAGTTGGATGGATACTGACTGTAGCACCTACCCCCGTGGATCCTCTCCACGCGACCGGGGGCAGGAAATGCAGCCTGTGCCCTGAAACCCCAAGGAGTTGTACTCAGGACACATACAGCCTGTGCTTAAACCCCTGACAAAATCAGTGGGCAAGCGAGTTTCCAGGGGAATGGATCCCGAGTCCAAGAAGGGTAGCACACAGCAGGCTGGCTCCACAGATCCACCAAAGTTTCTCAATGAAGCAGAAGTCTGGCTCCACAGGACTGTGTCCTTTCCTCCGACAGAGAACCACCGTAAAGGGATCTCAAGGCACTTAAGTCACTGAAAAGCCAAACTTTAAGCGAAAAAATATGAAAAAGATGCAGAGCAAATCCAAAAGACTTATGCACGGATTGCTTGCAGAAATTGAAAACTACAGGGGGCTCTAACTCTCTGAGGTGGGAGCAGCATGTGCTCAGAAAAGTGTTTGGATTTCTGCAACTCCCAGATTGCAGGAAGGGATTGAACACCTAGCGTACTGAATCCAGCAGGGACATAGCAGAACTCCTCTTGCTAATCTACAGATGCATTCACTCAGCTGCCCCTATCTTCACTTATTTTCCCCTATGTCCCCTGCCCAGTGAGCTCCACTCAGCTGGTGAGTCCCTCTTGTCTGTACCCTTCTCCTCCTCTGCTACCTCACTTCTATCTCACTGTGGGTATGCCTGGAATAAATTGCCCAAATCCCTGCGGGGGGGCTCTGTCTCTGGCAGTGTTCAAGTCTAAGTTAAAAGCCCACCTCTTCCAGACTGCTTTCAACTCTTCTCATCTTGGGTTCTGCATCCCCCACCCATATGTCATGTCTGTCTGTCCAAGTTAGATTGTAAGCTCTTCCAAGAAGGGACCGTCTATTAAATATCAAAATGTACAGCGCTGCGTAAGCCTTTCCGCGCTATACTATATAGTAGTAATTGGGATTATTACAAGTATTTTGAAATCCGTTTCAGAACTAGGGTTGATCTGAAGTGAGACAGCAATCCTAAACTTTGCAGTTTATAAAAACCAGCCAACAAATTAGCCACACCAACACCTCCAATCACCACCACTTTCTGAAAAGTACACGAGTAGGAGCCGCACCACCTTTCGGCTTGCCTTGGACGCTCTGATTGGCTTTAGAGCATTGCTCTAGTCTAGCACTTCGTTGCGATGAATGAGCCTTCAACGGCGAACGGCTCAGGGCGAGAGTTAAAGTGGCTAGTTTGAGCAGCTGGTTTAAGTTGTACTTTCTGGGTTCCCGTCCCTCTCCTCTCGGGCGCGCGAGTTGTGTCAGCTGACCGAGGATCACGTGACACGTGCGGAAGCGACTGAAGTAAGGCAGGATGGCTGCTGTGCCGATTGTTAAAGCGAATGCGAGGTATCTATTGTTCATTCAGTTCTGTGCTCACCTCAACATGCTTACGACTCTCACGTGGGCCGTGACCTATGTGTTGATCTCACCTCCTTTTCTGTCTGCCCCTCCACAGCACTAGAGTATTCGGCTGAAACGCTTTTGGAAGTTTAGATATACAGTACTTGCTGCTGAGTGGTGCTTTGCTGCTGACTCTTCTTACTCCATGATATAACACTGACACCAGATTGGGATAAAACTATATTCTGAGGGTGGCTGGCCTGAACATCCTGTGAGATGTAGCGTCTAGGGTTCTCATTTGTTTCTTTGTAAGCTCTTTCGAGCAGGGACTGTCTTCTTTGTGACTGTACAGCGCTGCATACGTCTGGTAGCGCTATAGAAATAATATTATTTCTATTTAGCATCTTCTTTGAAATCATAGAATCGATAAATGATTGAGGAGCTACCATGTGTCAGCTTGCATATGCTACCTGATTTATAGAGTTTAGAACAGTGCAAGTACTGTATTAGCATCTAGCGGCTCAACAATGAAATTTGAGAGAGGTTCCAAAACAGGTGGTCCGAACTCCCCCTACTCTGTTTATCTACCACTGCAAATTCTGTTGGGGTTTTTTCCCCATTTATTTTTAATTTTGTTGGCTAGTGATCTAGTTTTGTGACATTTCATACGTGTAAGATAAGTGATATTCAATGTGTTTCTTGTTAACCTGTCTAGAACATAGATTGTTTTTGAAGTGATAGACAAAAAATAGAACCTGCATTCTATTTATGGAACTGGAATAATATTTTTTTTAAATTGAATGTGATTCCCAGAGTTGTGATTTAATCTTTCCTATTCAGTTATCCAGCTTGGGGAGTCCTTTACTAAAGCGCATTGTATTTTTGCATTTCGTGCACCTTAACAGCAAGTTACTGTAAAAACATGCTATGCGCAAAGGCTGTGCAGTAATTGTTGGGAGTCTGCCCAGCGTGTCCTCCGCAATTACTGTACTCTAGCACTTGTAAACCTGGTTGCAGTTGGTGTGGATGTGCCTAGTGCCTCCTGTTGAGGAGATACTAAGTGAACCTTTGTTAAATGCAAAAGTGACTACATGTACATATCCTGCCTAATTCCCACCCCCCTAAGTTGACATGGAGGTAATGTGTGAATTAGCACACACAAAATACCATACCACGATGGTAACAGTTGGTGCATTTGTGTGAAAGCAGTTAACTTGCTTTAATTTGTGCATTAACTGTTTAGTTCACTTTAGTATAAGGGCCCCATTTTTACTTGGAGGGCCTGTGTATTGCGGGCATGCTGAGGCATCCCATGGTAATTTTGCAATGTTTATGCAGTGGGGGTGGTTGGAGAGGGCATATTCTATGCTAATTGGTTAGCACAGGTTTGTTGCGTGAGCCCCTATCAGATCCAAAATAGGTGGTGGCAGGGGTTCCCATGCTAATTTGAATATTTGAATAAATGGCTCATAGGAATTCTATGAGCATCGGAGCAGTTATCTCCGCTGACGGTGCTAAAACCCACGCTATGCATTCGTAAAAGAGGGGGTTATATAGCTAAGGCCACTGTTTGTTAAAAAGGCTCCTATTTAGATGCTGATCCAAGTGTTAAGCAAAATACAGTTGTCTCAAAGGAAGAATTCAAAGAGAAATAGGTAATGATTTTATTATGTTGGGAAATTATTTTTAGTCACTTGTTATAACAGGGAGGCCTCTACTAAAACTGGGGTAAGGGATATGTGGTTAGTAAGGGTGGGCCATAGAGGGAAAATGGTATTAGATAAGACCATAAGACCAATCTAGTCTATCCAATTCAATTCTTGTAGTATTTATTTATGAAAAGATTCACCCAAGGTGGTGTATAGTAAGTACAGTTCAACATAAAATTATAATTTAGTTAACATACATAACCATGGTAAAAAGACCAAATATAAACATAAATGTATACAATAAATGAAATAAATTCAAACCAACAAATCAAAACTTAATAATAGGACTACTGTGAAACAATATAAAAAATATACATATTAAACAGCACTGACATTCAGATAACAGATATACAATGTGAGCATAACACTTATGATTATGTTATTGTCGTACAGTCGTTTCATAATTAATCTGTCTCTGTTTTACAGGGGCCCTTTTATTAAGTTGTGCTGAAAAATGACCTGTTATATCCAAGGGCAGCTCAAGGCAATCTGCTGCCTCAGGCGAGGGATGAGCTGGTGCTCCCCCTACCTCCCGTTCATCTAAAATGGGGGTAGGGCAAGAGCTGCCCAAACCATTTGGCAAGACTGGCCAGCTGCCTAAGGCAGCAACTTGGAGGGTAGTAGCTTCAGTAACACAGTAAATGACAGCAGAGCCTCATGCATCCCTCCTTTTATGCCCAGGTCACCCATGTTTAAAGCAAAACAATAGATCCTGCCAGACAAACTCAAGGAGCCATGTTTCTCACCACACACTTTAAATCTGCTTTTCTGCAAAAACATAAAGGAGATTGTATGATGCTCAAACAACAAGAAGCAAAATGAGAAAGAAAGCAAAAGAAAAGCTCAGTTTAATACACCATAATAAAATTAGTTATATGGGAGCTGATATTCTACCTCCCCACAACATGCAGATCAGAACTAGAACATTTCTCAATGGAAGTCACCATATCATCCATATCATTGCCATTATATCCAGTTTTCTTGCATTGAGCTTTTATTGGTTGGAAGGGGGATGACCTTGATGATCATAAGCTTTAATTTTTCCAGTCATGGTTCTTGTGCTTTTCGAGTACAGCAATAATATAGGACATGCACAGATTCCAGTGGATGAGGTGTGATACGTTATTGTGTCTTTTGGTATTGGGTAAAGAGGTCATGACTTTGATTTACCACCTTTCTGTGGTACAACCAAAGCAGTTTATATATACTATGCAGTATATCTGTCCCTAGTGGGCTCAGTTTTTTCTTTTGTGCCTGGGGCAGTGGAGGGTTAAGTGACTTGCTCAGGATCACAAAGAGAAACAGTGGGTATTGAACCCAGTTCCCCAGTTTTTTTTTAGCTACTTCATGCCACATAAAGTTTCTCCTATCTGAAGTTTGCAGCCATCAACAAGAGAAATAACTGTTTTCCAGTTCCAATTTATAAAATCTGTATTGTATCTATTCTCTTCAAGGACAAGCATCATGTCTTGCAGATGGGAAGCTCTTGTGGGGAAGTCTTTCTTGAAAAAGTTCTAGAAGCCTTTGAAAGGCTGTACTGCACATTCCTTTCAAGCTCCTACTTTGTGTCTTCATGTGGGACCTCCTTATTCATCAATTTACCTGCTTTTACTTTTGAGTAAAATCTTTTCTTGTTGTCACTTGTGTCCCACTTTTTTGCCCTCTAACATTCCTAGTTAGGTTTATAGGGTAATTTGAAAGTTTTTTTTAAATTTTTTTTAATTTTTATGTGCTTGCCTGCTGTTTTACCCTTTGGGAGCTTGTTAATCCCAATAGGGCACAATGTTTCAAGATCAAGATTTTGCTGCAGGTATCTTTATTCAGAAGTATGTTTCAAAAAAAGGTACTGAGACAGCTTTTAAGATGTGCAAATAGTGTGCCAAGACCATATTCACTGCAATATTCACAATTGGTGCTTGCAGTACCTTGGACCTGATCATGAAACCAATCAATGCATTGTGCTTGCTTACAAATGACAAAGTGAGATTCAGAGCTGTAAAGAGCAGTGCAAAAAATTATTTGACATTTCAAAGTCTGGTCTAGAGAATGACAAGGGGACAAATTTGTCCCCATCCCCTCAGGAACCCAATTTCCCTGTCCTGTCCCTGCGAGTTTTGTCGCTGTCTCTGCCCCATTCCTGTAAGCTCTGCCTTAACTGCACAAACCTCGAACACTTATGATTTTAAAGTGTTTGAGGCTGAGTTCAAGGCTTGTGCAGATGAGGATGGAGCTTGCAGAAATGGGGCAGGGACAGGAAAAAAACTCGTGGGGACGGGAAAATGAGTTCCCTTGGGGACAGGGTCCATCAATATCAGCATCAGAAATGTCAGGCTCAAAGGGTCTAGGACCTGGATCAGACACTGGGGATGCGTCAGGAGTACATTGATCACTTCACGTCAAATTTTGATTGAGGCCACTGGGAACAGGCATTGACTTATTCACATCCAAAGAAAAGGAAGAATTTATCCTTGTCTTTATACTGGAGAAAACCTCCATGTTGAGTAGTTAGCTGAGAAGCATTGACATTGGACCCATCAGAGCATGGTGCTGAAAGAACTGGGGTATTGCTGGTTGCTATGCCTTTTGAAACAGTCCCAGACAAGAAGTCTGCTCAACTCCTTGACATCTGACAGGACCTGACATTGATGATACTCAGGTGACTCAAGAGTATGTGACTTGATCTAGCTCTTTTTTGGCTTTGATGTTTATAGATTTGAGGGGGACTTTAACGGGAACATTGATGAAAAACTAATTTGAATCCTTGCTCATCATCCATAAGAACCTTTGTGGTAAGGTTCTATATAATGTATATAATGAGGCTTGGCTGTGTTTAATCACCTGAATCTAATTATCAATTAAAATTGGTCAATTGGTTGATTAACTAAAGGGGCAGTTACTTTTTCACAAGGGTGATATGGGTGTTGGATGGCTTTGTTCCTTAAATAAATGATACAATAGTTAAAAACTGTGTTGTATGTTTACTTAGGTTCCCATGGTCTAATATTACATTTTTCTTAAAGGTCAGAAACAATTCAGTTTGACATATGCAATAATAGGGGAAATCAAGAGGGGGGACTTCTTCAAATCATTATATCCTCTTTCTTGCTCCAAATGTATACCAGACAGTAAAAAGCCCCAAAGCCATAGCCTGCTCCCCACTCATACTTGGGACATAAGGGGAACATACGGTAATCAGAATTCCAGTATCTATGCTAGACAATCTTCCAGTAGGCCTAACATTTCCTTGTAGTATTGGCTTCTTATAATATTGCAAAAAAGCAGTAATTCCACAACCAAATATCAAATACACAAAAAAATTGGAATGAAACAAAAATTAACTTTGTCAATTCAATTGCACTGATAGATCATAAATGGAAGAAGGCAAAACCTCAGACCGTATTGCTGCATCTCATAACAGCCAAAGGCTATTGACAAATGCAATTTTATGGTTTCAAACATTGGTCCGCCTCCATCCTTTTTATGTGAATGCAATAATTCATTAAGTGCTATAATTGATATTTAAAACATTTTTTTCAGTAGATTTTATAATTTCGTATAAATAAAATTATTGTGATTGCCAAAGTTAATAATAAAGTTGTATGAGGTCATATAAAAAGTTCTGTGCATTATTATTCAGGTCTGATACAGACCTTTTAACTTTTTTCAGGAAAGCTATCTTCATGGCTCAGTTAGCACTATGGCTTTTCTATCTGATTCTCTGAAGAAGTACTAACGAAATGGATCCGTCAGAGTCAGTTTTTGTGCCATCAAGATAAGTGGTTTCTATGTTTTATGAATTCTTTGATAGTACAAACAGAGTCAGTTTCAATGATAAACTTTGAAATCTTTATCTATTTATGATAAAACTGCTATTTTTTGCACAGAATTACCATTTTGCACAGAACGTTCTATATGACCTCATATAACTTTATTATTAACTTTGACAATCACAATAACTTTATACGAAATTATAAAATCTACTGAAATTTATTTTTTAAATATCAATTATAGCACTTAATGAATTATTGCATTTATATAAAAAGGATGGAGGCGGACCAATGATTGAAACCATAACATTGCATTTGTCAATAGCCTTTGGCTGTTATGAGACGTAGCAATACGGTCTGAGGTTTTGCCTTCTTCCACTTATGATCTATCAGTGCAATTGAATTGACAAAGTTAATTTTTGTTTCATTCCACTTTTTTTGTGTCCTTATAAAATTGTTACATCTTCAAAATCATTAAACAGTATTAGATACCTATTCAATGTCCCACTAAATTTTCCATTGAGAGTACCTTGGTTAAACTTTTAATATTAGAAAATATGTAACAAGGAGCTGTCATCCCTCTTAAAGACTAATGTGGCCAAAAATGTTCTGCTAGGGGAAGGAGGGAAGATGTTTTACTCCAAATATTTTCTGGTTGCATCCCATCCTGGACCTGCAAGCCTTGAGCAAGTTTTTGGTTTGGAAAATGTTCAAGGTAGGGATCAATGTACCCCAGAAAACTTTCTTTAAAAAGGAGACTTGCTATGTTTTCTGGGTCTCACCCTCACCTCTCCCCACGACACAATGTAAGTTGAGTACACGCAGACACCAATCCCACCACCTTTGGTGGAAGAATATTCCAGGCATCCACCACTCTCTCCTTGAATTGTAAACTTTCTTATTCCTGAAGAGGGAGTGAGTGGGGATGGGGTTAGAATGTGTTATCTTGTTTGTGAATTAATTTTCTGAATCTATTTTCTCTTAATCTGTTTTCTCTTTTAACAACCCAGCATCAAAAAAGCAGTTTCACTGATGAATGCGATAGACCCAGGCAAGTTTCCTCGGTTGCTCTCCCGCATCCTTCAAAAACTTCATTTAAAGGTTTGTGCTGTTTAGGAGAAAATATGATGCTAATGAGACTGTCAAATCTTTTATTGAATCTAGGTTTCCTTAGCCAAAAAAACAAAACAAAAAACCCCAAACAAAATAGGTATCTTGTGTGGAAACATTGCTTCAGAATGTGCTGGAACATTTTACTTTTGCCAGGTGATTGTAAATCTGCAAGTGAAATATTCTCCCACCACCCTGTTTGTATGGTACTTCTTGGAAGGAAGTTTTGTCCCCATTTTTTTTTTTTTTGTTGTATTTGTAACTGATTGGAGTGAAATGTATCCAGATGCACTAATGTCACATTGTCCATAAACATATATAACTGTGATGCTCTCTTATAACAGGCGTTTTCTCTGTACAGCAGGATTGATGAGGCACACAAGTAGTTGACATCATCCGACAGCACCTGGGTTTAGAGCTTTAGTGCAAAGTTAGCGATTTGGTTGAGTTACTTCTTGAATGAAGCAGTTTTATTCAACTGTTTTGTTTATTAAGGTGCTTACTGTATATACTGCCGTTTGTAAGACCATCAAGGCAATTTTTACATTCAGATACTTGTATTTTTCCTTATCGGTCCTGGCAGGCTCACAATCTACCTAAGGTACTTGGGGCAATGGAGGGTTAAATGACTTGTTCAGGGTCACAAGGAGCAAAACGGGGATAGAACCCATGACCTCAGAATGCTGAGACGGTGATTCTAATCACTAGGTCACTCCTCTACTCTCTTGAATAGAACTCCTTAATTCATTTGCTCCAAATACGGCTAGAGGGATGCTCCCCTGAACCCCCTACTCACTCCCCAAATCGCCCCCTGTACCTTTGTTAAACGTTGGGAGCTGGAGGGAAGCACAGTCCTTTCAGCTCCTAGTCTTGCCTGTTGAAAATGACGGGCCTTCCCCTCTCCATGGTACCATATGATACACGGGGAGGAGCCTAAGGCCCCAGTTGGCTCAGATGCCCCTCTCACTTAACACATACTTTTTAGGTGCCTTGCTTTAGGTAATTTGTACAGAATTACTCCTTTCGTGTATATGTAAAAGTTTTGGAATTTTCTGCTACATTTTGAAAGCCTTTCTTAGGCGACAAGAGAATTATAATACACTTGAAGAAAAACAAGCTACATGGGAATGCAGAAAATATAAAACTAATGAGCTGATGAGACCACCATGTATACCTAAAACTTTGCACTAAGATTCTGAGCTACGGAAGAGCAATTCCATCTTGGAGCCATCAGATGACATAATGTGCATATGTGCCTGACTCAGACCAGGGATCTCAAAAACCCTCGTTAAAAAGCGACAGTCTGCTAACTCAGGCGTTTTGATAGTGAATTGAAAAAAGTGAGACATTCTTTAAAAATCACACATGTTAAATTTGCATGTGCCCATCGTTGGTGATAGCGATGGGCACATGCGCAGAAAAAACTCTCAAGAAAACACCTCCCCCAAAACATAACAACAGTGAGAGAGATGCCCACACTCTCCTGCTGCCCTGAAATCCTGGCCACGCGCCAACCTCCCCACTCCCCCTGCAGTGGGAGAGATGCCTATACTCTCCTGCTGCAAAGAAATCCTGGCTGCGCAGCCCCTCTGCAACGGGAGAAATGCCCATTCTCCCCTGCTAGCAAATGACCCTCCCACTATTGAACACCCCCCCTGCCTCCGATGCTCCCTCCCCCTTACCTCCAAGTTGATGCACAGAGGGATGTGGACTCCCTTCTCCTAGAGGTTCTGCGTCATCGAAAATGGGCCTTTCCTCCCCAGTGCATCTTGTGGGGGGTGCGCAGCCGGGATTTCTTGACAGTGGGAGAGTGTGGGTATCTCTCCTGCTGCAGGGAGGGGTGTCTCCACTGTTCCTTTGGGGGGGGGGTGTTGCCACCGCTGCAGGGGAGGGGTGTTGTGAAAGAGCGGGATAGAATGAGCATCTCTCCCACTGTATCACAACACAGGCTTTCTAGCAGTCTCCAACACTGACCGGCACCTCTGGACCAGTCGCTTATTTTTGTCACCAAAAGCTAACGCCGCTTTTAGAAAATGGCTTGGCATTTTTTAAGAATCCACCAGAGGGCTTATTTTAATGTTGAAGAGCCCATTTGCATGTGGAGATAATCCGTTTTGATAGTCCGCCGCTGAAATGCTTATAGGCTAATACGTCGGTAAACAGTTTAGCGATGGCATTAAAGTTTTGAGAAGGCCCTCAGTCCTGCTTATTGATGTATATGTCATAAGTATATGTTTCCCTTTATTTCTTCAGATATATTTGCTGGAACCATAGGCAGATTTCCAGCTAAAATTATTTATCCCAGGACAAGCAGGCAGCATATTCTCTACATGTGGGTGACGTCATCTACGGAGCCCCGATCGGACACTCTTGCAAGCAAACTTGCTTGAACATCTTCAAGCTTGTGAGTGTACCAAACAAGCACTTGTGCCTTCCCAGCCGAGACAGGGCGCGCGTCTCCTCAGCGTGGCCTCAGTTCTTCGTTTTCCGTGGAGCCAGAAGTCCTTTTCCTCTGCTTTGCGAGATCGGAGTGCCTCTAGCACCGCGGCTTATTTCGATTCTTTGTTTTCGGGTGATTTGCTGTGCGGCGTGTTTCCATTTAATACTCAAAAAAAAAAATTATTTTTCTTTCTTCGTCGTTGACCCGGGGCTCCGGGTCTGACTAGGCCGACGAGCCTCGCGTGGTTGCGGCGATGCTCTGACCTTATGTCCCGGCCTATCTCTGGATTTAAGAAGTGTACCCAGTGCGGTCGGGTGATTTCTATTACTGACCCCCACCATTGGTGCATCGAGTGCCTCAGAGTGGATCATCGGACTGAATCCTGCCCACGCTGTACTACCCTCCAACCGCGGGCGTTTCATTGGAGACGGGCTCGGATCCTCAAGTTGTTTGGAGCCATGGACCCAGCGGCCGGGGCGACCTCAGCCTCGACCCCGACTTCGGCCTCAACCTTGGCCTCGGCTCAGTCTCGAAGGCCTCAACTTCGTCGAAGTCACCCTCTTCCACCAAGGCTTCGGTGGCTGCCCTGATGAAATCTGCGGCCTCGGGCAAGTCTCCTTTTCCTCCCTCAGGTTCGCTAGTGAAGAAGCCTTCCCTGGGGTCTCAGGGGGTTGCGGTGGACAGTGCTCCGTCCAGACTTCCTTCCAAGCGGGCCTCCAAACAACGGGAATACTCTACATCGAGGTTGCCCTCGTTGGAGCGCACTGCTGCACCTGTAAGGCCTGATCCAATGGTCTCTGTGCCGATCTTCGAGGACATGCTGAAGGCCATCCTAAAAATGCAGCTCTCCTCGGTTCTGAGCCAGCCAGCTTGCCCCTGCCTTGACCTCGCTCTCGTCAGACCAGCTTGAGCACCCACTCAACGCCCCCTGGGGACGGTCTCGACGGTCTCGCAGGCTCTCTTCTAGTGGGTTTTCCCCTCCAGCTTTGAGGCTTTGGTCTCCGGCCCATGCGCCTCGGTCAAAGCACCTCTCCGAAGCCGCTTCTTCAAGGCTCCCGCCCTCAAAGCGGCCAAGGGGCTCGCCTCGCCGGGATAGGATTCCTGCCCTGCGATCCTCGAGGCACTTTGGGACTTTGGTGCGGTCGAGACGCACCTCTCCTTCTCGAAGGCGGCCCTCCCTGTCGGTCTCCCCGGGTCGGGGTGGCTCGAGGTCAAGGACTCCTCCCTTGAAGCCATCGGGGAAGTTGGTCTCTTCTCCCATTCCTCGCACTCCAGGCTCTTCACCTGGTAGTTTGCAACATGGGCGCTCTTCTCCCTCACTGGGGCTTCGGAGCAGGACATCCTCTCTGTCCCTTTCTCGTGACTCGGACATGCCTGCTCTTTATTCTCGGGAAGTGTCCGCATTGTTTTTTGGCGGCTTGACGCTCCATGTGTTCCTTGCCTCACGAGGTCCTTACTTCCTCTCAGACATTCTCCTTTGCGAGGTTTGTCTCGAACATGGATAAGGCTCTTCGACTGGACCTCCAGTCTGACTCCCGGTATACCCAGGAATATCTGGATGAGTTAGAACTCCCCCATCCTCCTAAAAAGTCCTTGCGGCTTCCTCTCAATCAGGTTCTGAAACCTACCTTCTTCCAGAACCTGGAAACTCCTTATGCCATTCCGGCCATCCCTTCCAAGATGGAATCTTGATACCGCACGTTTCCGTGTAAGGGTTTCGAAAAATCACAACTTTCTCATCAATCCCTGGTTGTGGAATCTTCGCTGAAAAAGTCTAACCCCTCCAGGGTTTACGCTGCCGTCCCCCCCGGGCAGGGAGGGTTGGATGATGGACAAGTTTGGTCGCCGGCTCTACCAGAACTCAATGATGGCGAACCGTGTCCTGAATTATAATTTTACTTTAACCTCTTATCTCAAGCACTGCCTGCAGTCTTTCCTCTCTGACGTGCCCTCTCACCGTCAGCCGGTGTTCCGGCACCTTCTGGAGACGCTGTCCCAAATCCTTCTCTATATGCTCCAGGCTGCGTACGACGCCTTTGAACTGTCATCCCAGGTCACTGTCTATGTGGTGGCCATGCGGCGCTCATGGCTGTGAATCATGGACATGGACCCCAATTTTTAGGATCGCCTGTCGAATCTTCCCTGTGTGGGGACCGAGCTCTTTGACGTCTCGATCGAGGCGGCTATGAAGCGTCTTTCGGAGCACGAGAGATCCTTTGCCTTCCTGATGCATCCTAGGGCGAAAGCCCCGCCTGCTAAGCAGTATAAGCTCCCTCCGCGACGCTATCCGCAGAAGTCCACCCCTCTTCTTTCTCATCCGCCTCCTTGGCGACCTCAGCAGCAGCAACAACGTCCTTCAAAGCCTCAGATGCCTGCGGCGGCGAAACCGGCGCCATCCTTTTGACAATTCCGGTCCGAGCACGCCAGTGTCCTTCCTCCATCAGCCTTCCCCTCTGCCCATCGGGGGACGGCTTCATCATTTTTACCATCAGTGGGAGCTGCTGACGACCGACTCCTGGGTTCTCACCATCATTCGAGAGGGGTACTCTCTTCACTTTTGTCATGTGCCTCTGGTTCATCCCCTACGGGAGTTTCTTTCCGATGGGCCACAACTTCCCCTCCTGCTGCAGGAGGCCCAGGCTCTTCTCCACATCCGGGCGGTCGAGGAGGTCCCGGTGTGCCAGCGGAACTCGGGGTTTTACTCCCGGTTTTTCCTGGTCCCCAAGAAAACCGGGGACTTGAGTCCCATTCTTGATCTAAGGGCTCTCAACAAATGCATGGTCAAGGAAAAGTTCCGCATGCTCTCTCTTCCGACATTGTACCCCCTAATGGACGAGGGGGACTGGCTCTGCTCCCTGGATCTGAAAGAAGCCTACACGCACATCCCGATTCATCCGGCCTCTTGCCAGTTCTTGAGATTTCGGGTGGGAAATCTCCATCTGCAGTACCGTGTTCTCCCCTTCGGCCTCGCGGCCTCCCCGAGGGTGTTCAAGAAGTGTCTGATGGTGGTTGCCGCAGTCCTGCAGATGCAGAGTTTTCAGGTTTTCCTGTACCTCGATGACTGGCTCATCAAAGCCTAGTCTCGCTCGGAGGATATCTCAGTGACCCAGCAGACTATTCTGTTCCTTCAACATCTGGGTTTCGAGATCAACTTTCCAAAATCCCAATTATGTCCGTCCCAATCTCTTCAGTTCATCAGGGTGGTGTTGGATATGCTTCGTCTCCGCTCGTTCCTGCCTCGACCTCGTCAGGAGACTCTCACCCCGCCTTTGCCGACAGATGTCTCTTCTTCCGATCATCTCGGCCAAGAGCATGATGATCCTGCTGGGGCACATGGCCTCCACTGTTCATGTGACGCCTTTTGCCAGATTTCACCTTCGTGTTCCGCAGTGGACCCTGGCCTTGCAGTGGCGTTAGGATCGCGATCCGGTCTCATGTCGGATTGCCGTGACTCCTTCCTTAAAACAATTTCTCTGCTGGTGGATGCGCTGTTCCAATCTTTTCAGAGGTTTTCTGTTTCATGCACTCCTAGCGCAGAAGGTCCTGACAACAGATTCGCCCGCCTACGCATGGGGGGGGAGGGCTCACCTCAACGGTCTCCAGACGCAGGGACTTTGGTCCGATGACGAGCGGCGCTGTCATATCAATCTTCTGGAGCTTCGAGCCATTTTCAATGCTCTCAAGGCCTTCATCTGCTCCGCAACCAGGTGGTCCTCGTGACTACCAGGCCAACCAGGTAGCCATGTATTATGTCAACAAGCAGGGGGGGTACGGGTTCTCTGTCTCTTTGCCAGGAAGCTCTGCGAATGTGGGATTGGCTGATCCATCACAACATCTTTCTCGGAGCAGTCTACATTCAGGGCCAGCGGAACTGCCTGGCGGACAATCTCAGTTGCCTTCTGCAACCTCACGAATGGTCCCTCAGTTCGTTGACTTTGCGTCAGATTTTCGCTCGGTTGGGGGCTCCACAGGTGGATCTGTTTGTTTCCCCCCTAAACCACAGGCTGCCCCGGTTCTGCTCCAGGATCTATTCTCCACACTGACTCGAAGTGGATGTGTTCCTTCTGGACTGGTCGGGTCTGTTTCTCTATGAGTTCCTTCCGTTTCCTCTGATTCTGAAGACTCTAGCCACCATGATTCTAATAGCTCCTCGGTGGCCCAGACAACCTTGGTTCTCCCTGCTTCTTCAACTCAGTGTCAGGGAGCCTCTTTTTCTTCCAGTTTTTCATTCTCTACTCTGTCAGAGTCAAAGATCTCTGCTTCATCCCAACCTGCAGTCCCTGCGTTTGACAGCACCTGACTGCCTCGTTCCAGTTCTCTCAATCTGTTCGGGATGTTCTTGAGGCTTCCAGAAAGCAGTCCACTCGACAGTGTTATTCTCAGAAATGGACCAGATTTTCCTCTTGGTGTTCGGGCACTGCGCCTGGAGCCGCGTTCTGCCTCCTTCTCTTCCATTCTGGACTATCTGTTACACTTGTCTCGGTCTGGTCTCAAATTGACTTCTGTTCGAGTCCACGTCAATGCTATTGCTGCTATTCACCAGCCACTTGAGGGAAAACCACTCTCTGTTCATCCGGTGGTTTCCCGTTTTATGAAGGACCTTTTTAATGTTCATCCTCCCCTCAAACCTCCTACGGTGGTTTGGGATGTGAATGTTGTCCTTGCTCAGTTGATGAAGCCTCCCTATGAACCTATCGATCGGGCTCATCTGAAGTATCTCACTTGGAAAGTGGTGTTTCTTATTGCTCTCAGGTCTGCCCGATAAGGTGGTTCTCTGCACCCATCCTAAATTCTTGCCTAAGGTGGTCTAGGATTTTCACCTCAACCAATCCATTGTTCTTCCTGTGTTTTTTCCTAAGCTCCATTCTCATCCTGGAGAAGTGGCGCTCCACACTCTTGACTGTAAGAGGGTGTTGGCTTTCTACCTGCAACTCACTCAAGCTCATCGGACTGCTCCCCAACTCTTCATATCTTTTGATCCGAATCGGTTGGGGCGTCCCGTTTCTAAGCGCACCTTATCCCACTGGGTGGCTGCTTGTATTTCTTTCTGCTACGCTCAGGCTGGTCCCCCTCTGCAGGGTCGGGTCACGAGGCATAAGGTCAGAGCGATGGCGGCATCTGTTGCTTTCATCGGGACCACGCCTATTGAGGAGATCTGCAAGGCTGCCAATTGGTCCTCGGTTCATACCTTCACCTCTCACTACTTTCTGGATACCTTTTCCAGACGAGATGGCCAGTTTGGTCAGTCTGTTTTGCGTAATCTGTTTTTCTAAATTGCCAACTAAGAACATAAGAATTGCCACTGCTGAGTCAGACCAGTGGCCCATCATGCCCAGGAGTCCGCTCACGCGGCGGCCCTCTGGTCTAAGACCAGCACCCTAACTGAGACTAGTCCTACTAGCGCACGTTCTTGTTTAGCAGAAACTTGTCTAACTTTGTCTTGAATCCTTGGAGAGTGTTTTCCCCTATAACAGCCTCTGGAATAGCGTTCCAGCTTTCTACTACTCTCTGGGTGAAGAAGAACTTCCTTACGTTTGTACGGAATCTATCCCCTTTCAACTTTAGAGAGTGCCCTCTTGTTCTTCCTACCTTGGAGAGGGTGAACAATCTGTCCTTATCTACTAAGTCTATCCCCTTCAGTACCTTGAATGTTTCGATCATGTCCTCTCTCAATCTCCTCTATTCGAGGGAGAAGAGGCCCAGTTTCACCACTTTCACTGTAGGGCAGCTCCTCCAGCCCCTTAACCATCTTAGTCGCTCTTCTCTGGACCCTTTCGAGTAGTACTGTGTCCTTCTTCATGTACGGCGACCAGTGCTGGATGCAGTACTCCAGGTGAGGGCGTACCATGGCCCAGTACAGCGGCATGATAACCTTCTCTGATCTGTTCGTTATCTCCTTCTTTATCATTCCTAGCATTCTGTTTGCCCTTTTTGCTGCCGCCACACAATGTGTGGATGGCTTCATCGACTTGTCTATCAGAACTCCCAAGTCCCTTTCCTGGGAGGTCTCTCCAAGTACCGCTCCGGACATCCTGTATTAGTGTATGAGATTTTTGTTACCGACATGCATCACTTTACACTTTTCCACGTTGAACCTCATCTGCCATGTCGATGCCCATTCCTCGAGCTTGATTGTGTCACGTTGCAGATCTTTGCAATCCCCCTGCATCTTTACTACTCTGAATAACTTCGTATCATCCGCAAATTTAATCACCTCGCTTGTCGTACCTATGTCCAGATCATTTATAAAGATGTTAAAGAGCACGGGTCCAAGCACCGAGCCCTGCGGCACCCCACTGGTGATGCTCTTCCAGTCCGAGTATTGTCCATTTACCCCCACTCTCTGTTTCCTATGCTCCAGCCAGTTTTTAATCCACGTGAGTATTTCACCCTCAATTCCATGGCTTGCAGTTTTCCGAAGTAGTCGTTCATGCAGAACCTTGTCGAACGCCTTCTGAAAATCCAGATATACAATGTCAACCGGATCGCCCTTGTCTATCTGTCTGTTTACTCCCTCAAAGAAGTGCAGCAAGTTCATCAAACACGATCTGCCTTTGCTAAAACCGTGCTGACTGGTCCTCATCAGCCCGTGTCCGTCAAGGTGATCAATGATGCTGTCCTTTATCAGTGATTCTACCATCTTTCCCGGTACCGAGGGTAGACTCACCGGTCTGTAGTTCCCCAGATCTCCCCTCGAACCTTTCTTGAAGATCAGTGTAACATTCGCCACCTTCCAGTCTTCTGGAATCTTTCCCGATTTGATCGACAGATTGGCTATTAGTTGAAGCAGTTCAGCTATGGTCCCTTTCAGTTCCTTGATGACCCTCGGATGGATGCCATCTGGTCCCGGGGATTTATTGCTCTTAAGCCTATCAATGTGCCTACATACCTCCTCTAGACTGACCTGTCAGCTTTCCGTCTTCGTTTCCAGCATATAGCCTGATGGGTTCCGGTATGCTGTGTACATCTTCTTTAGTAAATACCGATGCAAAAAATGTGTTCAGTTTGTCAGCGATTTCTTTGTCCTCCTTTAGCGCTCCCTTTATTCCATGGTCATGCAACGGTCCCACCACTTCCTTTGCGGGTCGTTTCCCCTTAATATATCGAAAGAACGGCTTGAAGTTCTTCACCTCCTTGACTATTTTTTCCTCGTAGTCTCTTTTGGCCCCTTTTACCGCCTTATGGCACCTGCGTTGATGTTGTTTGTGCTTGTTCCAGTTTTCATCCATTTTTGACCTTTTCCATTCATTAAATGAAGTTTTCTTGTCTCTGATCGCTTCCTTCACCTCTATAATGAGCCACGCCGGTTCTTGCTCTTTTTCCTCTTGGATCCCTTGTTGATACGGGGTATATATAGATTTTGCGCCTCAGTGACTGTGTCCTTAAAAAGGGACCAAGCTTTCTCTAGCGTTTTTACAGTGCTTATCCTCTTCTTAATCTTCTTCCCTACCATGAGTCTCATCCCTTCGTAATTTCCTTTTCGGAAGTTCAGTGCCGTGGCTGTCGTTTTGGACCGATGTTTCTCCCCTGCGTCCAGATCAAAGTGGATCATATTGTGATCGCTGCTTCCCAGCGTCCCTTCTACTTCTACATCTTGTGCTGGTCCTCGCAGGCCATTTAGAATTAAGTCCAGAATTGCATTTCCTCTAGTATTTTCCTTGACAAGTTGTTCTAGGAAGCAATCGCCCACAGCATCCAAGAACTTGGTCTCTCTAATGCAGCCGGAGGTGCCTAGGTTCCTCCATCCCTTTTTGTTAGCTTGGAGGTCACCCACATATAGAGAATATGCTGCCTGCTTGTCCTGGGATAAAGCACAGTTACTTACCGTAACAGGTGTTTTCCAGGTACAGCAGGCAGATATTCTTGCAACCCACCCACCTCCCCGGGTTGGCTTCTTTGCCAGCCATCTGAACTGAGGCCACGCTGAGGAGACGCGTGCCCTCAATCGCATGTGCGGTACACTCGCAAGCTTGAAGATCTTCAAGCAAGTTTGCTTGCGAGAGTGTCCGATCGGGGCTCCTTAGATGACGTCACCCACATGTAGAGAATATCTGCCTGCTGTCCCTGGATAACACCTGTTACGGTAAGTAACTGTGCTTTCTAGCAGGCTCCAGTGGATCAGAAAGTGATATGAGCTTTAGAGATACAATACTGGGGATAATGTTGGTATATCTGGTGTGATGCTGTGTGAGAGTGTTCAACACTGCACTGTAGAATCAAACAAATCACATTTAAACACATTTGCTATACTGGGTTTGCCAGGGATGAATTAATAAACATAATTTTTTCCCTTCAAGTTCCAACTAATTTAATTTGGCTTGAATTTATGTTGTCTAAACAAAGTTTCCCTGACACAGCTTCATTAGCAAAATTGAGCTGTTCTCTGGTGTATTGCAGGATGCACACTTTTTTTTGAATGCTGCTTATAAGCAGCTGTGGTAAGAGTTGACTATTGATGCTTTTATTAAATCTGAGAAACTACGCTCCTTCACACAGAATCATATAAAGCGGACGCACATTTCTAATCCGATTGACAGTATGTAATTTTTTACCAGCCGATGCTTATTGGAAGCAGTGAAGGGTCATATCTTTTTAAGCAAGCGTGCTGTGAATAAAATCTCTCATATTGCTCTCATTACAGACAGAGCGCAGTTTCACTGAAGAAGAGGAAGAAAAACTGCAAACAGCATTTTCTTTAGAGAAAAATGACCTTCAGCTGCTCCTGGAGACAATAGCTTTTATTTTTGAGCAGGTACTGTTGTATAGTTGCACTACTGATATTCTTTTCAACATCATCCAGTCTTCCCTCATGCCTCATAAAAAAAAAAGCCCTAAGAGAGTTTGCAGATAGAATTGTCTCTTTCAGATCAGATGCAGAGATTGAGTCTATTACATTCCAGATCTGTCCTGATTGCTGATACTTGGGCTGGTTCATCTGCTTAATGTTTTCAGTTTTAACAAATATATCTTTCTGAGCAAAATAATTCCTTTTTTCTTCTTTTTTTAATAGTCACAGAGCTGGACTTGAATATTTTGAGAAGTATGTTACAATGGGGCTGATTTTCAAAGCACATGGATATCTCAAAATTGCAACCCCCCCTGCCCCACCCTCACTCAGTCTTGCCAAAAATGTCCAAATTGTGATTTTGGAATAGCAGAATTTTGATATCTTATGCACTGCAGTTCATTCAAATAGCAGGGGGGGGGGGGGTGTTGTGGATGTGTTTTGAGTAGGACTAGGAAGGGCCAAAAATTAGTACTACATCCAACAGTGATAAGGATGCTTATACTTAGACCTGTTTTTTATGTCATGTCCAGGTACAAAAAGGTGCTCTGATTGAGCAGCTAACCATTGGAGGGACTAAGGTATGACAGCTAGTGAATCCTCCAGTGATTGCTGTCCCTCTCCACCTCTCATGAAAGTGAAACAGGAAAGGAAAACCAGGCTCTGACAGATTAATTATGAACAAAGCAGAAACAGGTCTGAGGAGTAAGTAGCCTAGTGCAGTGTTTCTCAACCTTTTCTAGTCAAGTACCCCCTAAGCCTAACAAATACCAACTGAGTACCCCTGGCCAAGCGCTACCCCAGACCTTCCCAAACACTGCGCCTGACTCCACCCCCATAATAATAATACTAATTGTAATGCAATTTCTTCCATCCATTTTTCATATACACACAAAATAATCTTATTAATATATAATGGTAACCACAAAATTTAAAAAACACAAAGCACACTGTATGCAGAGAAAATGTTAGTTATCATTTATATTCAGGGTTTTTTCAAAGAGGTCAAGGCAGATGACTTTAAAATATGCAATGTCAGTAACAACTATAGAAAAATATAGACAGCAGATATAAATTCTCAAAACTAACACATTTTGATCACTAAATTGAAAATAAAATCATTTTTCCTACCTTTGTTGTCTAGTGATTTCATGAATCTCTGGTTGCACTTCCTTCTGACTGTGCATCCAATATTTCTTTTTTTTTTCTTTCTTTCTTTCTGCCTGCTGCATGCTTCCTCTCCACCGGACCTCATTCCATTCCCCAACCAACATCTCTCTTTGTCCCTCCATAAGTCCAACTATTCTTCCTCTCTCATCCCACAGATCATGTGCAGCATTTTTCACCACTGCCCACCAGCCCCATGCCCATTTCTCCTTCTATCACTCCTCTCCAACACCATGCCACATCTCTCCCTCCATCACTATGCCCAACATTCCTCCCCCTTGCATCCCCTTCAATCTATCTCTCTGTTCCCTCTCCACCACCATATCTAACATTTCTCCCTCTCGTCCTTCTATTCCCCATGCATCTCTACCTCACTCCTCTCGCTCTCTCTCTCTGCTCAATTTTCCTCTTCCTTTCTCTATGTGCACCATCTCTTTCCCTCTCACTCATACACTTATGTAGGGATGTCACACAGGAAACACACACACGCAGTCTTAGAGTTGGGATGGAGGCGCTTCCTAATGGATGGTCTCTCACCCTTTTATTGAGAATCTTAGCTCCATTAATTACTTAGCTAATGCTCTACAAGGTTATAATTTCATCATGAATTTACAGTGAGGATTATAGCAAGGTAACTCATTTGTTTACATATTTCATATGCTTCTCAAAGCTACTATCTCATGTGACATAAGAATACATCATAACAGTTACAATAAAGTGATTTCCATTGTGTACACTTCTGATATGTCTAAAATCTTACTATAGCATGTGATAGTCCAAAGGTTATAATGCATGCTCCTTAAGCCTCTCGGGATTAGCCTTAAACTCAGGACCTGCTTTTGCACTAGGCAGGGTCTGATTGCTGCCCATATAAGGAATACTAAACAAGATAAGGGATAAGATAAGGGTAAACCTGTGTCAGGTTAATATGTGACAGGAGTTTAAGAGAGGGGAGGGGGGGAATGCCTCAGTATTCATCACAAGGTGCTACCATTTTCCTTGCTAATAGAATGTTGATATGGCAGGGAATGAGAAAGGATTCATACTTCCTTCACAAGGCCTCAGATCTAAACACAAGCCTTAGATCAGTGTGCTAACCTGGCCTGTGAGCAGATTGTCGCGCCCTGGTTCAGAAATGCATCCCTTCACACTCAGGCCCAACATTTGTCCCTTTCTATTCCCTCCCTCCTATGTCCCACGTTCATGCCCCCTCCCTCCCTTCCTTCTGTGTCCCAAGTGTGTGCCCCCTATCCCTCACTGCCTTCCATCCTTTGTCCCACCCCCTTCCTCCCCAAAGCCGACCCGCGCTGAAGCCTGCCTGCCTCCCGTTGAAGTCGCTGCTGCCGCCACTGAACACTTCCGTCCAATCATCCCCCACTGTTGCCGCAACTCTGAGCAAGGAAGGGCCTGACGCATGCAGCGATTGCACGCCGCCAGCCCACAAGCCTTCCCCCCGACGTCATTTCTGAATTGGCTGCTTGGCTGGCCCGGAACCTTCTCTCTGATGTCAGAATTGGGGGGAGGAAGGCTTGTGGGCTGGCGGCGTGTAATTGCTGCACACGTATGGCCCTTTTTTGCCCGGAGTTGCGGCAGCAGTGAGGGGTGATTGGACGGAGGTGTTGGAGCGGCGGCGGACCGGGAGGGGGGTGGATGTAGCATATCAGGTGGCAAGGAGGAATCGGCAGTGGCTTCAGTGGGGGACAGGTAGGAAGAGATCCCGGGCGGTGCTTAGCCCGCGTACCCCCCAACAGGCAACCTGCGTACCCTCTAGGTTACGCGTATCGTAGGTTGAGAAACACTGGCCTAGTGGTCAGCGCAGTGCATTATAAACCAGAGGATCCAGGTTCAATTCCAACTTTAGCTCTCTTTTTTTTTTTTCCTTTAAAGTGTGAATCGTCCAGATATAGATACCTACAGTATGTTAATGTTTGACACCTTCAAGCCTGGAGCCATTGAGGAGATGTACAGTTTTACAGTAGATATTTTTCTGTTCTTGGAGGGCTTGGCATTTAAAATAAGAGTTGTTGGGGTATATGGTCCTGAGTGCCCTGGTCTATAGTCTACTGCACTGACCACTAGGATGCCCCTCTACTCTGCAAGGATGTCTGTGTGGTCATTTCTGTAAAAATGCTGCCAGACAGACATCCTTGCCCTTAGATTTATAACATTGATAATTTGGATGTTTTAGCTTGTGACATGGCTGTTTATTTTGGACATTCTCACATATTTTCAGACAGAAAACCCCAACATATTTCATGTTTGAAAATGGCTGTGAGATGGACATTTTTTTCTGGATTTTATGGATCCCAATTCTGACTTGGATGCCCTTTCTAAAATGCCCCTCTGTATGTTTCGAAATACAGAGGTAAAGAAATTGCTTTCTTTTTTTTTTTTTTCTTAATAGGCAGTCTATCAAAATGTGAAACCGCTGGTTCTACAGCAGCAGTTGAAGAATGTTCATCTCAGTACAGATAAGGCTGAGGCATTTTCTAGCCTGTGGGCTACAGCAGGGCAAGAAACTGTGGGAAAATTCAGGCAGAGGATTTTGGCCCCCCAAAAGGTACTGTTTCAATTTCTCCATATTTATACATACTACTTCCTAATAACATTCAAGGATAAAGCATAGGGTTGATTTTAATAAATGAGAGAGAATCAGCCTAGAAGAAGTGTGTGTGATGTTACTTGGATATGAAAGGCTTATTTCCAAAACCTGCTAGGTCTATAATTAGTTGCATTGGACTTAGAGGGTTTTAGAAATAAGCCCTTCATATGTTTGTCTCATGTTATCAGTCACCAAGTTAATAGTGAATGTTTATACTTAAAATTCAAGACTGTATCCTCTTCACTTGTTTTTATTATTTTACTATTTTTAGAAATTATTTCCACCCCCTTGATTATATTGTAAATTGTTTAGACTAAACTTCTGTTTATATTTTGTGGTATATCAAAGAACTAGAACTTGAAAGTATTTCAAAAGTAGTCCTTACCATACATAAATTGTTTAATTTAAAGAATGTAATATCAAATTGTGATTTGAGGCAAGTACTTCAAGCTTTGGTATTATCACAGGTATACTGTAATGGTATCTATCTGGGTTTACCACAGATGTGCATCAAAGTGCTGCAAAGTTCTGTAGTACAACTGCTCACGGGAGTAGCCCGATATGAACATTTATCCCAGGACAAGCAGGCACATATTCTCAACATATAGGTGACGTCAACCACAGAGCCCCGATGCGGACAGCTTGACAAGCGGACCTGCTTGAAGAACTCTTATAAAGTTTGCGACTGCTGCACCACACATGCGCGAGTGATTTCCCGCCCGACATAGGGCGCGCATATCCTCAGCTTCTCCTCAGTTCTAATTTTCCGCGGAGATGAGAAGCCCTTGTTTCAAGGCTCTGCGTGAGAGTTAGTTCTTAACTCGTGCCTTCTCTACACCACGGCTTGTATATTTCTTTTCTTTTACAGGGTCGTTTGTGTACGCGTGTCAAAAAAAAAGAAAATAATTTATTGTTTTTTTTCATCGTGTCACCCTATTCCCCGGGCTTCGATTTGGCCACGGCCATTTTTCATTCCATGTCCTGGCCGGTCACGGGGTCCAAGTAGTCGGGTGTCAATGCGCGATCTTTATCACTGACCCACATAAGTGGTGTGTGTTTAGTGTTTAGGACCTGATCATCATCCGGAGTCGTGCACCCACTGTGCTACACTTCAAAATCGGGCCCTTAAACGACGTCGTCTTCAAACTGAAAACATTTTCAGGGCCATAACATGCTTGCCAAATTGACTCCTGCCTCGACCCTCTTCCTTCAGTCCAGCCTGAGCACTCAGCAGTATTACAAGGAGTCAAGTCCTTGAGAGTGCCTCAAGGTCAATCTGAACACCCTATACAAGGAGCTGAGTCCTTGCAAGTGTCCCGACCTCGATCTTCAACTTCCAGTCCTACCTCACAACATAAGGCATTGCCTTCTTCGAGGCATAGGGCGAGGACACCTCGACATTCCTCATCGAGGCTGGATTCGACTCGATCAGAGTCCCGTTCTTCGAGGCATAGTTCATCTCAACACCATCTGTCGAGGCATTCGTCTAGACCCAGGTCTTCTTCTTGAGGCAGACCTCGTTCATCGAGGCATCAAGACTCTTCGAGGCCACCAACTCCCTTGTCGAGCAAATCTATTGTAGAACCTCATATTCAGCAGCCACAGAATTTTCACTAGTCGAGTTCTTCTGCGAGATTTGCTATGAACAAGGCTGCCCTGTGAACTTCTAAAAGCTAAGTTACTCAGCATTTCATATTCTGCTCTTTTCACTGGTTTTCAGCATTATATCTGCTTAATTTCTCTTCTCCTCCCTGTTTCTTACTAAAAAAAATATTTAAAAAAACACAAAAAAATAAACCCTTCTCTTTCCTCTGTTAAATCTTATTTCCTCTTTCCCTTTCCCTTCATAGGAATAAGGGTAAGACTTATAGTCCCACCAACCCCAGGGACCACTATTCATATATAGAGACCCATATAATCAGGACTACTCAAATCAAGTCACTTCACAACCAATCAAGATGACCTTTATTCTATGCAATCACTGTGGTGCTTTAATTCCAAGACATACTATTTGGAGGCTTAAGGCTTGCCCCATCTGTCTTCAACTTGCCAGTATTAGGGAGGAGCTCTTCAAACTTAAACAGGAATTGAATACAATTAAAGCAGCTTCCATCACTCCACAAAATCATACCAACTTACCACCTCTACCTCAAAGAATAAAACAGCCCAGGAATAAATGGGTCACAGTAGGCTCAGGAAGACTGCGACATGTAACACAGAAACATCCACCTTCACTAATATTACCTCTACAGAATTCCTTCGCTCCACTAGTGCACTGCGATACTCAGGAAAACAGAAGGGAGGTGGGACTGGAACCAATGAAGGTAACTCAAGAGAACAAGCGCACCCTAAGTACAAATAAAAAAGCCAAAAACAGAAAACTATTACTGTTGGGGGATTCCATCATCAGAGGCATTAACCTTGGAACACAGGGCGAGGAGACCAAAATAATGAAATGTCTTCCAGGATCCTCAGCTACCAGGAGTTCCAGGCAAATACTGACTATAATTAAGGAAGAAACTAAGGATTTTAACACTGATGTTGTTATCCATCTGGGAACAAATGACCTGGCCAACAACTCCACACTTGCAGCACAGAAAGCTTTTCGGGAGCTTGGTGAGGGCGTGAAACCTTTTGTAAAGACTTTAGCTTTTTCTGAAATACTGCCTGCATATGGAAAGGGAGAGAAAAGAGTGAAAAACACAGAGGACTTTAATAGATGGCTCAGAGCCTGGTGTCATCAAGAAGGCTTCAGGTACATAGGAGGATGGGGAAATACATGGAAGGACAAGAAGCTATATTGCACTGATGGGCTACATATTACTACAGCAGGAAAAAGAAACCTTGCAGAGAAATTTAGACAATATTTTTCTAGGCATTTAAACTAGAAGGTGGGGTGGTGTATGTACGAAGGACAATTATAGAGACCACCCCTGGCAAAAGAAAAGATGTGATAGTAGTAAAGGCTGCAACATAAGCAATATCAGCAACTCATTTCTTAGTATTGCAACGGAAAGTGAAACGACACAAAAATCCATACGAAAAAGGAGATTATCGCTGAAAAATAGCTGGAAAGCGATGACCACAAATGCTCGCAGTCTAAGCAACAAAGTTCATGATCTGCAAGCCCTGATATTAGAGGCAGATCTAGATATTGTTGCTATCACAGAGACATGGTTCAGTGAATCACATGGATGGGATGCAAACATACCGGGATATAATCTTTTTAGGAAGGACAGAGATGGTCATAAAGGTGGAGGAGTAGCTCTCTATGTAAAGATCAATATCCAAGCGACCGAAATGCAAGGGACCTGGGGAGAGGAAGAAGCGATATGGATTGCTCTGAAAAGAGAAGATGGAACTTCTATCTACGTGGGTGTAGTCTACAGACCTCCGATTCAATCGCAGCAAATTGATAAGGATCTGATTGTGGATATCCAAAAGTTTGGAAGGAAAGAGGAGGTTCTGCTGTTGGGAGATTTCAACCTGCCAGATGCGGACTGGAATGTTCCGTCTGCGGAATTGGAAAGAAGTAGGGAGATTGTGGATGCCTTTCAAGAGGCTCTGCTCAGACAAATGGTGACGGAACCCACAAGGGAAAAAGTGATATTGGATCTGGTCCTCACAAATGGAGAGAGTATCTCTAATGTTCGAGTGGGTGCTCACCTGGGTAGTAGCGATCATCAAACAGTTTGGTTTGATATAATGGCTAAAGTGGAGAGCGGCCGCACGATACTTAAAGTCCTAGATTTCAAACGTACGGACTTTAATGCAATGGGAAAGTACCTGAAGAAAGAGCTGTTAGAATGGGAGGACATAAGAGAAGTGGAAAGACAGTGGTCTAAGCTGAAAGGAGCGATAAAAATGGCTACGGACCTTTATGTGAAGAAAATCAATAAAAACAAGAGAAAAAGGAAGCTGATATGGTTCTCCAACCTAGTGGCTGAGAAAATAAAGGCAAAAGAGTTGGCGTTCATGAAATATAAAAAAAACCCAAGAAGAGGAGAGCAGAAAGGACTACAGGGTGAAACTGAAAGAAGCCAAGAGAGAGATACGTTTGGCGAAGGCACAGGCGGAAGAACAAATGGCTAAAAATGTAAAAAAGGGAGATAAAAATTTTTTCAGATATATTAGTGAAAGGAGGAAGATAAAAAATGGAATTGCTAGGCTAAAAGATGCTGGGAACAAATATGTGGAGAGTGATGAGGAGAAAGCAAATGTGCTAAACAAATACTTCTGTTCTGTGTTCACAGAAGAAAATCCTGGAGAAGGACCGACATTGTCTGGCAAAGTTACACGAGAAAATGGAGTAGATTCTGCACCGTTCACGGAGGAGGGTGTTTATGAGCAACTTGAAAAACTGAAGGTGGACAAAGCGATGGGACCAGACGGGATCCATCCCAGGATACTAAGGGAGCTCAGAGAGGTTCTGGCGAGTCCTATTAAAGACTTGTTCAACAAATCTCTGGAGACGGGAGTGATTCCTGGGGATTGGAGGAGAGCGGATGTGGTCCCTATTCATAAAAGTGGTCACAGGGATGAAGCAGGAAACTACAGGCCGGTGAGCCTCACTTCAGTTGTTGGAAAAATAATGGAAGTGTTGCTGAAAGAAAGGATAGTGTACTTCCTTGAATGTAATGGGTTACAGGATCTGAGGCAACATGGCTTTACAAAAGGTAAATCGTGCCAAACGAACCTGATTGAATTTTTTGATTGGGTGACCAGAGAGCTGGATCGAGGACATATGCTAGATGTAATTTACTTGGATTTCAGCAAAGCCTTTGATACAGTTCCTCATAGGAGGCTGTTGAACAAACTTGAAGAGCTGAAGTTAGGACCCAAAGTGGTGAACTGAGTCAGAAACTGACGCCAGAGGGTGGTGGTTAATGGAAGTCGCTCGAAGGAAGGAAAGGTGACTAGTGGAGTCCCTCAGGGTTCGGTGCTGGGGCCAATCCTGTTCAATATGTATGTGAGTGACATTGCTGAAGGGTTAGAAGGAAAAGTGTGCCTTTTTGCAGATGATACCAAGATTTTTAACAGAGTAGACACTGAAGAGGGAGTGGAAAATATGAAAAAGGATCTGCAAAAGTTAGAGGAATGGTCTAATGCCTGGCAACTAAAATTCAATGCAAAGAATTGCAGAGTAATGCATTTGGGGATTAATAATAGGAAGGAACCGTATATGCTGGGAGGAGAGAAGCTGATATGCACGGACGGGGAGAGGGACCTTGGGGTGATAGTGTCCGAAGATCTAAAGGCGAAAAAACAGTGTGACAAGGCAGTGGCTGCTGCCAGAAGGATGCTGGGCTGTATAAAGAGAGGCGTAGTTAGTAGAAGGAAGAAGGTGTTGATGCCCCTGTACAGGTCATTGGTGAGGCCCCACTTGGAGTACTGTGTTCAGTTTTGGAGACCGTATCTGGAGAAAGAAGTAGGAAGACTTGAGGCGGTCCAGAGGAGGGCGACGAAAATGATAGGAGGCTTGCTCAGAAGACGTATGAAGAGAGACTGGAAGCCCTGAATATGTATACCCTAGAGGAAAGGAGAGACAGGGGAGATGTGATTCAGACGTTCAAATACTTGAAGGGTATTAAAGTAGAACAAAATCTTTTCCAGAGAAAGGAAAATGGTAAAACCAGAGGACATAATTTGAGGTTGAGGGATGGTAGATTCAGGGGCAATGTTAGGAAATTCTACTTTACGGAGAGGGTAGTGGATGCCTGGAATGCGCTTCCGAGAGAGGTGGTGGAGAGTAAAACTGTGACTGAGTTCAAAGAAGCGTGGGATGAACACAGAAGATTTAGAATCAGAAAATAATATTAAATATTGAACTAGGCCAGTTACTGGGCAGACTTGCACGGTCTGTGTCTGTGAATGGCCGTTTGGTGGAGGATGGGCAGGGGAGAGCTTCAATGGCTGGGAGGGTGTAGATGGGCTGGAGTAAGTCTTAACAGAGATTTTGGCAGTTGGAACCCAAGCACAGTATCGGGTAAAGCTTTGGAGTCTTGCCCAGAAATAGCTAAGAAGAAAAAAAAAAATTTTTTTTAAATTGAATCAGGTTGGGCAGACTGAATGGACCATTCGGGTCTTTATCTGCCGTCATCTACTATGTTACTATGTTTACTATGGCTTTTTCCTCAAAAAGAAAGCGTTCTGCTTCCCCTCATTCCAGAAGTGGACTTTCTTCCATATCTTTGCCTAAGGATTCAGATCTTCGCTACCAATATTCCAGGGAGGCTTCACCTTCTTTCTCTGCTGTAAGGGGAACTTTGAGGGGCTCTCGTTCATCTTCATCTCAACAGGGTCATCCCTCTTCTGATCCGGTGTCCTTTACTAAGTTCTTAAGTCAAATGAGTAAAGATCTCAACATTGCTTTGGAGTCTGATTCGAAATACTCTAAGGAGTATTTGGAAGAACTGGGTATGCCTAATCCTCCTAGGGATTCTCTCAAATTACCCATGAATGGCATTCTTTGTCATTCTTTGTCAGACTTTCAAGAGAAATCTGGATACCTCATACTCTATTCCTGTAGTGCCAGCAAAGCTAGAATCCCGTTATAAGATGGTTCATTGTAAAGGATTTGAGACGTCTCAACTGTCCCATCAATCTCTTCTCATGGAGTCTTCTTTAAAACGATCCAATCCTGCCAAAGTTTATGCCACAATCCCTCCTGGCCGAGAGGGAAGGACCATGGACAAGTTTGGCCGTCGTCTGTATCAAAATTCTATGATGACGAATCAGATTTTAAACTATAATTTTGTCTTCACATCCTATCTCAAGCATTGGGTCAACGCTATGACTACTTTCTTCATGTATCTCCCAAAACATCGGCTACCAGAGTTCCAGCATATGCATTCTACTATAGGTCATCTTCGCATGCATATGGTTCAGGCTGCATATGATGCTTTTGAAATGTCCTCCAGGGTCACTGCGTTCTCGGTACCATGCGTCATCTAACCTGGTTACACACTGTGGACATGGTTCCAAACCTGCAAGATTGACTGGCCAATATTCCATATCAGGGAAATGAGCTGTTTGATGACTCTATTGAAGCATCCACAAAGTACTTGTATGAGCATGAGAAATCGTTTACCTCTATAGTTAGGCCGAAGCTAAAGCCTTCCAATGCTAAGAGTTATAGGCCTCCTCCATCTTATCAGAGGTGTTATCCTCAGAAGTCAGCACCTTATTCAAGGCTGCCTCCTAAGAAACAACAGCAACAACAACAATGGCAGTGTAAACCTCAGACTCCTGCTGCGCCCAAGTCCACTCAGCCTTTTTGACCATCTAACACAGAGCATAACATCAATCTTTCTGCCTCTGTCTTCCCATTGGAGGTCGTCTCTATCATTTTTATCCACGATGGAAACTAATTACATCCGACCTCTGGGTTCTCACAATAATCAGGGAGGGTTACTCTCTTCAATTTCTTCAGGTTCCACCAGATCTTCCCACAAGAGAGTGTCCTTACAATTCGTCGCAGCTCACCCTTCTTCAGGAAGCTCAAGCTCTGCTTCATCTCCGTGCCATCGAGGGATTTCCTCTGGAACAGCAGAGCACGGGGTTTTATTCCCGTTACTTCCTTGTCCCGAAGAAGACGGGAGATCTATGACCTATATTGGACCTCAGAGCTCTAAACAAATTTCTTGTCAAAGAAAAATTTTGGATGCTGTCTCTAGCATCCTTGTATCACCTTCTGGATCACAACGATTGGTTATGCTCTCTGGATCTCAAAGAGGCTTACACTCACATTCCCATTCATCCAGCCTTCCGCAAGTTTCTCAGATTTCGGGTGGAAAATCATCATTTTCAATACAGAGTGCTACCTTTCGGCCTGGCATCATCTCCCAGAGTTTCCACCAAGTGCCTAGTAGTAGTAGTAGTAGTAGCAGCAGCTCTGTGCAGCCATGGCTTCAGGTTTTCCCATACCTGGACGACTGGCTCATCAAAGATTCAACATCTCAGGGGGTTATTGTAGCTACCCAATGGACTATTTGGTTTCTCCAAAGTTTGGGATTCGAAATAAACTTTCCAAAATCCCAGCTACAGCCCTCTCAAACTCTACAGTTCATTGGAGCTGTACTGGACACTATGCAACTCGGAGCATTCCTTTCTCAACAACGTCAGAATACTCTCATACAACTTTGTCACAAAGTGTTGCCCCTCACTTCACTCTCAGCGAGACACATGATGGTTCTCCTAGGCCTCTACAGTTCACGTGACTCCTTTTGCCAGTCTTCACCTCAGAATTCCTCAGTGGACCCTGGCTTCTCAATGGGCGCAGGCTTATGATCCTCTCTCTCAGCACATTACAGTGACTCCTTCATTCAAACAGTCTCTCCACTGTGAAATGCTTTCTTCCAATCTCTCCAGAGGTTTACTGTTTCAAACGCCCCCTCATCAGAAGGTCTTCATGACAGATTCCGCGACCTACGCTTGGGGGGGGGACTCATCTCGATGGTCTCCATACTCAAGGACATTGGTCCATCACAGATCGTCAGAGTCGCATAAATCTGTTGGAACTCAGAGCAATTTTCAATGCTCTCAAAGCTTTTCTGCATCTTCTTCACGTTCAAGTAGTCCTCATTCGTACAGACAATCAAGTAGCCATGTACTATGTCAACAAGCAGAGAGGAACAGGATCCCTTCCCCTTTGCAAGGAAGCTCAGAAGGTTTGGCATTGGGCAATTTTTCACAACATCTTTCTGAAAACGGTCTACATTCAAGGAGAGAAAAACTTTCTGGCGGACAAATTGAGTCGTCTTCTACAGCCTCACGAATGAACACTCAATTCGTCGCCTCTCCATCACATTTTTTCTCAGTGAGGAACTCCTCAAATAGATCTCTTTGCGTCTCCCCACAACAACAAGCTGCCTCAGTTTTGCTCCAGGATATACTCTCTTCACCGCCTGGAGGCAGATGCCTTTCTTCTGGAATGGATGAACAAATTTATGTATGCGTTTCCTCCATTCCCTTTAATTCTCAAGACACTCGTCAAACTCAAACACGAACATGCCACCATGATTCTGATAGCTCCTTGGTGGCCCAGACAACTGTGGTTCTACCTTCTACTTCAAATCAGCAGCAGGGAGCCACTACTTCTACCAATTTTTCCATCTCTGCTTACACAGAGTCAGGGTTCTCTGCTTCATCCCAACCTGCAGTCTCTGCACCTGACAGCTTCATATCTTTCAACGTAACTGCCAACCTACAGTTTTCTCAGTCTGTAACAGACATTTTAGAGGCTTCCAGAAAACCTACCACTAGACAGTGTTACAACCAGAAATGGACTAGGTTTTCTACTTGGTGTGCTCTTCATCACAAGGAGCCTCAGTCTACTTCTTTGTCTTCAGTTCTGGATTACCTGTTTCAATTATCTCAATCAGGCCTCAAATCAACATCCATTAGAGTCCATCTCAGTGCAATTGCTGCTTTCCATCAGCCACTAGAGGGGAAACTCATCTCTGCTCATCCTGTGGTTTCCCGATTTATGAAAGGACTTTTTAATGTCAAACCACCTCTCAAACCGTGGTTTGGGATAATAATAATAATAGCAGTTTATATTCCGCAGGCCCATGAAGTTCTATGCGGTTTACAATGATTAAAAAGAATGCTGCAATTGAGTAGAACTTACATAGTTGGAGGTTAGTGACTAACAGAATATGAGAGAGAGGTTGTTGTGGGAGAGATTGTGCGGATCAGCTACCTAGGTAATTCAAGAACAGATATGTTTTTAGGTGTTTCCTAAATTCACCATAGTTATTTGTATGCTTAAGTAGTTTTTCCAGGTCTTTGCCCCATGATGCTGCTTGATATGAGAGGAGATGTTGATGGTGTCATTTTAAAATTTACATCCTCTAACCGGTGGGGAGATGAACTTTGTGTGGGATCTCGATGTGGTTCTTGCTAAATTGATGAAGCCTCCCTTTGAACCAATGTGTACGGCTCATCTGAAATATCTCACTTGGAAAGTGTTTTTTCTTATTGCTCTCACATCTGCTCGCAGAGTCAGTGAGCTACAAACTTTAGTAGCGGACCCTCCTTTCACAGTATTCCATCATGACAAGATGGTCCTCCATACTCATCCTAAATTCTTACTAAAAGTTGTTTCAGAATTTCATCTAAATCAATCCATTGTACTTCCAGTGTTTTTTCCAAAGCCTCATTCTCCACCGGGAGAAACAGCTCTTCATACTCTGGACTGCAAGCGTGCTTTGGCTTTCTACTTACAAAAGACTAAGCCACATAGATCTTTTCAACTTTTTGTCTCCTTTGATCCAAACAGGTTGGGACATCCAGGCCCGGATTCTGTATAGGACGCATGGGAGGGGTGACCTATACAGAATCGGGCCTACAATAACACCGATTCTGTAACCGAAGTCCATGTTACAGACGCCTATTACAGAATTGGGTTAGAGTAGACGCGATAGGTATAGTGGCCGAAGCCGCCTGTCCCCCCTCACCCCCAATTGCCAGCAAGAGGGTACCCAATCCCTCCTGCTGGAACGCCGCCCACCCGACACCCCCGATCGCCGGCAGGAGGGGCCCAACCCCTCCTGCTGGAACGCCGCCCACCCAACACCCCCAATCGCCAGCAGGAGGGTACCCAATCCCTCCTGCCAGAATGCTGCCCACCCGACACCCTCGATCGTCGGCTGGAGGGTGCTCAACCCCTCCTGCCGGAACACACCCACCTGACACCCCCGATCGACGGCAGCAGGGTGCCCAACCTCTCCTGCTGGAGGACGCCCCCCCTCCAGGCCTCCCCGCGCAAACCGGGGGGGCCATTCAGACCTTAGGCTTAGTGGGGATGGGCGGACCCACTATGCCTAAGGCATGATTGGTCCAGGCTTCTAGAGCCTGGGCCAATCAGGCCTTAGGCTTAGTGGGGTTGGGCCGGGAAGGAGTGGGCCTGCTTCATTTCGACGAGGCGGGCCTGCCAGCTGGACGGCAGCAAGACCCGTCCGTCCGGCCAACAATTAGAGGTTAGTTGGGGGGGAGGTTAGGGGGGTTATCGGGGAGTGTTAGCACGGTGGGGGGGGGAGGCGTTAACGTGGAGGGGTCCGGAGGGGGGCATTCTCCAGCAGGAGGGGTTGGGCATTCTCCTGCCAGCGATTGTGGGTGTCGGGTGGGCGGTGTTCTGGCAGGAGGGGTTGGGCACCCTCCTGCCGGTGATTGAGGGTGTCGGGTGGGTGGCGTTGCGGCAGGAGGGGTTGGGCACCCTCCTGCCGGCGATCGAGGTGGGGGGACAAGGGGCCGCTATACTTATCGCGGCAGGGAGATCCCTTGCTGCTATAAGTATAGCGGCCGCGTCTACTTACAATATAGGCCAGCATTTTGCTGGCCTACATCAGTGTTCTCCCTAGGGCCTTTTAGCCGGGCGGTCCGCCCGGGTAATTTAGATGACCGCCCAGCTAAATTCTGCTGCTGCCGCCGCTGCTCAACATTAAAAAAACCCAAAAAACGGCTTGGAGATTTCAGCCTTAGCCCCTAGCGAACTTATGCTCCAGGGCTCTAAAGTGTGTGTGCCGGCTTCCCTTCTCTTCCCTCCGAAACTGGAAGTTATGTCCGGGGGGGAGGGGGGGGAGAAGAGAAGAGAAGGGAAGCCTGCACGCACATGTTAGAGGCCCGAAGCATGCATTCGCTAGGGGCTAAGGCGAGAGACAGGTCAGTGAAGCTTAGAATTTACTCTTCTTGCTGCCGGGTCCTGCCTACTTTCTGTTTCCGCGAAGGCAGGACCTGGCAGCATTTCTCCCAATAGGTCATCGCAATCTTGGGCCGATCAGCCTTCCTCTCCCCGACGGCAGAATTGACGTCGGGGAGAGGAATGCTGGTTGGCCCGAACAGGGAGAGCATGGGGTGGCGGCGGCTTTGAGGCCTGACTTCTGACCCGATTTTTTTTTTTTTCCCCTACTCGTTCAGGATACTGTGTGACCTGTAACAAAAGCATACACTTCTGATATACTTGTAATGTTCTGAGCCCCATTTTCTTTAGATGCACTTAAAAATGGGGAATTTGGAAACTTGCTTGAAAGTGACCCAGTTCTAGTGTGGGAGACTGAAAGCAGATTTCTCAAAGTACTCTGCCATAGTTTTTTTTGTTTTTTTTAAGTACTCAGAAACCTCAGGCAGTTTTCCTTTCTGTCAGTGGTTAATACAAAGTAGTCATTAAAACTGGAATACTGTACTAAATGCTAAGAAGGTCATTGGTATAAAGATGGGCTTCTTAACGTTTTGTGCACACTAAGCTTTAGTAAAAGAGCCCCAAAATTAAAAAAAAAATAAAAAAAAATTATTTATTCATTTTTGAAATCCAATACATAGTGCAACAGAGAGAGAGGCATAAGGGGAAAGGAATTGGGTTGGTGGGAAAGAAAGGGGGCAGATGCTGATGGAAGGGGGGGAAGGGAGAGGAGAGAGTGCCGGGGAAGGGAGAGGAGAGAGTGCCAGACCATGGGGGTGTGGGAGAGGGAAGGGAAGAAGAGCAGAGAGATGCCAGACCATTGCAGGATGGAAGGGAAGAAGATGGATGCCAGAATAATAGGGGTGAAGGGAGAGATGGAAGGGGAATACAAGGAGAGAAGATCCCATATAGAAGGGGCAGAGAGAGGATAGACAGTGGATGAAAGGAAGAGAGTCACAAGACTATTAGGAAAGCAGAAACCAGAGAAGACAATGTAGAAAAAAATTCTATTTATTTTTTTGCTTTAGGGGAGCTGCATCGCTGTTTCTGTGATGTTGCATTGTATGCAGAGTCCAGCTTCTTGGTGGTTCAATTTAACCTTTGTCTACGTTTTTCTATTTTATCCACCCTTTTACAAATCTGTAGAGCGTTTTTTTAGCACCGGCCATGGTGGTAATTGCTCAGAATTCTATGAGAGTCTGAGCTGTTACCACCATGGCTAAAAACCACATTACAGTTTTGTAAAAGGGAGAGGGGTTAGTTTGTGATGACATATTCCATACTAGGCGAAGATGTTTTCTGTGTTCTGTGGGTTCGAAAGACATGGTTTTCAGTTAGGATTGACTGTGTAGGATTGATCTGTACTAGTCTGGCTTGTTTAGTTTTACAATTGGTGTATTGATGTACTGCTCACTGCAGTATGTAAAATGCTGCCTTTTCCTAGGTACATTCTTGTGTGATGTGTGGATTGTTTCTAAAAATCATGTTTTTCATACAGATGGGGGGGTGTCAAAAAATGATGGGTCTCGGGTGTCACATATGCTAGGTACACCACTGCCTTCATAATTTATATCTAATCCACAAACCTGCTTTTAGGACCTACAGGGTATGTATCCTTCTGATTAATGACAGTTTCACTTCTCATGTTATCTTATCCATTCTTATTATACAACTGCCCAGATAAGCATCATTTTTTGATGTGATTGGACTTTGAAAACTAACGGCAACAGTGTTCTCCCCAGAAATTTTTTCCAGCCATGAAAAACATTTGCTGCATTTAGTGTGCCACAAAAAAACATTTGCTCCGTTTAGTGTGCCGGAGTTTAAAAAGTTTGAGAGACGCTGCTCTATACCATTTGAAAGAGGGCAAATATCTAATTATTCACTTCTAGAATCGGATACCTCTTAAATTTAATAAAAAATTATGGAACAAGTGTCAAACCTTAAGAAAGGCAGTCATATTGAACATTGGAAAATAACTAATAATAATTAACTAATACAAATAGTACACATTAAGGGCTCCTTTTACTAAGCTGCAATAGCAGTTTAACTGTGCGCTTAGCTCGTGCAGAATTGCTGCACGTGCCAGACAGGATGGCCACTTTGGCCAGGCAGTTTTACAAAATTTATTCTCCTGATTTGCCAACACTCCCACCATCCCATTCTGGTTAGCTTGGAGGTCACCCATATAAGAACATAAGAACATAACATAAGAACATAAGAAATGCCTGCACCGGATCAGACCTGGGGTCCATCTAGTCCGGTGATCCGCACACGCGGAGGCTCAGCCAGGCATACCCCGGCAAATATCTTAGTCACTCGTATCTTTCAATGTGTGCTGCAAGAAGATGTGCATCCAATTTTTCCTTAAATCCTAGAATGGTGGTTTCCTCCACCACTTCTTCCGGGAGAGAGTTCCAGGCGTTCACCACTTGCTGTGCGAAGCAGAACTTTCTGACATTTGTCCTGGCCATGTCCCCTCTCAGCTTCAGTCCATGACCTCTTGTCCGAGTCACATTTGACAGTGTGAATAACATTGTTACTTGCTCACCATCCTTTCCCCCTGCTGGTGAGTGAGCTTGCTCCATTTTATCGATGCCTTTTAGTATTTTAAAAGTCTCTATCAGATCCCCTCTCAGTCTTCTCTTCTCGAGGGTGAATAATCCCAGTTTTCTGAGGCGATCATTGAGAATATGCTGCCTGCTTGTCCTGGGATAAAGCACAGTTACTTACCATAGCAGGTGTTATCCAGGGACAGCAGGCAGATATTCTCACCATCCACCCACCTCCCCTGGTTGGCTTCTTGGCTAGCTATCTGAACTGAGAAGACGCGCGCCCTGCGTTGGCGGGAAGACACTTGCACATGCGTGGTACGGCAGTTGCAAACTTTCTAAAAGTTCTTCAAGCAAGTCTGCTTGTCAAGCTGTCTGCATCAGGGCTCCATGGTTGACGTCACCCATATGTTGAAGAATATCTGCCTGCTGTCCCTGGATAACACTTGTTACGGTAAGTAACTGTACTATCTCTCCCATTAGTATTTCACATTAAATTCAAAGTTTTGAAACTCATACATCAGGGTATTTATGATTTTTTTACCATATTATTTGGAAAAATGTTTAATGCTGTATATTCCATTGCGGAGCTGAGATGTGAGAATCATCTATTGTTGGACACAAAGAGAAAGAATAATATCTGATATGTACGAATGAAGAGTTCTTGCTTATCTTTAGCCGGTCCAGTGATGTGGAATGCCTTGTCAGGAGCGTTACGTCTTTGTAGAAACCTACTGCAATTTAGGAAGTTGCTTAAAACCTACCTGTTTGTTCAAGCTTTTTTTTAAAGTGAATATATGACAGTGGTTGAATTATGTTTTTACAGGTAAAAGGTTTATTAAATTGAAGAATGATGGTACTTAAGAATAGCTTGAATGCAGTCATGCTGTGTCTATGCAGATAGAATATTGTAACTTTGTATTTTCCTCTACTTGATGTATGTTTTTTGCTATTTTATGTATGAAAATTTGTAAGCCACCTTGGATAAAGGCGGATAATAAGTAAACTTGAACTTCACCAATGTGTACCTGTCCAAGTCTGTATGGAATATGCTTTAGACTCTGGAAGCAGACTATGAATTGGTTGATATGAATTTAACTTCTTGGAAACATAGAAACATAGAAAGATGACGGCAGAAAAGGGCTATAGCCCATCAAGTCTGCCCACTCTACTGACCCACCCCATTAAGTCAGATTGCTAATGATCTAGTTCCTTAACTCGACCCTCGTAGGGATCCCACGTGGATGTCCCATTTATGCTTAAAGTCGAGCACGCTGGTGGCCTCGATCACCTGCACTGGAAGTTTGTTCCATTGATCTACCACCCTTTCCAAAAAGAAATACTTCCTGGTGTCACCATTGAATTTCCCTCCTCTGAGTTTGAGCGGGTGCCCTCTTGTGACCGAGGGTCCTTTGGGAAGGAAGATGGCGTCTTCTTGTCGCTGCTGCAATAGCAGAGAAATGGTATCTGTGGTATTTAATTCAACATCACTTCCTTCTGTAGTACTAATTTTGTTTCTCTTTTTCCCCTTTTCATGGCACTTTTTTTTTTTTTAACCTATTTCACAGCCTGTTTCTCTTGTGTGCTATTTCCAGCTCAGCCTGTCTGGCAGCAACACCAATCCTGTTTGCTTTCCTAGATTCTTGTAGGCCCTTCGATGCCATAGCTACAGTTGAAAGAAGGGGACAGCTGGGCTTTTTTTGTTACATGGCTTAGGACAGTGTTCCTCAACTCGGTCCTGGAGTACCCCCTTGCTAGTCAGGTTTTCAGGATATCCATAATGAATATGCATGAAAGAAATTTGCATATAATGGAGGCAGTGTATGCAAATCAAGTTTATGCATATTCATTGTGGCTATCCTAAAAACCTGACTGTTAAGAAGGTGCCCCAGGACCGAATCGAGAAACACTGGTTTAGGGTAGAGGGGGCCTGAGATGGTTCCCTTTTTAAGAAGCTTTTGGTAGGTGGTTGCATTATGCAAGGACTTTTTCTTTTGTAATTATAGTTGTCATCTTGTTTTACATTTTTGAGCAGAGAAAGGGCTGGTGGGGAAGAGAGGATTGAGAGCACTGCTGGGCGAGTTCCAAACATATTACTGTACATTGTCAAAGAGGAAGGTAGTACCTTCTATGTTTCCCACACTGAAGCTACCAGAGGCATATCAGCCAGCATCTGAATCAGCTCACTAGCTGTTTTCACATCTGGAATCTCTCTGTTTTCATGTTAAGTGAGGGAGGATGTGCATTTATGTTCTGATTTAAAGCTCATCAGACCATCACAATTATTCAGTAACACTGGGAACTGTTATGATTATGTAGTTTTAAACATAATTGATTGTCTTTAACCAACCTGCTTCAAGTGCTTAGTGCTCTCCAGTTGTGGCAGAGATGTAGACTGTAACAAAGAGCTCTTGCAAATAAGTTATGAAATGAGCAAAATGAGGCTGTGGAAAAAAATTCTGAAAATCATACCCTTGTTTAACCAAGAGTATCTTTACCAATTGCTTTCAAATTTTGCAAAAAAGAAAGTTTATTTGTAACTATAAATGTGTATGCCAAAGTAAATCACAAAATACTGCATTTCTTTGTGGAATTTGTTATAAAGTTCCATTGAAGTTCAACTGGACATTTAACTATCGTCTAACACAGTGGTTCCCAACCCTGTCCTGGAGGACCACCAGGCCAGTCGGGTTTTCAGGATAGCCATAATGAATATGCATGGAGCATATTTGTATGCCTGGCACCTCCATATATGCAGATCTCACTCACGTATATTCATTAGGGCTGTCCTGAAAACCCGACTGGCCTGGTGGTCCTCCAGGACAAGTTTGGGAATCAATGGTGTAACAATATATATATTTTTTAAATTCTTTCTAACCAAGGGCTAGATTCACTAAGCCCACCGATCATGTTTGTGATCGTATACCGACCCGATTTTTCCCTAACCCGATTCACTAACCTCATGGCCGATCAACCTCTGATCCGATCCACACATGCAAATAAGGGGAAATGGCATGCAAATGTAGGAAGGCAGCGATTCACTAAACAATTTCAGGAATACCGACTTGGCTGGCCGATCCAAAAAGAAGCGACTGCTGAGGACCAGTCGCTCATGTGCTTGCCGACTGGCCTGCTCTTTGCCGCCATGAAATCCCAGCTGCTATCTGCCTCTATGCCCTACAGCCCTGAAATCCCAACCATACTTCTGCCAAAAACCGCCCTGCTCTCTGCCTCCCTGACTCTCCTGGCTTGCACTGCAGGGAAAGACTCTCTTGCTCTCTGTCGCACTGACTCTCCTGCTCTCTGCTGCCCTTCCCTGCACTGCGAGCCTGTGGTTTTAACTCACAGGTTTAAAGCAGGGCTGCACTACGGCGTTTTCTGTTCTGTTCCAGAACACGCCGCAGTGCAGCCCCGCTTTAAACCTGTGGGTTAAAATCACGGGCTTGCGAAAAAAGTAAAAGTTTCCAGCTCTGATTAAAGTAAAAAGTAAAGTTTCCAGCTCTTCCTTGCAAGGAGAGCATGCACAGACCATCTACAGGCAAAGAAGATGGTCTGCACATGCATCAGGATCGCTCTTCAGCAGTCCATGTGGTCGGTGTGGGTGTGCCTCCAATCGAGTCAATTTGCATGAAGACTCATTGTGAGTCAGTTGCCCAGCCACAGATTGGATTGCCCACAGAGTGAATCTAGCCCCAAAAGGATGCAAGGAAATTTCACTTGAGGGGCTCAGAATATCTGTCTGTCTGGGGACAAAATAACTCTTTAATGTGAAGGAACCACGTTTGGCATGGAAGAGAAAATAGTGAAAAGACTCAAAAATAGACCAGATTGGAAAGCAGATTCCAGAGAATTAGTACTTCAGAAAGTAGTTAAGTGCATTTCTATTGGAGAAGCAGTTCCAACTTCTGCAGCATAGAAACCTTAAAGTCAGTGAAAAACAAATAGCAGTCAATAAGTTGCTTTTTTCAAACTGCCTCTTTCACAGTGATTAGAAATAATTCCTTGAGGCATGCTCTTTAAGGTTTCTCAACTGTGCCTGCCATTCCCCCCATTGTTGCAACACCCCTAATGTTGATAGGCTGACCGTTAGTAATTCAGATGTGTACTGAATTTTCATTTGTTGTGACAGAATCATATATGACTTAATGGTTGCCATGTACAATGACATCTAGTGACCAAACCATGTATTTTGCTACTCTTATACTTGTTTTACTAGGAAGGATAAGCAGATGTTTCACTCTGTAGTTTGCTCCTTTATAGGGAAAAACCAGGAATCCTGAATCAGTTACCATAAACTCACTATGGATAGGACCCTGGGAGGGATAGGTCTCTCTGACCTACATCTATACAATGTAGCAGCGCTTATGCGCATTATATATGAGGGCATATTGATTCATAGCAGGGTATATACCTCAAGAATGGCTCCAGAGCTGGTGTGACCCCTATGCCTTGATGAATTTGATATATATACCTTTGAGTAAATATGTGGGGGCCACAGTTCAGTCTTGTTTTCTGGCTCCCCTGAGAATAGCTTGGAGGTGGTGGAGGAAAAAGCAAAACAGAAGTCCTGAGATTTCTCCTTTTCTCCAGTTGGTGGGTAATGAAGATTTTATGCCCAGTATGGGAACGCCTTGGTTCCAGCTGTGGAAACGGAGAGGTTGCAATGCTTTATATCACCTATTGAATCTGGGAGGGGTGGGGTGTTCCCATCTTTTATCCAGATTCAGGAGAAATAGGATATTCCCCGAACTCATTTTTGGGCATATCTTCAGGTCTGACACTATTATCATTCCCTGTAGACTCAATGGGGGAAGAAGTGGGAGAGGGGAGCTTTAGACATTCAGCTTTCTCAGATTACCCTAAGTTTAATAAACTCTCTACCTAGTATCAGATTTTAAAGTCTACCCTTTCATCACAGCATATGGATCATTTGCTTCTTGTATGGAATGCTTAGGTTTAGTGTATGATCGTCCACAATTTATGAGACTTGTTGCTAACATCTCTACATTGGTTAAGACTGTCAAGTTGCAAGAGATGCAGTTTCACATCTTGCACAGGGCTTATATCACTAGGAACTGGGGAGCAGTGGCAAGGCTGTTGGAGGGAGGCTAGTGTATAAAGTGTAAGGCCGCTAGTGGAACCCTCCTACACTCCTTTTTAGAATGTTTGGCTTTACTGTAAGGCATGCTGCCAGATAAGTATCTGGAAAAATTGGTGCAAACTAGTATATCATGGGATTATGAGTTCTTGCTCTTGGGGGATCAAAATGACTTACCTAAAGGCTGGGCTATCTTTAGCTTCTAGAACCTTTCTATATTTGGCTTTACTACTGATTAGGAAAATACCCTTGGATGTCCTTAGGAGCTAAGATGTCCAAATAGATCATTAAAAAAACAACAAAAAAAATTTGGATGTTTAGCGGTATTATTGGGCCATGGAAGAAGCAGTTCAGGGACATCTATGGTATTCCAAGATGCAAGAAATTGTTTCCTTTAAGATCTACACTTATCGCAAGAAGGATAGGGTGAAATAGCAGCAATATGTCGCCTTGTAGAGATCTGTCTCCAATGTACGGTTCTTGATTCCTAAGCAACACTCAGAGGGAGGGGGGCTAGGGGGATGGGTTGGTTTGAGAAGTAGATGCTTGGTTTATTTTAGGCTGGAAAGGAGGATTGTTTGGTAGGAGCATGGGTATGTACGACTGATGGTAGGATGTTTGGGGTTATTATTTAAAAATGTTACTAAGATGTCATGTTCCTTTCACTGTATCATTTGCCAAGGCCATCTTTATCCTTTGTGTTTGTTCTGCATTATAAGTCGGCTGTGCACTGCACTAGTTGGACCGACATGGCGTTTTTCTTTTCTCATTGTATTGCGAGCCATGCTGTTTCAATAAACAAAACAAGCTAATGTGCTGTGAATTGAGCACATGCCCTGATAAGGCTTTATTTGAAATACAGAGTTTCCATGATCCCCCTTCCCCTCTCAAATGTTGCTGCCGTCATCATTTGCTTGATTTTCAGAAAATCTCACTTGTGACCATATACTTCGTTGCTCAGTCACTGTTTGATTTACCAGGAAAGCCTTTGCTTTTCAGGACAAACTCTATCCCTCTTTTTATCCTCATGAAATAGTATCTGATCAGTAGAGTACCCTGCTTCAAGTTAGGTTTTCTGAAAAGTATATCTGGGGATGCATCATCATGGATTGTAGTAAACTGAAAACAGTTAGCAGGGGTTGGCAACATGGGTGAGGCAGCTCAGTTCAGGGAGGTACACAGTCTGACAATGTAATCAATTTCTCCTTCCTCTCTCAGGTTTTTCTCTGTGAATTTCAATGTCACTTAAATGAAAAATGTCAGAAAATCTGCTGAAACTGCACCTGTGAGTAAAGCAGATCCTGTCGTTAAGACCTCGGCACCAATCACCAGCAATAGAAAATAATAGTTTTTGGTGAAGTGTTTCTCAATAGAGTGGCAAGGGGTTTGGAGTGTACAGTACATGCTTTATGTGGTGATATAAATGAGGTGTGTGTATACTTGTAAACATCTGAGGACAAGCAGGCAAAATATTCTCACGTGTGGTGACATCATCCATTGAATCCAGTATGGACCCTACCAAGTGCACTGTCACTTTAAATATTTAGGCAGTGCTCATACTCTGTACTGTGTTGGTGCCTTCCCACCTGATGCTGGCTTGTAGGATCATCAGTTCTTCATTTTCTGTGGATCTGAGAAGCTTTGTCTTCCATTTTCTCTTTAGCACATCAAACTTTTGCCCTTTCCTGGTGCCTTTCTGTATTTATTTTCGAACATGGACGCTTTGGTATTTTTAAAAATGGCCAAAATAGTTAAGACGTCCTTAGAGGCCAAGACGTCCAAATAGATCATTTTTAAAAATTTTTAAAATTCTTTATTGATTTTAATCAAAAAACAGGGTCATACAAATGAAAGAACAGTAGGTATTACATACATTACACTAATATCTGTACAGGTAACATAGATATCATTTAATAATTTCAGTTTCTTGCATATAATAATAGCACAATATAATATAACCTAATATATAATACAAATGAAGAATAAAGTTACCCAAATGTCGCTATCAATATTTACTCCCCTCCTTCCAACCTCCCACCCCCCCTGGATGTGTAAAGATAAATGAACCAAAGGAAAGATATGATAAATATACATTATTATATTTTTACAAATTTAGTCAATGGGCTCCAAACTTTATTAAATACCTCACTAAATCCCTTACACTCTGCGTTAATTCGTTCATATCTGTACGTAGTGCACACATTCATCCACCAAAAAGTATAACTTATTCTATCATGATTCTTCCAATTACTTGTACTCAATTGAATGGCTATTCCTGTTAGGATCATAAATAGACGACTCTTATATTTATCTAGAGTGGGTTTCACATGTAAAATTGTTCCACAAATTATAGCCTCATATGATAGTGGAACATTTGAATCCAAAACTAGATTTATTTGTCCTCAAATTGACTTCCAAAATATAAATATAAACGGACAATAATATAGCAGATGATCCAAAGTCCCTATATCAATATGACAATGCCAGCATCTATTAGACTTAGAACTATCTATTTTATTTAATCGAACTGGGGTCCAGAAAATCCTATGTAACAAAAATAACCATGTTTGTCTCATAGATGCTGACACTGTGCATTTCAATCTCCAAGTCCAAATTCGTGGCCAACGACACACAGAAATATACTGTTTTATCTCGATGCTCCAGATGTTTCTAAGACTATTTTTAGGCTTTTTATTCAAAAATCCAGAAATCATTTTGTGCCACTGGGCAGCCTGATGTCCTACTAAATCAGTTTGGTAGCAAAGGATTTGCAGGCTAAAATAAGTTTTTAAATTTTTCCATTCAGGGAACCCACTCTGAATAGCCTGCTTCAACTGCAACCACCTATATTGTTGAGACTTTAAAATGCCAAATGGTTGTTGCAGATGTGAAAAATCAAGCAGTTTTCCATTAGATATAACATCATCTAATGTCCGAATACCCGCCTGCATCCAATTCTTCCAAGCGATCCCAGCACCGCCTATTTGAATCTTGGAGTTTAACCACAAGGACTGCAAAGTAGATTTCATTATAGGAACATCCGTTAATTTATCAATAAATTTGATTGTTTTCCACGTGTCCAATAAAATCACATTTTCCTTAGCATAACTAGGTATTCTGATATTTAATATATGAGAAAGTCGCATCGGGGACATGATTTTCCACTCCAGATATAACCAATCTGGTTGATGTTCCAAAAGCTTAGGGAGGATCCAATACATACCTTGATGCATTATATAGGCTTGATGATACCTATAAAAGTTGGGAAAATTTACCCCACCCTCCGCAATTGGTTTTTGTAGAGATACTAAAGCAATTTTTCCGTAGCCAAATAAATTTTGTCAAAATAACATTTAGCTTTTTGTAAAATGACCCCTGAAAATAAACTGGTAACATACTCATTTGGTAACAAACTACAGGCAAGATCATCATTTTGACCATTTGAACTCTCCCCCACCAAGACAAGTATAAAGGGTTCCATTGCTCACACATCTCTGTGACCTTTAATAGTAGAGATTTTTCATTTATTTTCATCTTTTCTTCCAATGTACTTTTAATCAAAATACCTAAATATTTAATACCATCATCCTTCCAGGTAAAAGGAAATTCATCAAATAATCCTTTTGCACAATGTACATTTAATGGAAGAACCTCTGATTTACTCCAGTTTATTTTGTAACCAGAGAATCCAAATAGATCATTAGAAAAAAACAAAAAAAACCCCAAACAACAAAAAATGTGGATGTCTAGCAGTTTTTGAAAATGGATATTTCCCTGCTCCAATATTTGGATGTCTTGCAGGATACGTCCAAAGTTGGACTTAGACGCACTATTGAAAATGCTTCTCCACGTATAAAATTCAAAAAGTGTTCAGTGGAATCTGCCCTCAAAACGATCTCACAGCTTATGATCTTATGCTTCTGCTCCTCCAGGCATATAAGCCGGGACATTAGACTCTTTTGGCAAATACATTTTTCAGTCATCTATGCTCATCAATAGAATTATGGACTATCAGTTCTACATGTCCATTTATTTTAAATCCTTACTTAAACAACTGTCAGATTTTGAGGAATTCCTCCCTCCAGACAAATTAAAACAATTTCAACAATTATCTAAGAACTTATTCGTTATGAGAAAGTATATACCTAGAGAAACTTTTGATGCATTTGATGTGTCTTCCTGAACATCTGAAGTGGCAATTGCAATGTTCAGCTTGGCCTGGCTTAGAATGTATGATCTGGAAACTTTTGGTTCAAGGCTGCCTTTCCAATGTTCCCTGTAAGGGCAATGACGTATGTGGAGATAAAATGGAAGAGGTGGCAGAAGATCACAAAACACACTGATACTAAGACCACTTTATCTAAACCATAGACCTCTCAGTCTTCTTCATCATCTGCTACTACTATTTAACACTTCTATAGCACTGAAAGATGTACTCAGCGCTGTATATTTTGACATTAAAGATATTCTGCCTCATCCAGGTGTTCATATTACTATGACACCAAATGGCCTTAACCATCTTCATCATCTTCTAGGCTTCCTGCACAGCAAACTTGTGCAAGGCAACAAAATACACAGAAATCACAACCTCAACCTCAGTCCAAACAGAAAGGAGACCAATGTCAACTTTCCCTGCTTCTTCCTCCCAATCTTCCCATCAGAGGCAGATTATACTACTTCCATCAACATTGGACTCCTATAACAGATCAGTGGGTGCTTCAGGTTGTCACTCAGGGCTCTGCCCTGCACTTGATCAGAAAAACCTCCAGACTACCCACCAAAAGAGTCTCCTTTCAACTCTCTCCAGAAGACACTCCTTCACCCTCCTTCTCATGCTAAACGTGAAAGAACCTGTACTTCTGGAGGAGAGGGGTCAGGGGTTCTACTCAAAGTCTTTTCTGATACCAAAAAAGACTGAAGGCCTTAAGCCAATTCTAGACCTCTGAGGCTTCAACAAATATAAGCTGAAGGAGAAGTTTTGCATGGTCTCTCTGGGACCCCTTCTACCTCTACTGGAAAAAGGTGATTGGATTTTCTCTCTAGATCTCAGAGGCCTGCAATCACTTTCTGTGAGCAGGTAGGATGGATGTGTATCTTTCTTTCACATTGGATCTTGACATTTCCAATACAAAGTCTTGCCCTCCGGATTGGTTTCAGCCCCTCATGTCTTCACAAAATACTTAGTGGTAGTGGTGGCAGCCTTTCACATATGGGGGTTTCACATATTTCCCTACTTAGATGACTGGTTTATCTAGGCTTCTTCATCGCAAACAGCTTAGTATGGCATCAGTTCAACAATTTGTCTTTTGGAGCTGCTCAGATTTGCCGTCAACCAGCAAAAGCCATATCTGCACACTTCTCAGATGCTGGAGTTTATAGCGGCTCTCTTGGATGCTACTTGCGGTCAAGATTTTCTATCGAAGTAGATAGCGGACAATCTCATTCATCTATGTCCAACAATTTTCTCCCTTTGATTCTCTTCCGTATGTCAGATGTTACACTTTCTTGGTTACATGGCGTCCACAGTAAACGTCACTCCATTGACACGTTTTCACTTCAGAGTTCCACAGTGGATCCTGTTAACCCTAATGGTCTCGAGCCACAGGGCATATGTCTGTTCCAATCCATGTCACGTCAAACCTCTATCACTCTCTTCAATGGTGAATGATTCTCACAATCTCACTGAAGGTCTTCAGATCCAATCCCCCTACCATCACAAATTTTTAACCACAGATGTTTTGACGTTAGGATGGGTGCTCATTTAGATGGCCTCCACACTCAAGTGGTATGATCTCACCATGAACAACATAACATAAAATTTTATTTATTTACTGCTATACATTTGGTAATTTGATGGTTAACAGAATTATCTAAACGGTGAACAAAAGCAGCACATAGTACAAGAACAGTGATCTAAAGGCTGGATAGAGTTGGAAAAATATATGGAAATATCAATCTTCTCGAACTGCAAGCAATAGGCAACATGTAAAATATTCCAGGACAGTCTACTCCAACAGGCAATCCTTGTCCGTACAGACAATCAAGTTACCAAGTTCTGCCTGAACAAACAAGGGGACACTGGATCTACTACTTATTTTAAGGCTCACCCCCTTTGCATGAAAGCAATAAAGATTTGGAATTGGGCAACTGCTGGCAGCATACTTTTCAGAGCAGTTTACGTAGTAGGGAATCAGAATGTCTTGACGGACTTCTTCAGCCTCATGAATAATCTCAGCACATCCGTTGTTTGTCACATTTTCTACAAATGGGGAACACTGGACATAGATCTCTTTGCTTCCCCCCATAGTAACAACAAATTTCCAAGAGTCTGGTCTAGACACTGTGCACCCAATTGCATGGCATTGTATGCCTTCCTCATTCTCTGGGGGGACAGATTCCTCTACACATTTCCTCTGATAACTCTCTTTGGGAAAACTCTACTCAAGCTTCACTAAGATCAAGGTATCATGATATTCATAGCACCCTTTTGGTCATACCAGGTTTGGTTTCCGCTCCATGTTATTAGAATCACGTGTCAGAGTCCACTAATCAATGTTTCTGTACATAACTCCAACATACTAGAAATATACTTGCCTCAGCTAATATCTAATTCTTTGTCTAATCCTGATTATCTTCTGTTGTTTGGTCCGCCTTTCCTCTTTCCTTTTTTTAATATGCTCTTTTCAAATCATTGTTTCTCCTTTATCTTGCTTCTTCCCTTCCATCACTGTTCCCTTCTTTATTGTCTGCTCCTTTGACCTTTTCATATTCCTCCCAACTTTTCTCAAACCATTTAAATACATGCCTTATGGAGCCAGAGTAACTAACCCCCGCTTTTACTATGGTGCGCTAACCAATTAGCGCGCGCTAAATGCTAATGTGTCCATAGACTAACATGCACGCATTAGCGTTTAGCGTACGCTAATCGGTTAGCGCACTTTAGTAAAAAGAGGGCCTAAGTGTTGGAGAGTGTGTAAATCAAACAGAATTGCAGTTGAGGTGGGCATAAGCATTTGTCTTATCATTTTGTCCTTAACTGGTGCCAACATGAAAGCTCACATGAGCTCAGTATGTTTTCTATAGGGAATGTTTGTTTCTGAGACTACTTTGTATGTCTAGAAAGGGTTAATGAAGTTTGTGTGCATTTAATGAGGCCCCAAATGAAGCTTTTTTGGCAGCCTTTGCTCAGTTGATGAATAGTATTTAAAATAATCATCCAGCTTTCTTTTTCACCTTTAGATAAACTGGATGAATTGACCCCTTCAACATTTAAAAAAATATTTACTGATGTGAGAAAGCATAATTTTTTTTTTTTAGAAATGGAAAGCTGGAAAGTGTCTCAAGCCCAGCAATTCTTGAAAGAGCTGATTGGGTTTTCAGTCACGTTGTTTTGCATCTGGCAGTTTTAGAAGTATGTTGAATACCACATGAGGTTTGTCTGATTACTTTTCCAAATCAAGCTTAATGGGACTTGTGTTTTCCACTTCAGTAAAGAGTGTGTTCTCCATTTACTTGATTATATAGAAGCTCATTCATGAATCATTATTAGAGGCAGAAATAAGGTGTGAATTTAATTGCCCCACTGAATTGGCAACACAGGCTTCCACCCGGTAAACACAACTCTGGTTCCAAATATTTAATGTATTAACTATTAGAGGTTCAAAGCTGTGAATACAGACATCTGAAATATGCCACTTATTTCATAACAGTAAAGTGGCCCAGAGAAAGGTGACAAAAATGATAAAAGGAATGGGATGACTTCCTTATGAGGAAAGGCTAATGAAGCTAGGGCTCTTCAGCTTGGAGGACAGACTGCTAAGGGGAGATGATAGAGGTCTATAAAATACTAAGTGGAGTGGAAGGGTTAGACATGAATCACTTTCCAAAAATAGAAGGATTAGGGGGTATGCAATGAGCTGGAGAGACTGAGCCTCCCTCCTCTCTTTAGACAAAGGTATTGGGGGAGGGGTTCATGGGGGAATGGGGGCAGGTAGGGGATGGTTTGGGGGGGCACCTGGCGCAGGGGGTGCTTTGGTGACAGGAGGGAGTGGGCATACCTCTTGCCAATTTTTTTCTTGCACGGGGAGGGGGTGCGGCATGGTAGGAGGGAGTGCCATTTTTTTGCTGGTTCGTTGGGGGATTTTGGAGAGGGCCGTAATCAGGGGGAGGACTTTTCCATTTTTATTTTTTTTTTATGAGACAGATATTGTGCATGTGTAACACCCTCACAACATTTGTCCATTTAAAAGGAAAAAAAAAAGTTTCCTGCCCTAAACAGCTGATGGCAGCTGAGTGCCAGCTCTGGGCATGTATGAGAGTTGCTCTCACAGTGATCAATTGGACGGGAGACATGGGGATTACGATGAACCTTCACGAAAATCATTTGCATGCAAAATTTATAGTGCATCAATAGCTATTTTAGAATCAGCCAAAATTTGAATTTAGTGCATCTAGTCCCAGGTGGCTGCTTTACAGGTGTCCTTAATAAGATTGGAGCGTAGATGGGCTACTAAAGTCACTATGGCTCACACATTATGTGCGGTAACACGACCCTCTAGTTTTTTGGGTTTTTTTTCAAGATGGCGCCGGGTTAGGTTGCAGTTATAGTACCTCCCGCCGTTTTCTTTGTTTATGTTTTTTTTGTTTTTTTATTATTTAATTTGGTTTTATTATCTACTTTTACACTCATGTAATATTTTTTTCTACTTTTTTCTCATTTACATTGACCTTTTTGTTTTAAATTTGGAGCCTACTGTCTTTTCTTGGCAGTTTGGCCCGCATGCAGTAGTCTTGGTGACCTTCTCCAGTAGTCAGGATTGGGGGTTGGCATTGGGGTGCTCGCAGTGGATCCAGCGAGGACAGTGGAGAGGGGAGAAGACTTGTCAGTGCCGGCGATCCCAGTGGCGTGGACTCCACCAAGGGAAAAGTGGCGCCCAACCGTCATTGCCCTGCGAGTACTGCAATGGTCAGCACGGCATTTTGTGGTATTTTTGTCAAGCACTGTTAGGGCAAGTCGCGTCGGCGAAATTGGCTGAGGTGGAGCTGAGGGATAGGGGCTAGGAGAAGCCCCCGGCGCAGTCGCCCACCCAGCTCCTCCACCCCATCATCACCATCGCCCCCGTCACCGGGGAGAAGCCGGCTGCCGAGCTGACGCTCGCCCCGCTGCTGGTGGCACCTGGCCCAGACTCCAGCCAACCCTGCTGCGCAGCGTTAACCCAGCGAAGGCGCTGCAGCTGCTGGCTTCAGCCATGGAGAGGAGCGACCCCCAAAGCCGCCACCGCGAAGGGGAGGCCATGGTTAGCCCGGACGGCATGGCCACCGAGGAGCCGCGCACGGTCAAAATGGCACAATACCTGTCCAAAAAGAGACAAATTCATCAGGTTTGGCATGCAGGAGGAGGATGTGAACATCTCGGTCGAGTTCGAAGACCAGAGACACTGGATATGGGGCTTCCGGTGTGTTGGCAAGGATCGGATGATACCTGGTGAAATTTGGCGGCCTAGCAGTGAAGTCATCTCAATCTGGACTTTAATCCGGCTGTTCTGATTTTTATTTTCACTTTTCTTTCCAGTTTATGTTTTATTGTTAATTTCATTCATTGATTTCCCCCTTGTTTTGTTTTATTTTTATCATTTAAATTTCTCCAAAATTCTATTGCTCAATGGTTCCTCCTTTCTGCAGCTATTCCTGTCTCTCTTCTTTTCTACCTTTCAAAGTCCTTAGATCAATGTAGTCTTGTTAGAATGTTTATTTTCTTATTTTTTCCTCTATTTCTATTTCTTACTTTTATTACTCAACTAATTGTTATTTTTCCAGGTACTTTAGTTAGATTGTGAGCCTTCGGGACAGTAAGGGAATTTCTAAGTACCTATTTACTTATAATTTTAATGCACCCTAATGTATTTTTCTGTAAACCGCTTAGAACCTAACGGATTAGCGGTATATAAGAAATAAATTACATTACATTACATTACATTAGACCAGTCTGAGTATAGCAGAATGAGATTATAGTCTGCTATCCAAGTGGAGATGGTTCTCTTGGTTACAGGGGTTCCCAGATTGTTTGGGTCAAAATACAGAAATAGCTGAGTAGAAGTTCTGTGAGGCTTGGTTCTGTTTAATTAGAAAGCTAGAGCACATTTGCTGTCCAATGTATGAAGAGCTTGCTCACCAGGGTGAGTATGTGACTTTGAAAAAAAATACTGGAAGATTGATGGACTGGTTGAGATGAAACTCTGAAACAACTTTTGGGATGAATTTGAAGAACCACCTTGTCAAGAAAAAAAGTAGTATAAGGTAGACATGCTACTAGTGCCTGGAGTTCACTGACTCGGCATGCTGACATGAGAGCAATGAGGAAAACCACATTTAGTGTGGTGCTTGAGAGATGAAGTGTATAGTGGTTCAAATGGAGGCTTCATGAGTGCTGAAAGCACCACATTAATGTCCTAAGCTGGTGGGGGAGGTTTCAGAGGTGGTCACCCAAGCCACAAATATCTGTCACAAGATGAAGGTGTTGAGCTACCATTCATGAGTTCCACAAGGAGTAGCAAATGCAATAAAATACAATGGGTAAACCAGGCAAATGAATATGTAGTAGCAGCAGTCACATCTTCTACAGCTCTCTTCAGCATGTTTTATTTTTACTTTCTGGTGCCTTCCCTTGATATGAGGGACCTTTTTTTTCTTGATTTATTTTCTAAAATTTTAATTGTTTCTCCTTTATTTTCCATAGAGTTTTTGGCCTGTTTAAGATTTCTTTATTTTTTTCTCAGCTTCATTGACCCTCTTAGGCCTGAGTATCCAGTCAGACATCATCTTCCTCTTCTGCTTGAGGGTAGAATTTGACAGTTTTGAACAATGCTGAACAAAGTATGACACTCTGACAGAAGACATGGAACAGCATTGTACTGCTGCTGTCTTGCTGTCTCTGTATTGATGAGGATGAGAGTAGAGAGAGGCACTGAAGGAGAAGAACGTGGGAGGATAGAAGAAAGTGCAGAAAGAAAGCAAGTGAGGGAATAGGGTATGGAGAAGGCATGAGGAAGGACTGAGGAAAAATGAGGAGTCTGGAGTTGTCAGTGCAGAAAAAGCACAAAAATAAGGTAAAAGGGCACTAGGGGAAGTGATTTTTTTTTCAGGTATGTATGTAATAAACTCCTATTTTACTTCTTATTACACTAGGAGTAGAGTTTATCAATTTTAATGCCTAAAATCAAAAGCCCTGTCTTAGGGGATCTCTTCTCTGAAATTTCATTCTTTGCTCTCCCCAGCACCAGATGACTTCCTGTGATAAAGAATCAAATTAATTAACCATTATTTAATATGAAAACCATCCATATATAAACAGATGTGATCCATAAATGCTAGAGGATTCGAGAAACCTTGCAGTAGAATTTTCAGGCTCTTGCACAATCTACCCTTGAACTGTACTAGGAAATTGTGGGCTGTGGATTCTAAATACAGATTGAGTAGATTCCTATTCTGTGATCTCCATTAGCATTGCATCTTTATTTGTTCTTTTGTGCTTGTGGGGATTTTTTTTTTTTTTACCATACACTGTGTAATGTTATATTTTGGTTAGGGAAGATGCATACGGCAGCAAAGCTTTGTGAATCTCCTAGGGTAGTGTACATTTATTTGGCCAAAGAAAATGAAAATCAACCACAATGTCATATCAACCACCAAAAAGAGTAGTGTTGGACAAATGACCTTCCAAAAGAAGGAAGAGAACACCAGAGGTGAATCAAAGCTGAATATTTGTTCAAAAGCACCATAAAATGCAAGACTCTATATGGGGCCTTATTTCAGCATTGATATCCTGCCTTAGGAGTCGTAATATCTTACAAATTCCTCCATTGTGTGTTACTGGCTCTCTCAAATTCAAGAATAGTCAGTTGATGCCGTTGTAGCATTATGTTGTACCAACTTGTGTCGGGTACCAGAACAAACTCTAATCTTGCTCCATTTTGCTTTCCTGTGGGTGCTGGGCATTACTTACTACTACCACAAAACATTTGCAGTTATTCTCAGATATTCTAACTTCAACAATAATAATTGCAAATCTATGAATCGCTTCCTATGCCAACCACTACAGATGAGAAAGCTTTTGAAAGGTACACTTTGTTCCAAGACAAATTAAGCTGGCTTTACTAATAAATGACCCTCAACTCCCATGGCACACTTGTTGAAAAAAACTGTTTTAGAGAGGGTTTTCTTCCTAGCCACTACCCCTTGACCACAACTCCAGTTTTTCTGGTGGTTGTTGCATGAATCCTCACATCAGCTACAGTTAGAGACCTGCAAATCTTTAGATGTTAATCTGTAGCTTTTCTTTGACTTCATAGGTGGATTTAGCGATTTGCGTTTGGGATGATCTTGGCATGACAACCATGTCTATGTACTCTTCTGCATTTTCCATATGTATTCTATGGACCAGATTCTATAATTGGTGCCTAAAGTTAGGCACCTATTTCATGTCGGTCACACTAAGGCACCCATTACAGAATCATGCTTAGCAGCACCTAACTTAAAACTTAGTCGTCTGTAAAGTAGGCCAGGGTTTTAAAGGCCTACTTTATAGGCGCCTAAATTCTTCAGAGAATCATGCCTAGTGACGTCTAAATCTTTCTTTCTTTTTTTTAAATTAGAATTTTAATAAATGTATCCAAGAACATACAGGATATGGAAACCCAAGAAAACACAAATATAGCTACATTATACAAATACTAGTATTTTAGCCCGTTACATTAACGGGTGCTAGAATATATGTCTGTCTGTCTTTATTTCCGTCTCTTTCTCTCTCTGTCCTGCTGTCTTTCTTTCTGTTTGTCTCTGTCCCTGGCCCCCTTTGTCTGTCTGTCTTTCTATGTCTCTCCCTGTCCCTGTGTCTTTCTTCTTTTCTTTCTGTCTCCCTTCCTCCCCCTGGTGGTAGAATATATGTCTGTCTTTCTTTCTGTTTCTCTCCATACCCCTGTCTTTTTCTTTCTGTCTCTCTTCCTCCCGCTGTCTTTCTTTCTGTCTCTCTCCCTCCCTGGCCCCCTTTGTCTGTCTGTCTTTCTGTCTCTCTCCCTGCCCCTATCCCTGTGTCTTTCTTCCTATCTCCTTCCCTACTTCCCTGTCCAGCAGCCGCAGCATTCCCTCTCCCTCTATTTACCACGAGAGGAGCCTGCACGGACCTAACAGCCCAAGCCCCCAGCAGTGTAACTTCCCGGCGGCTCCTCTCACGATCGCCGCCTTCTCCGACGCAGGAGCGGCTCGTGAGAGGAGCCGCTGCAGCGTTTTTGAGAAGTTGAAAAAAACTTTGGTCCATCTCCGTGCTCGGCCGCGGCGGGCTACAGCTGCCGCGGCCTACAGCCACCGCGGCCGACATCTGCCTTGCCGTATTTTTTTTTTTAGTTGAAAGACGCGGCGGTGGCTCCTCTCATGATCCCCACCTGCGTCGAAAGTCCGACGCAGGCGGGGATTGTGAGAGTAGCCACCGCTGCATCTTTCAAAGAACCGTAAGCCGCGCATGCGCACTTCCTATGGGTTGCTACAGCTCACGGAAAACGAACCCATGCGATGGGAGTGCGCATGTGCGGCCTAGCGTTTTATTATATTAGATTACTACATTATACAAATCCCATCAAGCCCTCATCAATGCATCAATGGGAGAAGAGTGCATCAACTATATAAAAGAAATATAAAAATAAGGAAATAACAAGCATAATCTATCCTTATTTTCTAGACATCCTATAATTAACTCCTCAAATAGAAATCCAATAACAATTCAAAGAAACATAAAGAAGTCACTTTTCATGCAGTTTAAGGAATTGCTCTAATTGAATCGGATCCCCAAAAATATGATCCTTATTCTGAAAAGTTAACAAACATTTACACGGATACTTCAGAAAAAAAAAGTGGCACCAGATTCCACAGCTCTAGATTTCAAGGCTAAAAAAGCCTTTCTTCTAAGCTGAGTTAATCTTGCCACATCTGGAAATATTTGAATTTTTACATCACAAAACATTGCATTTTTATTCTTAAAATATAATTTCATGATCAAAAACTTATCACACTCATTTAAACAAGATACTAGGGGCTCCTTTTACTAAGCTGCGGTAGCGTTTTTAGTGTGCGCTGTCCCCCGCGCTATGCGTAAAATCTAATGGCAGCTCAATGGAGGCGTTAGCGTCTAGTGTGCGCTAAAATCGCTAGCACAGCTTAGTAAAAGGAGCCCTAAGAGAGTGGATCTAGTTTGTATTGTATCTTGTGAGTCTTCTAGAAATCCTGTCACATCTAATGTATATCAATAGAAACAAATTGATCTACTCCCTGTTCTGATGCAACTTTTTGTTTTCTCGGAATATAATAGAGAGCTGAGACAGGTATTGTTTCAGCATTATTTACCCCAAAATCTCAGTGAGATACTTACGAAAAAGAATCTCAGGAGAGATTAGGTGGGTTATAGGAAAATTAGCCATTCTCAAGTTTCTAGCCCTTGCAACATTCTCCATCGATTCAAGCTTTAGATTAATAGAATGGGAATCTTTCATAGAGGAAATGGAGAATGTCTGCAAATTAGAAACCTGGTTTTCAGTATTTACCATACGTGCATCTAGTATTTTAATATTGAAATCCACATTTTCAAGTTTTTCCACACCTCCTTAGAAAATAATTGAGACTGGGTAATAACCAATTTAAATAAATTCTCCATCTGTACTTTAAGTTCCCATAAATCTTTCAAAGAAACATCCTGTGGGCTTTCATCTGAGCCATCAAGCCCTTCCGTTATAGCAGAAGAAATATGAGGCATTTTTAGGAAGGAAATAACAGGATTAGTCTGAGGTTCAGAGGCTTCTGTAGAAGCACAGGGACCAACTTCATGTCCTGGTCCTGCAGGAAAATCTGGAGGGAGAGGAGGAGTTCGCTCAGGAGAGCTAAGTAAGGCCCCTGACGACTGTTCTGATCTCACAACCTGAAAGGGGTTTGGCTCAAGAGATGCCACATGATGGTCCATCGGGCCTGATGATACCGGGATAGAGACTTTAGTTTTTCCTTTTCGCTTCCCCATTAAACAGTACTCTTAACCTTATCAATTGCAGTATAATCTCGTTATAATGGACTCGCTTATATCGGAACCTCGTCTATAGCGGATGAGGTCCGCTGGTCCCGGCCATGCACCTTTATAAACATGCAGAAAATCATCGCATATAGCGGACTCGCATATAACGGACAAACAATTTGGTCCCCAGAGCCACTTTTAGCTATAGTTTTGTTTGGCTATAACGGACATGCAGGCTCCACCTACAAAGCACATGGCATGCTGGTGATACAGTATGAAAATGCAGCCCAGAAGAAAATGACAGATTTATTTTTCTTTCCAGCACAGTGTTCTTCAACCACCGGTCCATGGACCAGTGCCGGTCCACAGAAATTTCCTGCCGGTCCACAGGGCCAGTATGTGCATCAGGCCTAAAACAGTGTTCTTCAACTGCCGGTCCACGGTGCGATCGATGCGGCGTTATCTTCGAGCCAGCTCCCTCTTCCTAACTGATTCAGTGCACAAAGCCACGGGCAGTGGCTCCTACGGGCATCCTGCGCCTGAACCGGAAGACTTCTCTCTGACATTGCAACGTCAGAGGGAAGGCTTCCAGATAAGGCACGGGAAGTGCAAGGTGCAATTAGTACTATTATTGGGGCGGGGTCTGGGGTGGAGATTGGGTAGAGATGGGTGGGGTCTGGCCCACGACTTAGCCCAGTGTTCTTCAACCGCCACTCCACGGACCGATGCCGGTCCACAGAATAATTCTTTTATTTCTGCCGGTCCATAGGTGTAAAAAGGTTGAAAAACACTGCTTTAGAACATTTTTAGTGTTCTGGTTTTGCAATCATTTCATGCCATACCAATGTTTTGCTGAGTTTTGTTATTGATGTTGCTGATATGCTTGTGCAGTGACTGTTGTTCATTGATTGTACATTGTTTCAGTTGACCTAAGTAAAGTTAAAAAAAAAAAAAAAGCAACTCTGGATATAACGGACTGTTTTTCCAGGTCCCTTGAAGTCCGTTAAAACGAGATTATACTGTATCAAGAAAGAAAGGAAGGAAATATTTACTGACCCACATTCCACTTAGAGCACGCCCTGTGCCTGCGCGTCTGTGGCTGTGCACTACAAGAACGTCAATGTTTTCTGTCCATTGGATAGGACCCTGATGATGTCACAAGTGGCCCTTCTTAGTGCCTGTCCAAATCGTGGCACTGGAGGACAGAAGAAATGCTACAGAAAGACTAGGAGGCAGGCACAAGCAACAGAAAAAAGCCCCTCTCTCTGTCACTGGACGCCTTCAAATCAGCACTCCCTCCAGTCTGAGCCACAAGAGCGTCAGCGTTTTCTGTCTGTTGGATAGGACCCTGATGATGTTGCAAGTGGCCCTTCTCAGTGTCTGTCCGAATTGCGGCACTGAAGGACAGAAGAAATGCTGCAGAAAGACTAGGAGGCTGGCACAAGCAACAGGAATAAGCCTCTCTCTCCGTCACTAGACACCTTCAAATCAGCACTCCCTCTGACGTTTTTCTCCACCCCTTAAACACGCCTACTTTGGAGTTAGGCATCTATCTTCTTAAGCATGATTCTACAAAATTGGCTTCAATAATGAGTTTGTTAAAGCTCATTATCGAAGCCAATTTACTAATTTAAGTTGGGCGCCTATTTATTTAGGCACCTCTTTAATAGAATTTCCCCCTATGTACTTGACAAGTGAATGGGAGTGCCAATATTTAGAGTGTCTGGACAGAGTTATCATCAGCTATTTTTTTTTTTTTTGCTGTTGCCCTTCTGAATTTTCTTTTGATTGGCTCTCGCTAACTTTAATGCAGAAAACAAAATTAAAAACCTTTTGGATCTTTCTATGGGACAGTAATCCCAAACTCAGTTGTGCCTATACTCTGCAAGGGGTATTTGTTTACTGTCCAATTAATTAAGCACCTGATTCTAATTAGTCAATTAATTATGCCAAGGAAACTCAGACTTCACTTAGAGTTTTACACACAATGATTCTGAATTACCAGTCTTATTGTTCTACTTGTGCCTGAAGAAACATGGAATTGTTTAATTTATACCCTGTTTATTGCATTAAAAAGGCTGGTTTCAATTAAACCAGGGCATAAATGTAAGAACTTGTAATTCTCATTATTATGTTTAGGTTCATAAACTGTTTCCTCAGCCTTGTAGATGCAGACACATAACCACTGCTACTGTGAGAAAAGGCAAAAATCCCTTGCACTTCCTGGCTCTTTCTGTCTTAGGTATTCCTTCTTACAGTCACGCTATATATTTCAGACATACTAATATATTTTTTATGGCAGACAGAAACATGCATGTTTAACCGTTGCCTTGATGTTTATTGTTCAGAATCCAACGCTTGCAACATTCATGCTGGAACGTTAGAATGACTGGTCATATTTTGTTTTTCTTACTAAAATCAAAGGACAGCTGCATCAGAATGAGAAAGCAGCATGTTTGGCAAGGGTAAAATGCTCACTGTTGCTCTAAAGCACCACTCCCTAATGAGAACTGCTTTGTTCTAGTAAATCTTTTAGCTTTCATTAAGCCTAGATAAGAAAAACACGAGATATTGCTCTGCCATGGATATAAATATTAAGACCCAAGAGATGGCACTTAACCCTTCCTCCTCAGTTTTATGGTTTTAGTTTAGTTATTTGAAAGGGAGGAGGGGGAGCATGCCACTTTATTGCTGGTAATTTTGTCATGGATAGGCTGTATGACTGATAGAACCTGAAGCATGCACTAGAGATGAATTTAAAGTGCAAATAATCAATTGCATGGTTGCTGCCTTTGAAAATTGTTGCATTCTGCATTAGAGCACGGCTCCAGATGACTGATTTATAAATCCTTTAATAGACCAGGAGGTTTTAATATTGTACATCAAAGAAGCTGAGGACAAAACAAATGAGCCTTGAAAACATTCTCACTTAAGCAGCATAGTATGCCTTATTATCTTAATTCCTTTTCAAAAAAGCAGATATGTACGGAAGGGGATGCACTGACGGGGCAGTGAATGGGATGGCAGTGGCAGTGACGGGGGCGGTGAAGGGAACGGCGGTGACGGGGCGGTGCAGAGGATGGTGGGCCGGGGACGGTGCAGTGACGGGGACAGATTTTCCCCCGTGTCATTCTCTAATGCAGATCGTGGGACTTGCAGGGCTTCAGCAAAGGCTTGCAAAATTGTTCAGTATGAGAGGAGGAAGTCAGAGGGATAGAGGGTTTGATTTCTGGTTCAGGTTTTCTGCTCTCCAGGCTGAAATGTTGGATAAGGGGAAAAGAAGGTAACTCTTTGGGGAAGATACTTATAGTAATGCACTTGTCAGCATGATACAACATTGCCTGCAACTAGTAGTGTTAAAAAGTCTCCAATAAATCTAATGCAGAAAGCTACCGCAAGCCTAACTACATGGTTGCCGTGAATTGTGCACGTACAGTATGTTAATGGTTAGGTTGAGTAATGCAGAGAGTTGAGTTGGGAGTGTTAACTCACATGGAAGAAATAGTCGCACATTACATTAAAATATATAGTAATAAGGTCAATAAGTGTTCCACGGCACAGAAGGAAATAGTGACTTTTGAAGTGCACTACTACTATTAATTATTTCTATAGTGTTACCAGACATACGCAGTGCTATACAGAGTCACAAAGAAGACAGTTCCTGCTCGAAAGAGCTTACAATCTAAACAGACAAGACAGACAAATAGGATGTCTTGGATACAGTTAAGGGGAATGGTTAATCTGCTGGCAAAGGTTGGTGGGCAGAGGGGAGTAAAATTATAAATGGAAACCTTCAAAATCCTTAAGGGCATAGAGAGAGTAAATAAGGACAGATTCTTCAAACTGAGAGGAGCCACAAGCACTAGGGGTCACTCGGAGAAATTGAAAGGGGACAGGTTTAGAACAAATGCTAGAAAATTCTTTTTTATGCAGAGGGTGGTAGACACATGGAACGCGCTTCCGGAGGAAGTGATAGGCCAGAACTCTGTACAGGGATTCAAGAAGGGTTTGGATAGGTTCCTGGAGGATAAAGGGATAGAGGGGTACAGATAGAACTTGAGGTAGGTTATAGAAGTGGTCAGAAACCACTTCACAGGTCGCAGACCTGATGGGCCGCCGCGGGAGTGGACCGCTGGGCGAGATGGACCTCGGTCTGACCCAGTGGAGGCAACTTCTTATGTTCTTATGAAGGCTCTATCAAAAAGGTGGGTTTTCAGTCTGCTATTAAAAAGGTAAGGGGCTTGGCAGACAAACTCAGATAATTTATTCCAGGCATAAGGGCCAGCTAGATGAAAGAAACGAAGCCTGAAATTAGCAGAGGAGGAAAAGGGTACGGCTAAGAGCAGCTTATCTGAGGAATGGAGTTCTCTGGGAGGTGTATAAGGAGAGAGGAGAGATATTGGCGGGCAGCAGAATAAACACATTTGTAGGTCGGCAATAGGAGCTTGAACTGTATGCAAAGGCGGATTGGAAGCTAGTGAAGTGATTTAAGGAGAGGGTGACATGAGTGTAGCGATCTCTTAGTTCTGCAACCTCACCAACATTCTCTTGTTCTGGACATGTGTGTTGGGGTGTAATACCATCTAAGCAGTGCTTTGTAACCATTCTCTATTATTAATGTGACCATACCCAGGTGTCATAAAGCACCTTTGTAACCTTGATTCACATGAAAAGAAGGTGCCGGAAATGTAGGCCTTTAAAACCCAGGCCTTCATTTGACGCCTAGCATGAAGCCGCAATTCTATAAATGGCGCCATTGCATGATACATGATCGGTGGCCATTTGAATCCGTCCCCAAGAGCTCCTTGTTTGATTATAGTGCTTTTGGTGGTTTCTATGAAATTGTGGAGAATTTCGGGTTGGGGAATAGAGGTTACTGTAATATAGCTAGAATAGTGACCTATCTCTACCAAAATGTGTATTATAATTCAAAGGCAGCATTTGTCAGTCCGAGTAATGATGGGTCTTGCATCATTTTGAGTTTTTGAGCTGGGATTGTATGAGATAAGGAGGGTCCAACTTGAGAGGAGATTATCATCTAAATTGCTGGTGATTGGAATTACCTACCCTTTGGCAGCTTTCCGTTTTCTATGTTGAATAGTTTGTTTGGGTTATAGTCTGGTTTGTTGCTGTCAGTCACTAATCAAACAGTTTACTACTGCTGCTACTATCCATTCACTCGTGTCTGACCCTTGGATACTCTGTAGGCCAGTCCTCGCCATGCTTTCCTATTTTCCATGGCTTCTTTCAGTTGCTTGATCATTCCCATGCCATTCTTGATGGTATCCAGTCAACAGGTCTTTAGTGTTCCCTGCTTCCTTTTACCACTGACCATCCTGAGTAGCATCATCTTTTCTAGTGAATTTGCCCTCATCACATGTCCAATATAGGTCACAATCTGTCCGGTAATCTTGCCTTCCAGGGACAACTCTGGGTGATCCTAGCTATCCTTAAAAATAAAGAAATAAATAAATTTGAGATGTTTTATTTATGAAATGTTATATGCTTGTGTGTGTGTGTGTAGGGGGAAGTAGGAGGGCTTACAATGTAAGGGACCCTTTTACTAAAATACATTAAGAAATGGGCATAGTGCATTTTAATACAGGACTAACCTAATTTTTAACATGGCCCTAAAATAAGGCTTTTTCTTTTTCAGGTCCCATGCTAATATTTCCTTTAGTGTGTGAGATCTGTAACAATATTAACTTGGGAGCAGTTAGTGCCTCCTAGCATGCACCAGTGTAAATGTGCTAGCTAGGTTATGCTTTCTTGCCCATTCCCCCTCCATGACATGCCCCCTTCAGAAGAAGAAGAAAAAAAAAGCATGTGGTTACCACACACTGACAGGCAAATTACCACAGAATGTTTTAACATGTTTTGCTATAAGCCTTTTCTCATGTGCTGAGCCCACGTTAGGCATAGTAAAAGGGCCCCTGGTGTGGAGGGTTAAGTGACTTGCCCAACTTTACAAGAAAAAACAAAAATAAATCCAACGGGTCTGCAGTGAACAAATCACAGGTCTCTGGAATGACCTTACCATCCCGCTGCAGAACCTGAGCTCCGTCCATTTATTCCGCAAGCAACTAGAAACCTGGCTCTTCTCTAACATGTAATTTCTTTTTTCCCTTACTTTTCCACTCTACTTATAAACTTATGTAAACCTTTTCCTACCCTTTCTCATTTTTAAGTTCTTGTAAACCGTGCCCAGCTCTACTTCCGTGAAGATGATGCTGCATATAAACTTAAGGTTTAGTTTAGAACCAAAAACAAAAAGAGACTGCAGAGAGGAATGTACAAGTTGCAGGAATTTTATTAAAAATCAAAAAATATGTTCCAACAGATGGCTATCGTGTGCATGGGGACTGGACCCAACACGGTCCATGTTTCGGAGAAACACTCCTTCCTCAGGAATCCAAGTTGTCCTGTGCTTCACTAGTTGAGAACCATATAGATTACAATAGTGATGAATTAAATCCATAAATACTCCTGGGTAGCTGAAGCTCAGTGTGGGCACTAGATGCGTTCGTTCATTCACTTTTGCATCCAGTGCCCATACTGAGCGTCAGCTACCCAGGAGCGTTTACGGATTTAATTCATCACTATTGTAATCCATATGGTTCTCAACTAGTAAAGCAAAGGACAACTTGGACCCCTGAGGAAAGATTTCTCTGAAACACGGACCATGTTGGGTCTGGTCCCCCATGCACACGAGAGCCATCTTTTGGAACATATTTTTTGATTTTTAAATAAAATTTCTGCAACTTGTACACCACAAGAAGCAGCAGTGAGATTTGAACTGTTCTTTCACAGTTCTCAGTCCACTGCTCTAACCATCAGGGTACTCCTCCACTCCGTTGTAAACTATCTTGTTTACTTCAGAAAGGTACAGTAGAAATATTTGAAATAGCTATTCTGAACTCAACCATTCAGACCACAGAACAGTGTTGAATGTTTCTCTGCTCACCTGCCTCTCCTGCATCTGATCCTAACTTGAGCTTTTCTTCTGTAGCTGGAAACAACTTCCTGGCAACTTAACCTCCAGATGGCTCAGTCCACTCAAGCAAAAATGAAATCCCCTCGAGCTGTGCTGAAGCTAGGAATAAGCAATGAAGACTCAAAGGTAGGAAACATGACAAGGGAGGTGGGCAAAATCATAAAGAGAACTCTGCTGAGGTGATGGCATTTGACAAGCTGTAAAATTTCCACTCTTGCAATGAAGAATAACAGTCTGTTCACATGAGTAGTAATAGAGATGATGCTGTCTCATTGGCTTTTTCTTTCTTTCTTCCTTTATTTATTTAGCAAATGTTTATCTTTTGTCAATCCAAGAAATCTTTCCCTTGGAAAATTGCAGTCGGAGCATAATATAGCATTTATGGTAAAACTATTTTTATTGATGATAATAGCTTAGCATGTACAAGAATACAAAACTCCCAACATGTGCAAACTACCCCCCATCACCTTTCCCTCCCTTCCCCTATCCCACCCTTCATTTAACTGTGAAGTGGCTAGTCCAATAAATGCAACAATAAACTATGCCCCCTTGGATGTAAGGATTGAACATAAGGGTCACAAATTAAAAAAAAATAAAAGCTTCCTTACCTGTGTTCCTTTGGCATCTTGGGCTTCCCAGGTTGCCAGTTGATGTAATTGGTTATGCCAATGCCAAAAGGCCAGGGTGTCTGCCACCATCCAATTCTGCAAAATACATTTTCGGGCATCGGATACATTTTCCGACATAAGGTCAAATGTCCCTTCGTCATGCAACCATATGCAGTAGCCTCCATATATAATTGAGAAGGAGTGCCTTGTATGGGCTTGTCTACCATAACAGACAAATAATTAGAACATAAGAATTGCCGTTTCTGGGTCAGACCAGTGGTCCATCATGCCCAGCAGTCCACTCACACGGTGGCCCTCTGGACAAAGAACAGCACCCTAACCGAGACTAGCTCTACCAGCGTACGTTCTTGTTCAGCAGGAACTTGTCTAACTTTGTCTTGAATCCCTGGAGGGTGTTTTCCCCTATAACAGCCTCCGGAAGAGCGTTCCAGCTTTCTACCACTCTCTGGGTGAAGAAGACCTTCCTTACGTTTGTACAGAATCTATCCCCTTTCAACTTTAGAGAGTGCCCTCTCGTTCTCCCTACCTTGGAGAGGGTGAACAACCTGTCCTTATCTACTAAGTACCTTGAATGTTTTGATCATGTCCCCTCTCAATCTCCTCTGTTCGAGGGAGAAGAGTCCCAGTTTCTCTAATCTTTTGCTGTACGGCAGCCCCTCTAACCCCTTAACCATCTTAGTCGCTCTTCTAATTCACTATACGTCGCCAAAATCTTTTAATGACTGGGCAGGCCCAAAAGGCATGGCCAAACATATTATCTGTCAGCCCACGTTTAAGTTCAAGTTTGAGTGTTTCTGTTTTAAGGTATTGGCAGGCTTAATTCCAGAATATCTCTTGGGGAGATATGATTGAAGTCTACAAAATCCTGAGTGGAGTAGAATGGGTACAAGTGGATCGATTTTTCACTTCGTCAAAAATTACAAAGACTAGGGGACGCTCGATGAAACTTAAGGGAAATACTTTTAAAAGCAATAGGAGGAAATATTTTTTCACTCAGAGAATAGTTAAGCTCTGGAACACGTTGCCAGAGATTGTGGTAAAAGTGGATAGCGTAGCTGGTTTTAAGAAAAGTTTGGACAAATTCCTGGAGGTAAAGTCCATAGTCTGTTATTAAGACATGGGGGAAGCCTCTGCTTACCCTGGATTGGTAGCATGGAATATTGCCACTCTTTAGGTTTTGGCCAGGTACTAGTGACCTGGATTGGTCACCATGAGAACGGGCTACTGGGCTTGATGGACCATTGGTCTGACCCAGTAAGGCTATTCTTATGTTCTTAAGTTCTTGCATTCAATAACTCCAAACATTCCAGGAAATCACATGCACTATTCTCTTTTCCATCTGCCAAGGGTTGCAAATTTAAAAGATTTCAACAATATCTGCTGTTTTTTCAAGCAGCAATATAGGATAAGGATTTGTCTTTCTTAATTATGTCGACTGACTCTTATCTACAATTTCGATGTGTCTTAAAAACGTATCTTTTTACTGAATATTTTGAAAATTAGACATGCTCTGCCTTTCTTCTTATCTTTGTACTCGTAACCTTTTGTGAACCGAATTGAACTTAGTGGTATTTGCAGTATAAAAGTGAGTTTTATGTTATGTAAGGTAGGTGGGTGCCTGAGTGCCCCCACTATAAAATAGTTGCTTTTGTGTAAAATAGGCTCTCTATAATCAGTTCTCTATAATAGGTCTCCTGTAACCAAGCATTCTGCGTCAAGGATGGTATGGATTTGAGATTAGTTGGCACATCCCAGTGTCCTAAGGCCACATTCAGATCGGCCTCCCAGTCATACTGTGACATTTGGTAAAGTTTTTGTCTGGCAACAGTAGGTGGATATTTTTATGTAACCGGGATACCGTTAAGAGCTCATCATTATCTGTGGTGTAGAATTGGTGCAGTTTAGCCCCCATATGTTTACCCAATTATGCTCTGTCGAGGGATGTCACATAATGTACCACCTGATGATACACAAATTGTGCACTGCTACTACTTATCACTTATATAGCACTGAAAGGCATATACAGAGCTGTACATTTTGACATTTATAGACAGTCCCTTCTCAGAAGAGCTTACAATCTAACTTGGACAGACAGACATGACATATAGGATTGGGATGCAGAACCCAAGGTGAGAGGAGTTAGAAGTCAAAAGCACTTTAAAAGAGGTGGGCTTTTAACTGGGCCTTGAACACTACCTGAGATGGAGCCTGCCGCAGAGATTCGGGCTGCTTGTTCCAAGCATATGGTGCAGCAAGGCATAAGGGATGGAGTCTGGAGTTGGCAGTTGAAGAGAAGGGCACAGATAAGGGGGACTTAACAGCTGAGTGGAGCTCATGGGAGGATCATAGTGGGAGATAAGTGAAGAGAGACAGTGAGGGGCAGCTGAGTGAGTGTATTTGTAGGTTAGTAAGAGGAGTTTGAATTGTATTCAGAAACGGATGGGAAACCAATGAAGTAACTTTAGGAGAGTGCTAACGTGAGTATAGCAGCTTTCCTGGAATATAAGTTGTGCAGCTGAATTCTGGATGGATTGGAGGGGAGCGAGGTGGCTAAGCAGAAGGCCTGATAGTAGCGAGTTGCAGTAGTCTAAGCATGAGGTGATGAGGGCATGGATAAGTGTGTTGGTAGTGTGCTCAGAGAAGAAGAGTCAGATTTTGATAACACAGAGGAAGAAGCGTCAGGTTTTAGCGATTATGTTCTATCTGGGTGATGAAGGAGATAGAGGAGTCAAAGAGACCCTGAGATTACAAGCGGACAAATCATCTGCATGCAAACTCCGACTCAAAATTACAAGCGAAGGTGCAAATCATTTGCATGCAAACTTCGACTCAAAACCGATTGAGTCGGGGCAGAGCACTGACAGTAGTGACAGGAGAAGCAGCCTCCTGACACTGCTGTCAGGGCTTCTGCCAGCTTAAAAAAAATTTTTTACACATGCAAAATATCAGCCCGCTTTAAAAAAAAATTTTAAAAGCCTCCCCACAAGTGCCCCTTGCTCCCTCCATCCTCAAACCAAAAAAAGAAAATGTGCCCCTCCCCTGCCGATGTCCGACGTGCTTTAAAATTGTCAGGAGTGTTTCCACTCCCTCCTGCCATCGGTCCCACTCCCAACTTCCATCCCCCAAAACAAACGGCAGGAAGAAGACTGATTCCTTCCTGCCACCCACGGACGCACCCTCCCTGTTCCCGGCCCCCTCCCCACCCCCCTCCCCATACCTAGAATAGAGCCGGAGGGGTGCTCAATTCCCTCCTGCTCCAATGCCTCCTGCGATGCATCTGAGGCCTTAGGCCCCGCCCTGGTGCATCATGTGCTATATGGGGAGGGGCCTGAGGCACCTGAGCCAATCAGGGACTTCTTTAGTGAGTACCTAAGGCCAATCAGGGACTTTCTTTGGTACTCACTAAGGAAGTCCCTGATTGGCTCAGGCCCCTCAGGCCCCTCCCAGGGGAGGAGCCCGAGGTTCCTGAATTAATCAGGGCCTTAGGCCCCTCCCCATATATCACATGATGCACTGGGGCGGGGCCTAAGGCCTCAGATGCGTTTCTTTACCATTGTTTTGCCATTCATTTCCCATCTGTGTCGACCTGGGACAAGAATGGCTTCAACTAGTTTTTTGACTTGGTCACTCTTATTAGTGCCTCTTTTCAGTATCCAATCTACTATTTCTTCCTAGATTTTTTCGGTGTCTCCCTCTCTTATCATCAGATTCACCTGCCGCTTTGAGGTTGGCTTCTATTTCACAGCCTCCATACATATTGGTTTTGTTGAGTTCTTACCTTTCACTCTTGCAGAGGATGGTTGTATGCCTCTTTTTAGTCCTCTTTTTATTTTCCTTCCTTTGCTCTTTGCCTACTTGTATCAGACAATATATCTGATTTTGAGGCGTGGCACTAAACATTTATGCTTTCCTTGGAGGCTAACTCTCCCTCCATTCCTTTTAGTGAAGCTAGGGAGTCCCAATGGTGAGAATATGTTGCCTGCTTATCTGCCCACCTCCCTTAGTTGGCTTCTTCACTTGGGCATAGAATTGACAACCTCGCAGGCTGGCGTCGGGCGGGAAGGCACTCGTGCATGTGTGTTGTGGGCATTCTTAAAGCTTTCTAGAGCTTAAAGTGATAGTACACTTTAGCTCTGTCCATATTGGGCTCTGTGAATGACGTCGCCAATCTGTAAGAATGTCTGCCTGCTGTCCCCGGATAACACCTGTTACAGTAAGCAACTGTGCTTTTTTGTGGTATTGCAAAGGATCCTGCTTGAGGATTGCAAAGGATCCTGATTGAGGATTGTAAAGAATCCTACTTGAGGTTGTAAAGAGTGTAGTGATACAAGTAATGAGGGTGGGAATTGAAGACTTTATATGGTTGACCATGCTCCAGGTGGTAAGACTTTAGACAGGAAGAGGAAGATAAAGTGAAAAGGTTTAAGAGACTTAGTGATACATTTCTCCCTCCGTATTTGCTGTGATAGAGGATTAGCAGAACCACAAATACAGAAAAACAGCGAATAACTTTAAAACCATTGTGAATATGGTGAAACTGCAAATAACATGGTGGGAGACCAGGCCTGTTCCTGAAGGAGAGGCAATACACGGTGAAGAAAGTGCTGGGAATCGGCGATTTTCTCTGTAAAGGCTTGGAATTAGTGATTTCTCTATGCAAGCTAATGTAATTTTAGGGGGAGGAGCCAGCAAGCTAAAAACCGTGAATAATCGAATCTGCAATTGCTGAAACTGCGAATACGGAGGGAGAAGTGTAGTCTGTCAACAGACAAGTCTTTGATAGAATGTATAGGAAGGGATATGAGGGGCTGCTATTGTATGATTTAAACAAAATAGTGACAAGAACAGCAGTATGTGGTGGGTTGAAGCAGTGATTTAGGAGTGGTTTATTAAATGGAAATTCTAGAAGAAAAAAATGAAAAAATAGGAAATTGTAAAACCAAGAGAGAAAATTGCTTTATTAGAATTAGAGTGCTAAAACCTAGATTAGCCTGATAGCACTGTTTGATGGAGGAGGTCAATTGATAGATACTGAAAGAGAAATATTTTATGAGCAAGGTAATAAAGCAAACCCAACTGCTAGCAGCAAAATTGAGGAAACAGACGGGGATGGCACATATATGCATGCTGCAAGATAATGGAGGTAAGATAGTAACAGCTTCCTAAGAAACTAGAGAGAAGTTTGGGGATTTTTATGATGAGTTATACCCGGAGTGCCAAAGTCCCTCCTTGAGGGCCGCAATCCAGTCAGGTTTTCAGGATTTCCCCAATGAATATGCATGAGATCTATGTGCATGCACTACTTTCAATGCATATTCATTGGGGAGATCCTGAAAACCCGATTGGATTGCGGCCCTCAAGGAGGGACTTTGAGATCCCTGAGTTACACAGAGCTAGGTACTAAGAAGCATAGAGTGGTGCTGAGATCTACCTAGTCTTGGTGACTGAATATGCTGATTTGAGAGGAGTTAGAGGAATTTGAATTATTATAGAAAAATTAGGCAGTTGGGTCACTCAAGATGGATAAACCCTAGACTTAGATTATTTAAACAACAAAATTGTACAAGACATTACAGGAAGAGGTAACTGGACCTTTAAGGATGCTGCTCAGTGCTGTGGTAATTAGGAAATACATAGCCAAAACGATAGTGTATAAATGATCCCCAAGAAAGAGAGACCCTGGGTTCTGGAGGTTCTATAGACCCATTTCACATATTAATTTAGATACCATATTAAAATATTAGTAAAAGTGTTGGTTAATCACTCAAAGAAGATAACATTAAAGCTAGTACATGACGATGGGGCAAGGTTTGTGCTGGGGAAGCAGCCTGGAGACATTAGAAAGATTCTCAACCTAGTCAGGGTGGCGAGAGAATGAGGGGAGGCAAATTTTTCCTCTTGATAGATAAAGAAATGGCATTTGACCAGCGGATCAGTCCTTTGTGTTGTACAGCAGAAAGGATTGGATTTGGGCCTGTTTCCCTGGGATGGATCAGAGCGATGTACAGGAATCATCAGGTCTATTTAAAGGGGAATGGGGAATATTCAGATCTTTTCAACCTAAGACAAGGAATTAGGCAGGGTGCCCTCTCTCTCTCTCCATTGAACCCCTGGCAGCTGCAGTGAGGATGAGTATGGATATCTGGAGAATAGATGTAAGAAAGATAAAATGCAAAATATAAGAAAGGGAAGATATAGATTTTGAATGTATTTATGGTAGCGCTCTGATGCTAATAACGAATTATGTTAAAATAGGGACAGAAAGTAATAGGGAGAACAATGAAACTGTGATTGGTTGAACTTTATTATGGAATTCAGCATAACAAAACCATTGTATATAGTTGGAACAAATTGGAAAATCAATTAACCTTTTTAAATTATGAAAAAGAATGCATATTTATGAGGAACAGAAAGCTAAACAGAATTTGCTGGCAGCATTGTGTTTATTTTTTAAATATAGAAGGTGTTAGTCTATAAATGTATGAAAAAGGCTGCGCTGTTGAGAATAAGGGTAAAGCTGTTCACATGCTTTTTATTATAATATCCATTACATGATTTATGGCAGATCATGTGATTAAAGCACTGTTTACACAAGACCAATTAATTTTTGCTATTATGAGAAAAGCAAAAAAGGAAAAAAGAAGCAGCTGGAAAACATTTTAATAATTATAACGTGGCAAACACCTCCCTGTTGTAGAGATGGTTAGGGTTAGAAGCCAAGAATCAATGGTAACAAGAAAAAAATCACATCTGAACAGATGTAGAAATAAAAGGCAATAAATATGTTGTAGGTGGGGGACATGTGATGCAGTAAGCATACGAGGATGCGCAGTGGAAGAGCGTGTGTTGTCACTGCCAGTAAGTTGAGGAGGCTGTTACCTTTACACATGGGTGATATGGGTGTTGGATAATTTTGAGGTCCTTTTACTAAACTGTGGTAAGCACTAGTGCATTCTTACTGCACATTAAAATGGCTTACATAGAAGCACAGAAACAAGATGGCAGATAAAGTCCAAATGGCCCATTTAGTCTGCCCATCTGCAGCATCCACTCCCTAAGAGATCCCACATGTAGTGTGACCATATGGCTCCAGAAAAAAGGGGACGGATTGAGACATCCGGGTTTTACTTCCATTGAAAGCAACCAAGATGTCTCAATCTGTTCTCCTTACTTCCATTGCTTTCAATGGAAGTAAAACCCGGATGTCTCAATCCGTCCCCTTTTTTCTGGAGCCATATGGTCACACTACACATGCTTGTCCCACACTTTCTTGAATTCAGACACAGTCTTTGTCTCCACCACCTCCACCAGGAGACTATTCCATGCATCTACTACCCTTTCTGTAAAAGAAAGTATTTCCATAGATTACTCCTGAGGCTGTCATCTCTTAACTTCATCTGTGCCCTCTCATGCTGGAGTTTCCTTTCAATTGATAGAGACACGCCTCATGCGTATTTATGCCACGCAGGTATTTAAACATATTTATCATATCTCCCCTCTCCTGCCTTTTTCCAAAGTATACATATTGAAATCTTTGAGTCTGTCACTATACGCCTTATGAGGTAGACCACCAACCATTATAGTAGCCTTCCTGTGGACTGAGTCTATCCTGTTTATATGTTTTTGAAGATGTGGGCTCTAGAATTGTACACAATATTCTAAATGAGGTCTCACCGAGCCTTATACAGGGGCATCAGTACCTCCTTTTTACTATTGGCCGTTCTTCTCCCTATGCACCCAAGCATTTTTCTAGCTTTCACCATCGCCTTTTCAACATGTTTGACCATCTTAATATCTTCACTTACTATCACACCCAAGTCCTGCTCCTCTTTTGTGCACAAAAGTTCTTTACCCCTAACTGTACCGTTCCCTCAGGTTTTTGCAGACAACCTTGCATCTCTTAGCTGCCAAATTTCAGTTTCACTAGGTCCTTCCTCATATTATCCACAACATCAGGAGTATCTAATCTATCTGCAGATTTTGATATCATCTGCAAAGAGGCAAATCTTACCTGACAGCCCTTCAGCAAAATTGCTTACAAAAATGTTAAAAAGAACAGGCCCAAGAACCAAATCTTGAGGCACACCACTGGCTACATCTTTTTCCTCAGAGCGATCTCCATTGACCGCTAATCGCCTTTCACTCAACCAATTCCTAACCCAATTTGTTATTTTGGGGCTTGTCCCCAGGGCACTTAGTTTATTTATTAGATGCCTGTATAGCAAATCCTCAGATGTATAGACACCCAGATCGCAAGTAAAAACCTACAAATGGTCACAGAAAGGAAACCTTTTGTATAACATTTTAAAGTTGATAGGATTCAGCACGTACTAAATATCTATTATGGGAATTTTACTCACAAGTTTAGAGTCCATGTTTCATGATTCTGTACTAACTATACTGTTACGGGTGGGGTTTTTTTTTGCCATTTATTAACCATAGTTTCCATAGAGGCAAAGATTCTGTGACCATTGCACAGTTGTAAGAACATAAGAACATAAGCAATGCTTCTGCTGGGTCAGACCTGAGGTCCATCATGCCCAGCAGTCCGCTCACGCGGCGGCCCAACAGGTCCAGGACCTGTGCAGTAATCCTCTATTTATACCCCTCTATCCCCTTTTCCAGCAGGAAATTGTCCAATCCTTTCTTAAACCCCTGTACTGTACTCTGCCCTATTACTCCCTCTGGAAGCGCATTCCAGGTGTCCACCACTCGTTGGGTAAAGAAGAACTTCCTAGCATTCGTTTTAAATCTGTCCCCTTTCAACTTTTCCAAGTGTCCTCTTGTTCTTTTATTTTTCGAAAGTTTGAAGAATCTGTCCTTCTCTACTCTCTCTATGCCCTTCATGATCTTATAAGTCTCTATCATATCCCCTCTAAGTCTCCTCTTCTCCAGGGAAAAGAGACCCAGTTTCTCCAATCTCTCAGCGTATGAGAGGTTTTCCATCCCTTTTATCAAGCGTGTCGCTCTCCTCTGAACCCTCTCGAGTAACGCCATATCCTTCCTAAGGTACGGAGACCAATATTGGACGCAGTATTCCAGATGCGGGCGCACCATCGCCCGATACAATGGCAGGATAACTTCTTTTGTCCTTGTTGTAATACCCTTCTTGATTATGCCTAGCATTCTATTTGCTTTCTTAGCGGCTGTTGCGCACTGTGCCGTCGGCTTCATTGTCATGTCCACCATTACCCCCAAGTCCCTTTCTTGGTTACTCTCATTCAATAATATCCCTCCCATCGTATAGTTGTACCTCGGGTTTCTGTTTCCAACATGCAATACTTTACATTTCTCAACGTTGAACTTCATCTGCCATCTCGCCGCCCATTCCCCCAATTTGTTCAAGTCCCTTTGCAATTCTTCGCATTCCTCTTTAGTCCCAGCTCCACTAAATAGTTTTGTATCGTCCGCAAATTTTATTATCTCACACTTCGTGCCTGTTTCTAGATCATTTATGAATATATTAAATAGCAGCGGCCCGAGCACTGAGCCCTGCGGAACACCACTCGTGACCCCCATCCAGTCCGAGTAGTGGCCCTTCACCCCTACCCTCTGTTTCCTACCCGCCAACCAGTTTCTGATCCATCTATGTACGTCTCCGTCCACTCCATGGTTCTTCAGTTTCCGGAGTAGACGTTCGTGAGGCACCTTGTCAAAGGCTTTTTGGAAATCAAGGTATATGATGTCTATGGGGTCTCCTCTGTCCATCCGTTTGTTAATTCCTTCGAAGAAGTGCAATAAGTTGGTTAGGCACGATCTCCCCCTGCAGAAACCATGTTGGGTTGTTTTCAAAAGTTCGTTTCTTTCCAGATGTTCATCGATGTGTTCTTTAATCAGTGCTTCCGTCAGTTTCCCCGGAACCGAGGTCAAACTCACTGGTCTGTAGTTTCCCGGGTCACCTCTTGATCCCTTTTTAAAGATGGGCGTGACATTGGCTATCTTCCAATCCTCCGGGATCATGCCTGTTTTCAAGGATAGGTTGCAAATTTGCTGCAGTAGTTCCGCTATCTCCTCCTTTAATTCCTTCAGAACCCTGGGATGGATTCCGTCCGGACCCGGGGATTTGTCAGTTTTAAGTTTTTCTATCTGCCTGTGTACATCATCAAGGCTCACTTCCATGGATGTTAATTTTTCTGCTTGATTTCCATTGAAGATTTGTTCAGGTTCCGGTATGTTGGTTGTGTCTTCGTTTGTAAATACAGACGAGAAGAACATGTTGAGTCTTTCTGCGACTTCTTTCTCCTCCTTCACCGCTCCCTTCCTGTCTCCTTCGTCCAGCGGTCCTACCTCCTCCCTAGCTGGCTGTTTCCCTTTAACATATCTGAAGAACGGTTTGAAATTTCGTGCCTCCCTGGCTAGCCTCTCTTCATACTCTCTTTTGGCTTTTCGAACCACACGGTGACATTCTTTTTGATACTTCCTATGCTCCTTCTGGTTCCCTTCAGTTTTGTCCTTTTTCCATTCCCTGAATGAATTTTTCTTATTGCCTATCGCTTCCTTCACTATTTTAGTCATCCATACTGGGTCTTTTGTTCGACCCTTTTTGCACCCCTTTCTGAATCTGGGGATGTGCAGATTTTGTGCCTCGCTCACTGTGTCTTTGAAAAAAGACCAGGCATGTTCTACTGTTTGCCATTTTTTGGAAGTGTTCCTAAGTTTCTTCCTTACCATTTCCCTCATTGCTTCATAGTTTCCTTTCCTGAAGTTGAAAGATGTCGCTATGGTTCTCTTTCCGTTCGGTATGCCTACTTCAACCTTGAACTTGATCATATTATGATCACTGTTTCCCAACGGTCCCACTACTTCCACTGTCCAAATAGTTTGCAGACAAACAGCAGACTAGGTGGAATCTAGTTGTAAAATGTATTAATACATTGACTTTAAAATATTGCCCAATATGGCTGTGTTTTGCCTTTGTCCACAGGCTGTGTAAGGAACTCATAAGCCTTAATGGTGAAGCACCTCACTGTATGTTAAAACAGTACTTCCTTCCTGTAGGATATCGCTGTGTATACTACAGCTCTCCCTCTGTATTCGCGGGGGTTAGGTGCAGAGCCAGCCTGCGAATTGCAAAAAATCACAAATAAGTTTTTCGGCTGGCTCTGACCCACCCCCGTCTCCCTTCTGCGTCCCAGGATCTTACCTGGTGGTCTAGCGGTGACGCGGGGCAGGAGCAATCTTCCTATGCTCCTGCCCCATGCAGAGCCATCATCAAAATAGCTGCCGTGAGTTCCCGTTGTAGTCTCGAGAAGAACCTCAAAGAGAAAATTGTTCCCTTTCTGTTACCTTCAACTGACTCTCCACAACAATTCCAATCTCCCACAGGTCATCAGAGCTGCAGAAAATACAGCATTTATTTTATTTACTGTATTTTTCTCTCCATAAGACACACTTTTTCCCCCAAAAAAGTGTGTGGAAAAAAGGGGGCGTCCTATGGAGCGAATACCCAACCTCCCCCCCCATTACCTTATTTAGATCAGGGTTTCTCACCCGCTGCTGCTACTCGTCACTCGCTCACCGCCGCAAGTAGAGGAAGGGAAAGGCCAGGCAGGTGCAGCGATTGCACGCTGATGGCCCAGAAGCCTTACTCCCAACGTCAATTCTGACATCGGAGAGAAGGTCCATTGGTTGGCCCGGACCTTCTCTCAAACATCAGAATTGACATCGGGGGTAAGGCTTCTAGGCCGGCATGCAATCACTGCACCTGCCTGGCCCTTCCCAGAAATTAGTTCCGTTCACAGGGAGTGAAGCTCGTCCCTCACTCTCGGGCCGCAGCGAGCCTGTAGTTTGCGGTGCCGCGCTGACTGGAGTTTGACCCGCTGCTGAGCTAGGCGTCCCCTTCCACCACTGCTGTTTCATCCCACCTGGAGCCCTCGCTCATCAGCGACGTGTCTTCACAGCGGCAGCAGCGGGGGGTAATTAAATTCAGTGGGCAGGCAGGCTTGGGGGGGAAGGACAAAAGCTGGAAGGCAGTGAGGAGAACATAGGAGAGAGGGAAGAGAACAAAAGCTGGAAGGCAGTGAGGGGAACATAGGAGAGAGGGAGGAAGGGACAATTGTTTGTCCTGAGGAAGGGGGGGAGAGGACAAAGGCTGGAAGGCAGTGAGGGGAACATAGGAGAGAGGGAGGAAGGCAAAGGCTGGAAGGCAGTGAAGGGAACATATGAACAAGGGAGGGAGTGAAGAAGGGAGGAAGGGACAATTGTTGGGCCTGAGGAAGGAAAGAAAGAGAAATCACCAGACAATGGGGGGGGGGGGGGAAGGAAGAGAACAAAGACTGGAATGCATTGAGAGGGAAATAGGAAGGAGGGAGGGAGGAAGGTACAATTGTTGGTCCTGAGGAAGGAAGGAAAGAAAGAAAGAAATCACCAGACAACAATGGTAGGAAAAATGATGTTAGTTTCAATTTAGTGATCAAAATGTGTCAGTTTTGGGAATTTATATCTACTCTCTATATTTTGCACTATATTTGTCTATTTTTCTATAGTTTTTACTGAGGTGACATTGCATATTTTAAAAAGACATCTATGCCCTGTCCCTGCCTGCCCTGTGCCCTGTCTCAGCCTACCACTAGACCACCAGAGGGGGAACAGGGTGCAGAGCCTGGCAAGGAGTGTGGGGTTGGGTGCAGAGCCTAGCTGGGAGAATTTGGTTCAGAATGGGTTTTTTTTCTTGTTTTCCTCCTCTAAATCTAGGGTGCATCTTATGGTCAGGTGCGTCTTATGGAGTGAAAAATATGGTATTTAGTTTTATAGCCCATCCTCCTCAGGAGCCCAGAACAGGTTACAGCGGTACATTCACAATACCTTGGGACATAGGATTAAGGGTACATTCACAATATACTAGAGAAATGGCTTAAGGGTTACAGAGGTGTATTCACAATTATACTGGAGACATTAGAGTAGTGGGACCGTGGTAGGAGTTAGAGCAGTACAAGGTTATAGAGGTACATTCACAATGTACTGGAGGCATATATAGATACATTCATAAAGTACTGGAGGCATTGGGTTAGAGTACAGTCGCCATAGTTTGGCTGAAGTCCACTACAGTCTTGCCTTTGGGGTTTCGAGGCATTGGATTAGGGTACATTTGCCATATTCTCGAGGCATTGAATTAAGGGTTATAGCAATACATTCTTGGCCAAACCGGAGACATGAGACTATTTGGGACCTTAGAAGGTGTTGGAAAGTTATTTGTACAGAACAGTGCGCCACTCTTGGTAATGAGTCTTAGGTGATCAGTTTAAGTTACAGACCGCTATAGTCTGGCCTTAAGGTCTCAAGGCAGGTATGCAGTGATTTGAGAACAGTATGGTTTTTACCACTTTCCAGAAAGGTAGCAGGCTATTTATAGCTCAAATGTCTGGGGGAAGTTGGTTTTACATCTGTGTTAATCCTGGGTAACTTCTAGCTTTGTTCATCCACAAACAAAGAAAACCTGTTATATAAAGCACTCTTCAGATTGCAATACTGCATACAAGTTATCTATCTCATCTAATGCCCATGCCAGAAGGTTTGTATTGGCAAAACAAAGAGGATGGTTTGGACCAGAAATAAACATGGTTTTCATGCTATCATTTTCAAAAAAAAATTTTTTTTGTAGTCCTTGACTTCTTGACCCCTAATGCAGATTCTGTAAAGCCAAAACATGGACTGTATCGGGTCAGATCAAATTGAATACATAAAGACGCCTAGAAAAATTCAATATGCATAAATAAAGACTCCTTTCAAGGAATAATCAATACCAGTGGTGCTAGAAAAGGTTCAAAGAAGAGCGGCGAAGATGGTAAAGGGGATGGAACTCCTCTCGTATGAGGAAAGCTTGGAAAAGAGACAGCTGAGGGAAGATATGATTGAAGTCTACAAAATCCTGAGTGGAGTAGAACGGGTACAAGTGGATCGATTTTTTCATTCCTTCAAAAATTACAAAGACTAGAGGACACTCGATGAAGTTACATGGAAATACTTTTAAAAACAATAGGTGGAAATTTTTTTTCACTCAGAGAATAGTTAAGTTCTGGAATGCGTTGCCAGAGGATGTGGTAAGAGCGGATAGATTAGCTGGTTTTAAGAAAGGTTTGGCCAAGTTCCTAGAGGAAAAGTCCACTGCTTGCCCTATATTGGTAGCATGGAATATTGCTACACCTTGGGTTTTGGCCAGGTACTAGTGACCTGGATTGGCCACCGAGAGAACGGGCTACTGGGCTTGATGGACGATTGGTCTGACCCAGTAAGGCTATTCTTATGTTCTTATGTTGGCTTCAACTGGGGAAATAAAGGATACTCATAGTTGTGACCAGTGTTCCCTCTAAGCTGCGCTGGCGTGCGCTGGCGCACAAAATATTACATCGCAGCGCACACGTTTCTCGTCACAGCGCACGGCGTACGGCAGATGGCAGGGCGGCGAGAGGAGAATCGGGCGAGTTGGCTCATAACTTGCTGGCGCCCGATATTTTTAGCTCACAGCGAAAAAAAGTTTGCTCACAACACCCGCCCGCTTAGAGGGAGCACTGGTTGTGACTCCACTTTTTTTGTGTTTCTCTTGTTGCTCTTGTGGAGATTTGGTTCCTTTTGTTCTGATCATGTGACTCACCGAACATTAAAGAAAATGACTGACCATTAAAAGCTCAGTTAAACTGTGATATAGCCGGGTTTAAAGGAAAGACACCAGAACAATAAGAGTAGTATATCGTATTTTCACTCATATACTGCGCACCCGTGTAAAACGCGCACACGGGTATAGCGCGCGGGGAACAGAAATTTATGTAATAAAATTTTAATATAGCGCACACGCATATACCGCGCATGCTAAAACCTCCTCCTGCCTACTCCGAACCGACATCCTCCCCCCCCGCTCGCGTCACCCCCCCTCCCCCTCTGATCCGAGATAATCTGATCCAGCATTCCCCCTGCGAACCGGCATCCTCCCCCCCCGCTCGCGTCACCCCCCCCTCCCCCGCGATCCTACATCCCCCCAGCACCGCAAAGACAACTCTTACCCGATTGGGCACTGGCACCAGCACCAATGCACAGCATGTGCCAGTGCCAGTGCCCGAAGATCCTCCCTCGTTGGGTTGGGTCCAGCCCAGCCCAACCCAACGAGGGAGGATCTTCGGGCACTGGCACTGGCACATCCTGTGCATTGGTGCTGGTGCCGGTTCCGGTGCCCAATCGGGTAAGAGTTGTCTTTGCGGTGCTGGGGGGGATGTAGGATCACGGGGGAGGGGGGGTGATGCGGGCGGGGGGGGGGAGGATGCCGGTTCGCAGGGGGAATGCCGGATCAGAATGAAAAAAAAAATTTGTACAACGTGCTCACACGTATAACGCGCATGGTTATGCACGGTTTGTAAAATCGTGTATAACGTGTGCGTTATATGCGTGAAAATACGGTACACACAGCAGAATGTGAAAAATGTACAAAGGTGTGAAAACTTTTGTGAGACACAAAGTATAATATAACAACCAATACCATAGTAATGTTCCAAAAACAAAAAGTTAATGTGCACAGTGTAAACATCAAAATAGAGGGAGATTTTAACAATGAGCCTTCACATTGGTCACAGCTCATTGCTTTGTGTATTAAATATAAAATGATTATGAACCAGAATGACCCATGATTTATTGAGCTAGCTAGGTTGTTTCTGCAGAGGGAATTTTCCACAGGCCAGGTGGTTCTATAGCCTCATACTGCAACTAGCATCCCTCTGTTTGTAGACAGTTCTAGAGATTCTTTCCTGTTCATAAAGTACAGCACCTGTAAAAGTCTTCATACCTGTCTATATTTTTTTACATTCTACTGTCTGAAAAATATAGTGCATTAAAGTAGAGGTTTGTTTTGCTGATTTACACAATGGGCTATCTTTTCAACAGTAAGGAATAAGTATAGAGATATTCAGAAAGAACTAAGAATCAGGACCTAAAAAGCCGTAATACATTCTAAATTGTACTCTCTTAGACAGCAGAATGTGAAAAAAGTAGAAAGGTGTGTACGTACAAGGTGCTATAAATGGGACCATATGCAACAGAATGCTTATTTTGTTTTGGGGCCCAAAAGATCCACCCAAGTTCCGCCCCAGACTCTGCCCCCATAATAATATCATGTTTCTCTGAAAAAAAGACCTACCCCAAAAATAAGCCTTAGTTAAGATCCCTCCCTCCCAACCCTTTGTGCACCGGAACCCTACTGACCCTCCTACCGTGTTATACCTATCTTTCCCTCCCATCCCTTGCTTGGCTTCCTTCCTTCCCTCCAAGTGGGTTGTGGACGGCACTCAAAAATACACCGCATCAATATAAAGATAAATTCAGTCCTTTTTGTAACAGTCAATTTAAAGTTATTTATTTATTTATATATGGCACAATTGCTGCAGCATAATAAGGGTTTTTCTGGCTGACGATCGAAGCGTGGGGAGAGCTTAGATTAAGTTTTAGCTCTCACCCATAGCCCTGGTATTAATACACCCTGTGGCTTCTGAGGCCTTTTCCCTTATCTGGCTTTTGTGTTTTATGGCAGAGTGAAATTTCTGGCAAGAAAATACAGCATAACTGGTGGTGTGTTAGAATTAAACGTTTAGCTTGGTTTTCAGGCAGGTAAAATGAATATATGGTTAAGTACTATTATTTTTCAGGCACACTCATATATGTCTTTTAGAAAACTACTAAAAACTGATTTATTTGACAAATTTACAAACTGATTTTCAGAATTGATAGGTAAATGTACATTAATTTTATAGCCAGCACATTTTATTGATCTTAATGTATTTTAGCAAATTGTATTTTATTCATTGATTGTATAATTTTTAATGTATGTGAACCGCCTAGAACTATGTGGTAGGGCGGTATATAAAAATAAAATTATTATCATTATTATTATTGTGTCTTGCATTAAAAGTTTGAAGAATCTTGCTTGTGCGAGTTTTGAGGGAAAGTTACTGTGTATAAATTTGAGATGAAGGAGCTTAGAGAGTTCAAATCTTAGAAATTTTTGCCTGTGATATAATTGTAGCTTTTCAGCTAGTGTTCATTTACTAGACAGGCCTTAGTTCACATTATCAAATATTTAATTTATAAAATGGATCACTAGATGTCTCTGTTCTAGGTGACTTACCATATGTACTCGAATATTAGTTTAGAATTTTGGTCCAAAAAAATGGCCTCAAAATGGGGGTCTTAGCGTATATTGGGGTCAGCTTCTCCCTGCCCCCCTTCTGGACCTGTTTTAGGCCTCTGCCAAGCCTGCCGTAAGACCTGGTGGTCCAGTGATGGTCTTTGACAGGAATGATCTTCCTGTACTCCTGCCCATGCAGAGCCACTCTCTGAATAGCTGATGTGAGTTCTCACAACAACTACGAGACCACAAAAACTTGTGGCAGCAATTCAGAGAGAGAGTCATGGTATAGAAGCACACGAAGATCACTTCTACCCCAGTTCTCTGCTGGACCACCAAGGAATTGAAAGGTATGCGGGAGAGGCGGGAGGGAGGTAAAAGTGTATCGTAGTCGACTGGGACATGAGGCGGGAGGGATCCCTCCTGTCCCAGCCCACCACTGGACCACCAGGTCATATAGCAGGCCCAGTGGAAGACTGCAAGGCATCAGGAGGAAGGGAAGGAGGCTGGACAGGGTGCAGAGCCTTGCAGGGCAGGAAGGGAGACTGGGTGCAGAATAGAGAGTTGCGCGGGGACAGAAATCCCACCCGTCCCCGCCAGGATCCTCTCCATCCCCACCCGTCCCCATCAGGATCCTCTCCGTCCCCGCCAGGATCCTCTCCATCCCCACCCATCCCCGCAAGGAATTACCTCCATCCCTGCCCATCCCCATAAAAAGCAGCAATTACTTCTGACAGGATCATCAATTCCACAGTTTCTTTTGTGTTTGCGCTGCTGTTTTCCTTGTGGAATTTCTTTGGTGGAACCCTTTTTTTTGTTTTCTGTTCAGGTAATTAACTTATAAACCTCCTCTTTTACTAAGGCTGACGTGTCCATTATATTATATGAACGAACCCTACTTCCAAAGCCTTCCGTCCCCGTGGGAGTCCCGTTGGCTAGAGGGGGTCCCCGTGGGAGTCCCGTGGGCCAGAGGGGGCTCCCCGTGGGAGTCCCATGGATTAGGGGGGGATTCCTGCGGGACTCCCGCGATCCCCGTTCCCGTGCAGACCTCTAGTACAGAACCAGTTAAGTGAAGGGAGTGAGGGGGGGAGGCTATGTGCAGAACCTGGCAGGGGAGGGCACTTGAGTATTAAAACCCCACCCCCGTTTTATTTTCGAGTCAACCTTTTTTCCTCATTTTTTGGGGGAAAAAGTTTACGTCAGTTTATATTCGGGCCTGCTTATATTCGAGTATACACAGTACACTGACTACTGAGGTTTGGATTGTACCTCAGCATATGTATTGGGGTTCCAGTAAACCACAGAAACAAATGATGTCAGAATGCTGGAGCTGCCTGCAGTTCTGTATATATGTTACAGAGAAAAAAGGTTCAGTTTTGTGTTTCATAATCTTAAATACCCTGCATCATTTCTGTTCTCACCAGTTTTTATGTTGTAAGAGGATATCAATAGCATCAGTCTGGATAGAGTTACACTATATGAACGTCTAATGAGAATTTGGCCCAAGAAGAGCAGACGTTTGTGCTCCTTCTGGTACCCAAAGTTCTAGTAAAGAATAACAGTATAGATGTGCAGTAGTCATGAATTGGGATGTTGCTGTCATCTTGTGTGATATTTACTTCATAGGTTTTGTTGATCATGTGCTGCTGTAGGACAAAGATCCAGTGGGCTGACCAGCATATAAGTAAGCTGAACAAATATTATTTCTTGCAAACTTGCAACTCCAAATAAAGTTTGGCTGTTTCTGCCATAACACTATGTGTAAATACTTCTAAAAATGAGAAGACGGAGGTAAATGTCCTCCAAAAGGATTCTTTTTCTTTCCAACTTCTAGGTCAAATAGGAACAAACAGGTTTAGAATTGATTGCATTTCTAAAATTGTACATAGAGGCATTTCAACTTAACACACTCAATAGTTCAGCTGAGTTGAAAGGTGGTATGAGGAGTCTGATTCTGGTTGTTTTATAAACTGGCAGTTATGTGTTTTGGAGGATGCTAAAATTAGATATTTTCACAGAATTCATTGCATTTTTAGGTTTATTCAATATAATAATCTATAATTCAATTGATCTTCAACTTTTTATATAACTTTATTGTTTAAAAGTTGAACTGCAACTTCTTGTGTTTTCTGGCTACCAACCTTCTTTCATCTTTTGTTCTTGTCTCCCTTTCCGTCTTGCTGAATCCCTACAGCAGGGGTGCCCACACTTTTTGGGCTTGCGAGCTACTTTTAAAATGACCAAGGCAAAATGATCTACCAACAAAATTTTTTTTAAAAAAACAAAGCTCAGTGTACGCTGAGAAAATGTTAATTATCATTCCTATTCCAGGTTTTTTTCAAAGAGGTCAAGGCAGATGACTCTATGCACTGTCACCTCAGTAACAACCATACAAAAATAGACAAATATACACCCCTTCCCTTTTTACTAAACCACAATAGCAGTTTTTAGCGCAGGGAGCTGCGCTGAATGCCAGCACTGCTCTTGATGCTCATTGGCTCCCTGCGCTAAAATCTGCTATTGTGGTTTAGTAAAAGGGGGGCCATAGTGCAAAATATAGACAGCAGATATAAATTCAGACAAATTTTGATCACTAAATTTAAAATAAAATCATTTTTCCTACCTTGTTGTCTGGTGATTTCATGAGTCTCTGGTTGCACTTTCTTCTTCTGACTGTGCATCCAATATTTCTTCCCTTCTTTTAGCCTGTATGCTTCCTCTCCTCCAGACCTCATTCCCTCCCTAAACTTTTTCTTGCTCTCTCCCGGCCCTTTCTTTCTCTCTCTCTTCATGCCTCCTTTCCTTCCTACTCAACCCCATGGCCTGCCATCTCTCTCCTTTCCTTCTATCTATTCCTCCCCTGCCATGCTCTGGCATCTCCTCTCCTTCCTTTCTCTCTGGTCTGGCATCTGTCTTCTTAATTTCCCATCCCTCCCTCCATGTCCTGGCATCTTTTTCCTCTCCTTCTCTTCTATCTCTCCCTCCCCCCTCCATTATCTGGCATTTTCTCTCCTTCCTTGCCCCTGGTCTGGCATCTGTCTCCTTCCCTTCTCTCTCCTTCCCTTCTCTCTCCTTCCATGGTCTGGTTTCTCTTTTCCTTCCCTTCTCTTGGAAGCCTGTGGCATTTACTGTGCGTCTGCTGCCGCCTCCATGTTTGCTAGACCGGCTGGAGGTAAAGGGCGGCATCACCCCACAGTTATAATGTTCGGTTTGGGCCTCTCAGACTTGCCGGCTAGTGGCCAAGCAATATAGATGCATTATAATATTTTTTGTTTTATTTTTAATCCCTACTTGTCCTGCCTTTTGGAGAAGCCCCAGTGAAGGAACGGACGCAGCCACTTGCCTTCTCTGGCTCTGGGGATGCTGGAGCGGGAGAAGGTGACAGAAAAATATATGGGGAGAATGGCACTCACCCATTTATGTTCGGCGGTGCTCTCCTCGGGGGCGGACACGAACGGAAACGTTCCATGGGGGAGGGAAGGCGACGCTCAGAGCATGGCTGCCGCGTCCTGCCCCTTCGGCAGTCCAAATACTTGCCGCTGTGGCCGTGCGGGACGCGTCTGCGGCTGCAGCCAGCTACCAGAGTGTTGCGCCCCAAGGCCGGAGTTTGCACGCGTTGTTAGAGGAACTGAACCCAGGCAGGGGGGGGGGGGCGGGCTCTAACACTGCTCGCGCCGGCTTCCCTTCTGAAACAGGAATGACATAACTTCCTGTTTCGAAGAAGGGAAGCCAGTGCACGCAGTGTTAAAGCCCCGCAGTCTGAGTTCAATTTGCTTGTGGGCAAGAGGGCAGTGAGTGAGTGGAAGGGAGGGAAGCTGTCTTCACCAGGTAATCGGAGAGAAGAAGGCTGATCGGCAGGTAGATTTTGAAAGCAACGCGAGTCTATCACGGAGCCTGGGATGGGCTCTGTGATCGACTCACGTTGCCTTCCTGAGCTACCGGTCGATCGCGATCGACGTATTGGGCACCCCTGCCCTACAGCAATAGCTCCTCTCTCCTTTCTTCTACTTTGATACCTTGTCATCCATATTCTATTAGATCTCACCTGTGCCCAACCCTATGCATCCGCTTTTATTCTCCTTTGCCATATTATCTTAATCACCTGCTTCCTTCCGTCTGGTTTGCTTAAATCTTTTGTTCTGTTTTCTCACCCTTCCATTCCCCCCTCTCCTAACCTCCCACCACTGATTCTGTAACTCCCTGCTCTTTTTTTTTTTTTTTTTTTACCTCTCCCTCTTGTTTGCTTGCTCTTTCTTCCCACAGCTGACACTGTTACTCCCCATTCTCCACTACTATCACCTTTGGCCTTCCTAGCTTATTCCCTGTCATTCACCTGATCTCCTCCTTCACTCCCTGTCCTCCCTGTGTACCTCTCTGCCCTTTTACTATGGAGCAGCAGCAGCAATCTTCTCTTTCCTAGATTGATGAACACAGCTTATACATTGCAGAGGGAGGGGGAGAGAAGATACAAGGATGAATCTGTAGCAGTAATGCCTTCTCACTGCAGTTGCCACAGCTCCTCATGCAAATGGGACACTTCAGCTCGTTGTTCTCCTGTATGTGTCTGTGTGCAGGTCTCTCTGTCTGCCTTGGAGCTATCACTATGATTGCTGTTTACACAGAGAATGCCAGCATGGAATAGGCTCAAGGTGGCGGTGAAAGTGGCTGCCACCCTTCCTCAGTTTCTGGAGTTTATCAGTTATAACTAATAAAGCTAGTTTGTTGGCTTTACTGTTATAACTAAGATTGAGAAGCTGTATGTGTAGCCCAAGTTATAGCACTATTCATTCTCCTGTGGAAAGAATGACATTCTTTTTTTTTTTTTTTAAATATATTCTTTATTCATTTTCAAAATTACATTAAGTGTTAAATATATTCATTCTAAATTTGTTGCTCTGAATTTTGGATTTGCATCTGGCTTCTATGCTCCCAATGTCCTTTCATTCCTTGCAGAATCTTTTGCAATAATGATCCCTGGACCCCCAGACACTCTGATGGAGGTGAATGTTATTCATTTGCGTGTGGTATTTATTTGTGCCTCTTGTTTTAGGATGGTACACTCTAGTATTATTTCTGCCACGTTGACTGATGAATGAATGGTACAGATTTAAATAGTGTACTTGCATTAGCTGTTTTCCTAGCTTCTCAACTAAATACAGCAGGGGGCAGTAGTGCTCTTTCCTTCTTAGCACTGTGCATTTTATTTATTTATTTCTATTTGAACTGACATTCAGAGTCGGTTGTGAATTGGTAGCTGTGGGAAATGAGAAGTGTTTACATTTCTAATCTGGCCGTGACAATGGACGTCTTGTTGCACCCTTCCAGAAAATTAATTCCTATTCATAAAATAAACGCAGAGCAAAGTAGTAAATGAAACAGTCTTTCGTTGAATCCGTAAAATAGACATCAGCCAGCATGGTCATGGCAGAACTTGTATGTGTTATATTAAATAAGAGATTTTGGGTATGAACTCCTTTTTCTAAAACACAGTGTTTTATTTTTAGTTTTCCCAAATGGAAGAAACAGCTTCTCTATGTGGCATTCTGAAGTGTTTTGTATATTATTTTGGATTTCCTAAGAGGGTGAAGAGTCTAAACCTTTTATGCATATGCTTGCTAAAAGTTTTTAAATGCGCATACTGAAATGTCATTTAGTGGGCAATATATAAATAAGTTGCTATGCATGCTAATATAGGGGTATGCAAATCCTATTTCCTGCCTATTCAGTTGTGGATGGCCTGAAAACCTGACTAGACTTTCCTATCCCCATATTCAGTGAAAAGCTGTGGTGGTTGTGTTAGTCCACATTCCAAAGTATATAGAAATAAAACAAAAACAAAGGGCATTTTTTATTGGACTAACTGTGCATTTTATGATGAGCTTTCAAAGGTAACCCTTCTTCAGATCGGAAATAAGAAAATGTTGACAAATATCAGTATACACTTCCCCCTCCCCATTCGCGGTTGCTGCTCTCGCGGTTTCATATAATCGCAATTTTTTCTGGGGAGGGGGAAAATAAAAAAAAAAGTCTTCATGTAAAAAAAAAAAATCTATCTTTTTTCCTCCCTGCCGCCTTCCCGGCCTTACCTGGTGGTCTAGAGGGCTTTCGGGGCAGGAGCAATCTTCCTACGCTCCTGCCCCGTGCAGATCGCCATGAGGAAATGGCTGCTGGGAGTTCCCGTAGTCTCTCGAGACTACGTTGGGAACGCCCTACAGCCATTTCCTGATGGCGATCTGCACAAGGGCAGGAGCATAGGAAGATCGCTCCTGCCCCGAAAGCCCTCTAGACCACCTGGTAAAGCCGGGAAGGCGGCAGGGAGGTGGGGGTGGGTCAGAGCCGGATAATCGTGGTTTTTCGGCATTCGCGGTCCGGCTCTGCCGTATCCCCCGCGAATGACGAGGGAGAAGTGTATATGGAAAACATGAAAGCATTTCAGTCACAGGAAGAGGCAGGGGTGGGTGGGAGGGTGAGCAGGAGACGGAGAGGTGACAAAAGGAGTTTTAAATGTCTTTGTAGTGGGAAAGAAAGCCCAAATCTTTGTTAAGTCCTGTCTGGTGGGTGTCAAAATATTTCATCATTTTTATTTCAAAGGTCTTGCGTTCTTACCCCCATATTAAAATGAAGCATCTCAACTTGAAAGGTGTAGCAATTTTGCACACAGTTTATGGCTGAGTGCTAATTAACACATAGCTGTTACATAAATGAGAGTAAATCTGTATAAAAGTAAGTATGGCTAACGGTGCTAGGGGCAGAAGAAGGAAAACCTCCCGGACCTCCGTGAGAGGAAGTGAAAAAAGAAGAAAAACTTCCTAATAAAAAAGTATCAGCTTCTGATAGGTACTTGGAAGACAAAGGGATTGAGGGGTACAGATAAGAGTAGAGGTAGATTATAGGGATGGGATTAGAGGTAAGTTATAAAATTAATCAGGGATCACTGTTCAGGCACTAGGCCTGATGGGCCGCCGCGGGAGTGGACCGCTGAGCAAGATGGACCTCTGATCTGACTCAGCGGGGGCAACTTCTTATGTTCTTATGATTTCTACCAAACAGATAGAGGGCACAGGAGAAAATAAAGCAGAGAGAATTTGGATCAACGAGTCTGTGGCATCACCCTGGAGCTTAAGCCACACATATCCAGGATAATTGGCCCGTGCCTGTGAGTAAGCAACATGGAAGCATGCTACTTTTTGGGATCTTGCCATATACTTGTGGCTTGGATTGTCCACTGTTAGAAACAGGATTCTGGACTAGATGGCCATAGGCAGCGGAATGGGGTGGGACACAGAGATCATGGTCCCACAAATATTTTGCTGACTATAACACCAGCGACTAGAGACCTTGGGGTCAGGGCTGGAGATTAGTTTGTTTATAACATCTAACCAAAATGATATTCCACTACCCCTATTTGGTTCAACCCAGTGTAGCTAGTTTTTGTGCATAATGGAAGGAAGACAAAGAATGGGCATTTTATAAAATATGTGCAGAAGTGCATATCCCACCTCCAGGGATACCACCAACCAGGTTGGACAAACATATGCATGCTTAGGATCTATGTGTCTATATTTAAGCACCCATCCCCCTTAAGATTTTATAAAGGCAATTTCCAGTGCAATAAGTGAGACATTCTAGACCAGTGGGTAGTGTCCCCATGGCTGCGTGCCATCTGCAAAAGAAATCCAGTTCAGATTTTTCTCTGTGCCTCTTCTGTACTTCACTGAGCTCCTTAGCTCCATCTACAGTTTGTTTCTTCTGCACGCGTGCCTGCAGGAGGAGTGTGTTCATTCTGCTCTCCACATTTTATTATTTTATTGTGTTTTTAGTCATTTATTCCTTGGGATTCTTGTGCTCAGCGCGTTTCTTTCACTTTGCCTGCATTGTGAACACACAGACTTCTGTCTGTAGCTGACAGGCCAATCCCAGTGGGTAACTATTAGCCAGCCTGCTTAGTTTCTGTGGAACTCAGGGCTGTCCTTGAAGTGGTCTCACCTACTGTTAAGCAGGGGTCGAGCGCAGGCTGTTAGGTACCTTTAGGAGGCTTGGCGGTGTCTCGCAGGGTGCCGGCTGCGTTTTCTCACCTCTGTCCGTTCTGGTGCACGTCTGTCGGTCCATAGGGGTGGAGGTTCAGTCAGGTATGGGGTCTGACTGGCAGCCCAAAGATCAGCTTTGCAAAGCCATTCCCAGCATGAGACAGTGATTCTCTAATCCAGCTACTGTAACAGAGTTGAGGCAGGCTACGGCACAGATCTACAGACTACTGGTTCAAGGACACAGGATCATGTTTTGAAGACCCTGGATATGCACAGAGTGCTTCTTTGCTATTTGGTGGTCACAAATGAGTTTGCCATTCTGCCCATTTGTTTGGGTTGACTTATTCCATCCAGCAAGGTTCCCGCTGCTAAGGCCTCGATTTCCAGATGGATCAGTGAGGCCCTTTCATCAGTCTTCATGCTTTCTGGGAAACAGTGTCCTGTTTCCATCCAGGTGCATTCTTCTAGATGTGTGGCTTCTTCGTAGGCCAAAGATAGAGCTATCTCCCCTGAGGAGCTTTGCACGACGGCAATGTGGTCCTCTATACAACCATTTGCCCTGTTTTGCAGAGTGTATGTGGCAGCGAAACAGGACTCTGGCTTTGGGGTCCTCAGTCTTGAGAGTCGGAGCAGTCAGCTCACCTTGGCTTTTTGGGGACAGCTTTTGTAAGTCCTACTGGTCTAGAATGTCTTAGTTTATTATTAGTTTATTTAATGTATTAGTTTATTGTTTATGTTTAAATGATTTTTTATTATTCCAGCAGTAAGAAGCAAATACAAACAGTAGTACCATTCAGGAAATAACATTTTCAACAATATAATCAGTTCCCCTCCCATCCCCCTCTCCCCTCCCCTCCCCTCCCCAAGAATCCATGGCCAGTCCAACAGCTGAGAGTGGGAATCAAATCTTAAAGATTCAAAAGTCTACTGCGAGCACGTGGTGTGAGGTCCTGCCAGAAGTGCTCCCACATCTGACAAAATTTGCGACCCGGGCCAAGAGTCAAGTCTCCCACCATGCGTCTCTCCAGTGTTGCGTGCACTATCATTAGGGATCTCCATTGTGCATATGACGGGGGATCACGGGAGAGCCAGTTGGTGAGGATGGCTTGTTTTTCCATCAAAAGGGCTCTGGAGATAAATGCTGACATTCCCCTGGGTTTGGGCGAGGCTATATTATAAAATCCAAATAACGCCCTCGGTTGCGGAAGCCATCACCTTCCCCAAAGCGATGTGGTATATAGGCCAAAAAGCAAATTAAAAAAAAAAGAAAAGCACAAGTAGGTTTTTAAAAAGCACTTGTTTCAGCCAGTCTTCTACAGGAGGAATTAATGCAAATATCTTACTTAATGCCCACATTGTTTGTTTACCCCTCCAAATTAAAAATGGATCATACATTTAATATACTGCCTGTTCGTGATACAACCAAGGCAGTTTGCATAGTCAGGTACTTTCTCTCTATTTCTAGTCAGTTCACAATCTAAGTGTTTTGTACCAGGGGCAATGGAGGGTAAAATGACTTGCCCAAGTGGTAATAAATTAAGATTTCAGCCTCTGAATTTAAGTAGCTGAATTCACAAATATATGTGTACAAAATGGTGACATAACATGTGTAAGCTGCTGAAATAGCAATTTCCATGGGTAAAATATTGCATATTTTTTTTTCAAATGGATGTTCCTTCAGCACATGCCAGCAAATACACATGCCCTCATGTAGCAGATTCTCTTCTAAAATAGCACTGGAATATAGCACATCCTGGCCTAGATGTCTTTGTTCCATTCTCTCTGTTTTATGTAAAATAGGGCTCCACATGTAATATCATTATCATACATACTACATAAAAACTGTCATACATCAATTAATTTACCCCCCCTTGCTCCTTTTACTAAGCCATAGTAGAAGTTTGTACTGTGGCCCAGAGCGCTAAATGCTCTGATGCTCAAAGGAATTCTATGAGCGTCAGAGCATTTAACGCTCTGGGCAGCGGTAGAAACTTCTATCATGGTCTGGTAAATGGGGTGGGATTAGTTTTTTTGACTGAAATTCCTTGTATGTTCTACTTTTCTATTATGATACTAAATGATAATTTCAGTGGCAGTTTTCAAATAGCTGTCTACCAATGTATAATTATATTGTTGAGACCTATAATAGTATAATCCAACTTCAGAATAACAGAAAAGGGAGTGCGTAGTGCAATGGTTAAAGCTGCAACCTTAGAACCCTGAGGTGGGTAGAGAATGACATGGCAAAAAATTTGTCCCCGTCTCCGCCCCATCCCCCGTGAGCTCGTCCCCGCGAGCTCGGTCCCCGTCCCTGCGAGCTCGGTCCCCGTCCCATCCCTGCAAACCATGTGATCCCTTCCACACAAACTATCTCCTTTCTGTGTTCCTATTTTCCCCCATTTCTAATATCTCCCCTCTGTATCTGTGTCCTTCCTGTGTCAGGCATTGCCCCCCCTATGTTCATATACCATTCCCATGTGTCTCCCCTTTATGTCTTTGTCCCTATGCCCCATGCACATAATTTCCCCTCTGTTTGTACCTTCCTGTGTCCAGATTTCCCCTCTCTTCCTCTTCTACACCAATGTGTCTCTCTCTCTCTCCTCTCCAACCCCATCTAGTTTCTTTCCCTCTTTCTCCCCCCGCTTCCAGCATCTGGCTCACCTGCCTGTTCTTCTCCCCTTTCCCTTTCCTGCTATGGGTTCAATATTTGTCTCCCTCTTACTTCATCCTCTTTCACTCCCTCCTTCCTACTGTGAGGGAACACTGCTGGCTTCATCTCCAAAGCCTGGCAGGCTGTGTTACATGACAGATTTCAGTGCTGAGTTGTGTCTGGCAGTTCATCTCTCTTCCTCCCCCTCCTACTACTCCTGCCTGGTCCCCCCCCTTCCCTATGGATCCAAGTACACTATCCCAGTTGAGTCAGAGTCTGAGAACCCAGCTCTGAGCCCAGAATTGGCAAGTGAGGCACTCAGCCCTGCCACTGCTGCACCAGTTTTGCTTTGGTGTCGTTTCCCCCCCAAAAAAAACTCTACAGGAAACTCTAATATATATATTTTTAAAAAGGTTCATTTCAGCTGGGTCCTCTGACCCCGCAGCAGCCCCCTCTCGCTCACCGCGGTCCGTGCATCTCTCTCCCTCCTTTGCCCTTACCTTCACTGGCAATTTTTCTCTTAACAAGCAGCTGGAGCGTTTTCTGAAGTCGTGTGCGGCTGGCTGCCTGAAACTTCTCCTCTGCTCTGACACAACCTCCTGTTTCCGGTTGCGCCAGAGGAGGAGTTTCAGGCAGCCAGCCGCACGTGACTTCAGAAAATGCTCTGGCTGCATGTTAAGAGAAAAATCGCCAATGAAGGTAAGGGCAAGGGAGAGAGGGAGATGCTCGGACTGCGCGATTGGATTTTAAGTATTTTGCGCGCGTTCCCTCGATTAACTGCAGGGACAAGGCCATTCACCGCTCCACGGGGCGGTGAATGGCCTTGTCCCCGTACCCGTGATGACCAGGTTTTTTTCATCCTCGTTTCGGTGGGTTACCCATGGCTAGCCATAAGTAACAGTCAACGTGTCATTCTCTAGTTGTGGGTTCAAACCCACGCTGCTCCTTGTGACCCTGGGCAAGTCACTTAATCCCCCCATTGCCCAGGTACATTAGATAGATTGTGAGCCTACCAAGATAGACAGGGAAAAATGCTTCAATACCTGAATAAATTCATGCACAGTAAACCATTCTGAGCTCCTCTAGGAGAATGGTATAGAAAATTGAATAAATAAATATCCCAAAATGATGACTTAGATCAGAGAAAACGGAAATATTTTTTTCTATAACTTGGGATGTTTGTTTATTAAAAATTTGATATGCCGCTGTTACTTATGACAGATCACAGCAGTTTACAAAGTACCCCCCCACCCCGAAAAAAACCCAACAAAAAACACACACCATGAAAACATAGGACAGTAAAGCAAGCACAAAGACACAGTCAGCCTGGGGCTTGTTAAGTCTTAAAGGAGATAATATATTTTAATATATATGAGCATTAAATGAATTTTCCTTTCCAAACACTAACTCAAAAATAAAAAATACAGTTTTAAAAATATTTTTAATTCTTTAAAATTTGATTCAAGTCATATATAATCAGGGGATTTGAGCATGCCATTGTAGACTAGTGGCAATTCATCAGAGTAAGTATGAGACTGGGAAATAAGTGTTTTAACATGGGTTGAAGTCTTGTTGCCTCTGCAAATTGAACTGTGCTACATAATCCATGAGGGTTTTTGTGTCATGCAGTTATGTTGCCCCCCCCAAAAAAAAATGACAACTATAAAAACTGCTAGTATTTTCTGTTTCAGATAATACCTGTGGCAATTTTAGCTCCCTAGGGGTTGGTCTTGTGGATTGACTGCAGCGCATTGTGCAGCAGAGAGACCTTTGCTCGGATCTCCAATCTGGTGTTGCAGAGTTAGGTACATCATGCTTAAGATGCTTATATGAAATGTATGACCTATAAATGAACCTGCGAAACCGATAGCAGCATTGAAGGGGTTAGCCTCAAAGTATAATCTTTGCAGCAACTCCAGGAAATATTTATCATCCAAAAGGGAGAAAAGGGTTCAAAGCGAAACAATGGCTTTCTCTTAACAGCAAAGAAAATTCATGTTTTTGTTGTCACTGGTTCAAAGCAGCTGCAAAGAGTTCTCTTTAACAAAATGCAAAAATTAATTTACATGAATAAGGACTATAGCCAAGACATGAGCAGAGTAAAATAACCTGCACAGAAATACTAGCAGCTCAATAGGTTCTCTTAAATTCTCTTAATTTGAATGCTGCTTAGGGTGGGGAAAAAAAAAGCCTCAGGTGCAAGGTAGCTCAGATAGCCTCTGCTCGTCCCAAGTGGAAGGGTCAGCACTGGGAGTCATACAGGGGCTAGGAAAAGAGCTGCTGCAAGAGAGGCAGGGGATGGAATGAGGAGGAGTGGAAGAGGAAGAAAGACTATAGCGTAGGGATTTGGATTGTACATAGTGAGCACACTTTTAGTTCATGTGGGTGCCTAAGCATTTTAGGTGCACTCAAATCACTCGTACTCATATCTGCCTACAAATTAATGTAACTTACAAGGGTGAATTCTATTCTGTTAAAGAGTTTGAGGAAGAAAGGGTGGGGGGAGGGATAGGTTAATGTATGATTAATTGTATTATGAAAGAGGGATGTCTAAGTATGTATATGTTTGGATAGATTATTTTATTGATATGGGAAGGGAAGGGATGGGAGGTGGGTGGGGGGAATTAAAACATGTATAATAATATTGTTTAAGAATGTCAAGTGAGTTATGTGAATTAATTGTAATAATATTGTACACTTGTTGAGAGAAATAAAAAGGAATAAAGATTAAAAAAAAAAAAAAAGAAAGAAATTGGCACTAAGCACTGTTCTTTGAAGGGTGCTCTAGCATTGGGTTAGGACAGAACTGAAGCCGTAATAGCAAATTTACTATTTGAGGTATGAGGATTTAAGTACACTTTCTAGTCATGCACATTTTATATATTAATAGTCAAACTCCCTATCGGGCACTTCAAATAAACTTTCCAGTGATAAGGCAAAAATATTCAAATCATCAATCAGCAGACCTCAGTGGCTCCATTCAACCAGATAGCAATTTTGCTTATGAGAATTACAAGCCAGCCTCATCATTGGTCTTATAGAGCAAAAAAATCATTTTAAGCTTCATAAGTTTCACAATTTTAAATAATTTATCATAAAAAAATGCTCATCTTGTTTTGATAAACTTGGTGATTCCGACATGAATTCATGTTTTCGCTAAACACTTTTTCAATGAACTTCTCCTATAAAACAGCCAAAAACTGACTAGTATTTATAAATTAAACTTATTAGTTAACCACAATATCATTGTTTTAGCCCCACCAACCTTTATAGCCTCTCCAACATGACAGAGCCACTATAAAGGTTGGTGGGACTAAAACAATGATATTGTGTATAAATTATGGTTCATTGAGATTTGAGTGTTTTATTATTTTGCCATTAGAATGGCTATTATTGAGATGTTGTTTGTTATAATATTTATGAAGAAAAAAAAAATTTAACTTTTGTTCTTAATCTTTTCTTTTCTATTTTTAATGGAGTTCTTTTCTTGATGAATGCGAATTATACATTGTAAACCGCTTGGATCCTTTTAGGCCATTATGCGGTATATAAAATTTTTAATAAACATAATAAGTTTAATTTATAAATACTGGTGAGTTTTTGGCTTTTTTATAGGGGAAGTTCCTTGAAAAAGCATTTAGGAAAACTTGAATTTATGTCAGATTTCCCAAGATTATCAAAACAAGATGAGTATTTTTGATGATAAATTATTTAAAATTTTGAAGTTTAAAATAATTTATGCTCTGCAAGACCGATGATAAGGCTGGCGTGCAATTCTCATAGTCAAAGTTGCTTTCTGGTTGAGTGAAGCGGCTGAGGTCTGGGGTTTAGGACCTTTGTGGCTAATGATAAGATCTGCTAATTGATCATTTTATATTTAACATATAATAAATTGGATGTTTTAATGATTATGTTTTTTTATTATTAGAATGAGTTCTAGTTGTAAGGAATTACTTTTTTTTTTTTAAGTCTGAACAATTTTACGTTGACTTTTATTCTGGGGTTTTGAATTGGATTAAATTCTTGCCTTTTTAAACCCATGCTTAAGGCAAGTTTTTTTTATTTTATTTTTAAAATCTTTTATCCAATACTATTTCCAAAGGCATACATAGTCAAATTGTACAAAAATAAATGTTTAGGTACAGTAGGGAAAGGAATTGGGACTTGAATACCACTTTTTGTGGTTATACAACCACACTCAAAGCAGTTTACATACAAGTACTTCAAGCATTTTCCCTATCTGTCCTGGTGGGCTTACAATTTATCTAATTTATCTGGGGCAGTGAAGGATTAAGTGACTTGCCCAGGGTCACAGGGAGCAGCGTGGGGTTTGAACCCACAATCTCAGAATGCTGAAGCTGTAGCTCTAACTGCTACACAATACTCTCCTCCTCCAGTAGGTATTTCCCCATTCCCAAGATTTACCAACATGTTAGCGTGATTGGATTACAATCCCCATTATTCTGAATGAGATCACATACAGTGACTTGCTTTAATACACGTTAGTAAATCTAGCCCTTAGTTTGACCTGAAGCAGTAGAAGGTGAAGTGAAGTGACATGGTCAGGGTCACGAGGAGAATCTGTGGGATTTGAACCATAGGCTTCCTTGGTTCTTAGTCTATACCTGTAACTGCCACTGCTGCACTCCAATCTAAACTCCAGCTGTTTAGTCCATAGAGGTTCCTTCTTCTAGTAAGTACTACATCAGAACTATGAACACTAAAATAGTGTTCTTCAGCCATAGATTTTTAAATTCTTTAGGTGTTACTTTTGCAAGTTTCTATCATTAAAGACCAAAGATACAAAATCTATTAAAAATCTACCTTAAAAATCTAGCTCCCCCTTCCACACACTCTCTTAATTTTTTCTGATGCAGAAATAACAATGTGTTGAGGTGTCCTGTGAGGATAAGATGAGATCTCTTAAATATTGAGAATTGTTTTTTTTTTTTAGTTTACTAGAAATTATATTTATAGGAAAAGAAGCAGCTGAGAATGAGTAAATCATTGGTTCTGTAATGTATACCATATGATAGGAATGGGACTTGATCTAGAAGAAACCCAATACACAGATGAACCTGGTTTTTAAACCAAATGTAGGCAGATATGCCTTTTTAATATTCTTTGTAGATATTGAGAATGAATCAGGGAAGTCAATGTGATGACCCAATTAAAAAGGATTTCACTTTGCTGTGAAAGTGTGTAATTCATTGCAAGCAGGCATATGACTGTTGCTTAGTCTTTCATTTCTGGATTTAACACTTCTTCGCTGCGCATCATATTCTAACAGATATCAACCAGTATTTCTTGATTTCAGGATAGCTGAGCTTTGTTGTTCCTGTCCCAGCTCCTTAAATGTGTTGTCGACCATTGTATATGGAACTTACAAGAACATAAGAAGTGCCATCTCCGGAACAGACCAGTCCAGTCCAGTGATCCGCACACGCGGAGGCCCCGCCAGGTGTACCCTGGCATAGTATTAGTCCCCATATCACTCTAAGCTTCTCATAAGAGATGTACATCGAGCTTATCCTTACCTCTGTCACCTTAAGCCACTCATAAGGAGATGTACATCTAACTTACCCTTAAACCCTAGAACGGTGGATTCTGCAATTACATCTTCTGGGAGAGCATTCCAGGTACACTCGTTGCGTGTAGCAGAACTTCCTGATATTTGTCCTGAACTTGTCCCCCCTTAGCTTTAGTCCATGTCCTCTTGTCTGTGTCACATTGGACATTGTAAATAGTTTTTTATCCTGCTCTATTTGGTAGAATCCTTTCAGTATTTTGAAAGTCTCGATCATATTCCCTTGCAGTCTCCTCTTCTCAAGAGAGAACAATCCCAGTCTCTTAAGTCATTCCTCATATTCCAAGTTCTCCATGCCCTTTATTAGCTTAGTTGCTCGTCTCTGCACCCTCTTGAGTACTTTTAAATCCTTCTTTAGGTATGGGGACCAATGTTGGACGCAGTATTCCAAGTGTGGTCTGACCATCGCTCTATAAAGCGGTAGTATTACTTTCTCCGATCTACTCGTGATTCCCTTCTTTATCATGCCTAGCATTCTATTCGCGTTCTTCGCTGCCACTGCGCATTGAAGATATTACATAATAGAGCAATAACTGGGCATTAGTGCATGCCTTTATTTGCTCTGTGTAATAATTTCCAGTAAATGGCTATTGTATTTTGATTAACATAGTAACTATTTTTCTTTCTTCTTATTAACTTATTAAAATGATGTTGGTTCAGCATGTGGTTGGTTTGATGCATTTATAAATTATCATGCATTATTCTGCATAAGTTTTTGGAATATTCATTTTTGGAGTATTAATTTGAGGGTATTTGGTACTAAAGGGGAAGATGTAGCTCACTGGTAGGGCTGCTGCCTCTGCACCCAGAGTATGTGAGATGAAATCCCAGTGCTGTTCCTTGTGTCCCTCGGCAAGTCACCTAAACCTCCAGTGCCCACTGCTTTGAATGTCAACTTTGAATGCCAAAAGCCACAAAAAAGCGGAATACAAGTCCCCTACCCTTCCCTATTATAGGGTCATTCCATCTCAAGTGGTCCAGAGCTCCCCAGTTAACCATCTCAGAAATTGAAGAATTTTTTCAGGAGAGGATAACCAAAGTTTTGAGACATAATCTCAACTAGGTCCAGAGTTAGGGGCCCCTTTTATGTATCTACAGAAGATGTCGAGTAGGGACCCTCCTTGAAAGAGTATGCACTAAATATCTCTGAGCATACAGTAGATAAGGGCGGCTGTTTCCATGCATTTTTTGTACATAGTCTAAATGTGTACCTGCTAAGGCATATTTGGGCATACAGTGCAAAAATATCTGTGTAAATACAGTATGTTAGTACTCATAACGTACCTGGTTTACTCCTTTCATTGTGTTTTGTACTTCATGCTAGGCTTAAACAGGCACAGCTAAACTGTTCAGCATTTCAAGTAAGCTTTGACTCAAAGGAATTAGAATGTGATTGTAAACAGAATTGTGTAGTGATTTACTAGTGGGTATAAACCTAATTATCTGCAACTTGCTCAATGACTATTCTAGTCGCAGATCTTAGATTATTTTCCCTGTATGCCTTCTAACAAGTTAACTTCACATCAGCCTTTTTAATTTAGGAGAAGAAAATAAAACTGAAAATATGTATTATATTTAGCCCTGGAGACCCCATAATGTATAAAGGCATAAGATTTTAATATTTTATGAATACATACGTACAGGGTCTTCATTTTTATGAAATTTCCTTAGGCCATAATGGCCCTCCATTCTCTCCAGTCCCCTGCCACCAGTGCATCCTATAAATAACTACATGTTCTCCTGTGGGCCTCTTATTACAGTGTATTCATTCATATGGAAGCAGCTTCCAGCATCTTGTCATCATATAGTAGACAGGAAAACACTGATTTTTATAGCTTAGAACAAGGGACTGCATGCAGAGCAGTCTTTTTATTTTGGTCCTTCTAATGCAGCCATTGCAGTTGCATTAAAAGCTGCAGTTTCCCTGTCGCCGACTCTTCGAGCTACTGCCCATATTTAGAGTAATGGGGCTTTTCACATGAAATGTGGCCGATAATCATTAGGTTTACTAGTGGTGCACTGCATTCTTTTTTTTCTTTTTCTTTTAGTAATTTCAATTATACATATACAGGAAAAGAATGACATTGGTGAAACATATTTTACAAGAAATATAACAAATAGAAAGAAAATAATTCTAAAGTTTCAAGGAGAGATTTTCAAGAATAAACTAAAAGTAAATAATTCCTGATGGAAATCCAGTTAGCATTCTAACATTGAGATCCATTTTCTGTTTTAATTACCCTTTTTTTCATGTTCCAATAGAAATTTCTCCAAATGAGAATGATCAAAAAATATAAATTGTTTACCCCGATAATGTAAAATACATCTACGCAAGAAAAAAATAGCTCCAGTAGCCAAAACCCTGGATTTCAGGGCCAAGAACTGTTTCCTATGTTCTTGAGTGGCTCTTGTTACATCTAGAAAAATTTGAATTGGCTGCCTGCAAAAAAAGCAACTTTTTTAATATTTAAAGTAATTCTTTAAAACTAGCAATTTATTTCTTTCTGACAAGAGAGTTACCAACAAAGTTGAACGAGTGGAAATTATATCTTGAGTGTCCTCTAAGAAGGCAGTGAGTTCCCCAGCTGCTTATGCTGGGGCTACGTCCACCACTCTTCTAGTTGACATTGCTAGTGATGATGGCCGATACATAACCTTCTGAAATACAATTGACTCAGTTCCAGTTTTAAAATTTCCCTAAATATTTTCTAAGCAATATTTCAGCTGAAAGTAAAGGTGTACAAGGGAAATTTAAAAAGCATAGATTATTAACATACAAACGATTTTCCAATTGTTCCAATTTATGATGCAAAACTAGACTAATTGATTGAAGTACTTTCTCTTGAGTTTGCATCTCCTCACTAACAGATCAAATTTTTGTAACATCATCTTGTAATACAGAGATAGAAGATACAACTTGACTAGAAAAAGTACATGATTGTGATACTTTCCCTTTAAGCAAATTCTCAGTCTGGGTGACAACTCGTCAAATATCTTTTAAGGAAATATCACCCTCAGGAACATATGTACAGTCAAACCTCGGTTTACGAGTGCACCGGTTTGCGAGTGTTTTGCAAGATGAGCAAAACATTCGCAAAATTGGCGCCTTCGAAAGCAAGTTTGACTCGATTTACGAGTGACACCCCCCGCGATCCGGCATCCCCCCCAGCGATCCGGCATCCCTCCACTCGAGTCATCCCCCCCAACGCGATCTTACATGCTCCCCCGAGCACCAAAATGATATCCCTTACCCCGATTGGGCACCAGCACCAGCGCACAGGACATGCCAGTGCCCGAAGATCCTCCCTCTTCTGTGCTGGGCTGGGCGGTGCATCGGCGATCCTTCCTCTTGCTTGTGCTAGGCTGGACTGGGACTTGAGCATTTGCGCATGCTCAAGGCCTTCTGGTCTCGCTCTCTCCAAGATTCTGAACCTGAGAATCTTGGAGAGAGCGAGACCAGAAGGCCTTGAGTATGCGCAAATGCTCAAGGCCCAGTCCAGCCCAGCACAAGCAAGAGGAAGGATCGCCGATGCACCACCCAGCCCAGCACAGAAGAGGGAGGATCTTCGGGCACCGGCACCAGCATGTCCTGTGTGTTGGTGCTGGTGCCGGTGCCCAATCGGGATAAGGGATATTGTTTTGGTGCTTGGGAGAGCATGTAAGATCGCAGGGGGGGGGGATTGGAGCAGCGCCGGTAGCCTCGGGTTGGGGGGGGGGTTGGTGGAATGAATCAAAGCAAGTTTCCATTCATCTCTATGGGGAAACTCGCTTTGATATACGAGCAATTTGGTTTACGAACATACTTCTGGAACGAATTATGCTTGTAAACCAAGGTTCCACTGTATTAATTTAGGTGTGACCACTTATGCCAAACATAGAGCTTATGTCGGAGATACATGTGTAACTTAGAGTTTCACTTATGCTCCATCCAGAATCTTCTAGCTGTGTGCCTATCTATAAGATAAGCATTATGTAAGTTATGCGTGCATTTATGGATTAGTTCATAGGTGAATTTTTGTTATTTGCATAATCACACGTAGATGTTAGCACCCATGTACAGATTTATCTGCTATGTGTTTGAATTTGGTATGTAGTTCTCAGTATGGTCCAGGTGTTAAAGTTGCCCCAGTGCATGGGCAAGATGGGGTGTGCCTATTATTTGTGCATGCAACTGCCATTATAAAATACAAGCATAATCTCTATTTATAAGCCTAGCTAAAGGTGCAAGCCCTTAGGTTAGCTGAATGGCTGGTGTAAATGCTCACACCTAAATGAGCATTTACCTATGTGAACTCTAGAAACTCTCTTGGAATGTATTAGATATAGAAAATATGTTAAATCTTTTTTTTTTTTTGCCCTTTAAATACTTGATTTATTTTGCATTATTATGTATCATGAACACTGGACTATGATCATTATAGGAACTAAAAGCATGACTAACAAAGCTTTTTGAGATAAATTGTCTGAAGCTGTTCTGCTCTTTGAAGGTCCTCTATTACATTTTTAATTTAATTATGTTAGTTTCTTTTTTATCCATTTCATTATTGGGTTTTTGACATGATAGATTGGATTTAGTATTACCCATTGCTGTTGGATTCATTTTCAATTTTTGCTCACACCTGAATGTTGGCAGTTATACACATAACTGCTAGCATTCTATAAGATGTGCCCTTAAGTGCTAAGCATGCCCCTGACTCACCCATGCCCCTCCCAGTTCCATGTCTCCTTGCAGCTGTGTGCTATGGATGCCAACATCCAATTTTCAGAATTCTGACTAAGCACAATTATAAGCAAAACTGCTAATTAGCTCCAATTAACACCAACTATAGCCAATAACTGGTCATTAACACCATTTAGTAACTAATTAACATATTAACTTATGTATTTGATTGATGGTATTCTATAACTTCCAAGCGCAACTTTGCATGCTAAGTGTTAAACTATTTAGCCAGTCTATTTTGGCTTCTTTGGATACATAAAAGAATCTTCTTGATTTGAGGATGTACAGTAATGGAAGAGGGACGACTGCTGTTGTTTATCCAGCTCCCAGACAAGTTCCACTTCTCATTTTTGTATGCTTTAAATGAATTCAGCTTCATCACTGCCTCTGGCCATGGGGAGAGTCTCTTAAGAATCTATGTACCTTCAAGCAGTCAACATTTGCTGGCAAGTATTTCAAATGGTCATGTCACTGTAATTACATATTTTTTTTAGATTCTTGCGGGTAAGAGTCGGAGATTGGGAATATTTAAGAGAGAAAGAGAGAGAGAGAGCTCCTATCTTGTGAAAGATATAGTTCCAGTTCTTGAAATCAAGGGTGTATTGCTTTAATTGGCAGCTTTGACCCAGTTACTATTTTTTTACTTCTACATTGAGTGACTTAGATCCCAGTTAAATCTCACAGATATTAGTACTAGAGATGTACACGGTGATGGGGACAAAAATCTTTATTACCATGGAATGAGAGGGGATGGATGGGAAGGGATGGAGACTACATTAGATATGTCCCTGTGCACACCTCAACTTTACAGCATTGGAACCTCCCTCCCGACCCAATGGGGCTTTTCTCTGCCACCCACCCACTGCCTACCTTTGAAGTCAGTCTTCGGCCCTGCAGGGCAGGAGCAGCCATATAAAAAAGCTGCCTGCAGTCTGCATTGGGCCTTTCCCTTTGACCTGGCCTGCCCCTTCTGATGCAACATCCTGTTTCAGGCCAAGTCAGAGGGAAAGACCTGGTGTAGGCTGCAGGCAGCCTTTCTATACGGATGCTGCTGGTCTGCAAGGTAAAAGACGGACTTTAAACTAAGGTAGGCAGCGGATGAGTGGGAGAGCAGCCCTATTGGGTCCAGGAAAGGTGGGAGGTGATGCCAGACCATGTGAGTGGGAGGGAATTAAAAGAACCGGTGCAAGACCAAGATGGGAGGAAGGAATGAAATGGGGAGAGATGCCCCTAAGGGCTCCTGAGGGCATCTCTTCTCAGTCTTCAACCGATGTCCCGCCTATGCGGTGAAAGGAAGCAGTAGCAGAGTGAAAGCTGGGCTGCTGAAGGCAGCATATTTACTTCACTCACACTGCCGGTGGCTCAAAGAGTAAGAGCAACACTGTTGGGAACGAGAACGGTGAACAAGCAACGGATCTTGCTGGGGGAGAGGAGGACTCTGGATAAGTGCATGTGCTGCCCAGGTGGTTTCCCACGGGCTGCCATTGGCTCGCGGGCCTTGTATTGAAGATCACTGGTCTAAGATGTGTTAAGTTTTTACATATTGATACTAATCTCAAGTTTTTAGAGAATGACAATTTGTCCCTTTCCTCATCACCACCTCATGTTTAACCGCGGGTATCCATCCCCATATCATTCTATAGTAGAGGGAGAGAGGAAGACATTACAAGACCTGTTAATTGTATGTTGGGGATGGAGTTGGGAAACTAAACTATGGGATGGTACCAATAATGGCTGCTACTACTACTACTTATTTCTATAGTGCTGCTAGATGTACACAGTGCTGTTCATTGGAACATTCAAGACAAGGTCCATGCTCAGAAGAGCTTACAATCCTAATCAACAGACAAACATGACAAGTAGGGGGTTGGGGAGTTCTTCAGGCATGAATGCCCTATAGGCAGTGGGGGTTAGGAGTTAAAAGCAACCTCGAAGAAGTGGGCCTTGAGCCTGGATTTGAATATGGCTAAGGATGGAGCTTGACGGAATGATTCAGGGAGTCTGTTTCAGGGGTATGGCGCTGCAAGAGAAAAGGAACAGAGTCTGGGATTGGCATTAGTGGAGAAGGGTATTGATAGGAGAGACTTACCTGATGAATGGCGTTCCTGGGGAGGAGTATAGGGAGAGATAGGAGGGATATTGAGGAGATTCGGAGTGAATGCATTTGTAAATCAGTAAGAGGAGTCTGAATTGTATGGAGTGATTTGAGGAGAGGGGTGATATGGGTATAGTGATTCTGGTGGAATGTAAGTCAAGCAGCAGAATTTTGGATGGATTGAACGGGTGAGAGGTGGTTACGGGTAGGGGATGGGGCCAAATATGAATTGACCGAGGATGGTCAGGGATGGGGACCAGAATATATCCCTGCACACACCTCTAATTAGTTCTCTAGGTCATTTTCTATTCTGTTGAAGCAATGTGCAGGTATTCTGGCAGAAAGTATGCCAAAAATATACAAGATATTATACTCAGCTATAAAACTAGGCTTTCTTATTATTTTGGGTGTGCTCTGGCTACATGAAGGGATATTGTTGAATGTTTTGATATTGATAACAATATATAGCATATTAGAAAACTGGAAAAATAGCACAAAATGGAGTGTTCCTTGTGTATAAGTCTGAATTGCTTTGGTTGAGAGATGGGGGAACGATGCATTGCTGAAATTTGGGTCCCCCTTGGAAAATATATTGAAAGTGCCTAATGTGTGTGGCGTATTGTGTTGCTCATTGGTTAAAGCTACAGCCTCAGTACCCTGTGGGTTGTAGGTTCAAACCCATGCTGCTCCTTGTGACCTTGGGCAAATCACTTAATCCCCCCCATTACCCCAGGTACATTAGATACCTTGAATGCCTGAATGTATAATCTCTTGGGCTATAAGTGGTATATAAATACTAAAAATAAAAATAAATACATGCTACTGGTTATGCTGAATGGTTTATGGTTAATGTTGCTTTGTTTCTTACATATAAAATAAACACATGAAAACTCAAAGTACAAAGGGCATTGATTTAGTGATCTGTCGGGATGAGTTCCACGGGTTCCAGGACCTCATCAATATTAACTGTTTTATTAGTGCCTGTATTAATTAAATTTATGAGTTTTAGCTTCTTTTGGCATGTAATAAAGAACTAAGCACTTGCCACATCTCCCCCAATTGAATAGAAAGATCCATGTTGAACAGAGAAACATCAGAATGGTACTGGGCCTTCTGAACATATGCTTGTCTTCAGTTAACTAGATCATTTATCTTGAATTGTCATTGATAATCTGCCAACTAGAATCATTCAAACATGGGGATTTTTGAATTAGCTCTGGCATCCCAGTTAAATGCTAGAAAAATAATGAGAATGTTTCTGACTTGGAGAAAGTTTCTTCAGAACCCCTGCTTTTCTGCTAATGAGAGAGATTTGTTTAATGAGCCAGTTCAACGGTTGGATATTAATCCTCCAACCCTGAGAGACTCACAGTGTTGTCTCCTTCATTGAGTGCTTGTCCAAAATAGAAAAATTTAAGTTAGTTCAATAAACTACATGCAACTCTTGTAAGTTATTTACCCACTTTTCTTTATGCAGCTTTAATGGATTGACATACTTAGTGCCATATATTCTGAGTTTTCATGTATTGATTCTGCTTGCTTTCCTGTGAATTTGCCTGGCTCCCTATAAAGCAGTGTTTCTCAAACTTTCTCGAGCCGGGGCACACCAAAGAAAGAGGCTATGGCTCGAGGCACCCAGAAGTGCGCGGATGTCACCGTGATGACATCTTGTACATGCGTGACATCATCACACTGTCATCCATGCATGTACAAAGGCCCTCCAGACAGGCCCTGAAATGCAAGTAGGGCGTGCCAGCAGGAAAGTCTAACAAATATCAACTGAGTACCCTCAACCACAGACCTCCCAAACTCCACCCTAGACCCACCCAAGCTCTTCCCCAGATCCCATCCCCTTTACTAATTGTAATGCAATCTTTTTCCATTCGTTTTTCATAAGAACATAAGAATTGCCGCTGCTGGGTCCATCATGCCCAGCAATCCGCTCCCACGGCGGCCCTTAGGTCAAAGACCAGTGCCCTAACTGAGTCTAGCCTTACATGCGTACGTTCTGGTTCAGCAGGAACTTGCCTAACTTTGTCTTAAATCCCTGGAGGGTGTTTTTCCCCTATAACAGCCTCCGGAAGAGCATTCCAGATTTCTACCACTCTCTGGGTGAAGAAGAACTTCCTTACGTTTGTACGGAATCTATCCCCTTTTAACTTTAGAGAGTGCCCTCTTGTCCTCCCTATCTTGTAGAGGGTGAACAACCTGTCTTTATCTACTAAGTCTATTCCTTTCATTATCTTGAATGTTTCGATCATGTTCCCTCTCAGTCTCCTCTTTTCAAGGGAGAAGAGGCCCAGTTTCTCTAATCTCTCACTGTACGGCAACTCCTCCAGCCCCTTAACCATTTTAGTAGCTCTTCTCTGGACCCTTTCGAGTAGTACTGTGTCCTTCTAAATGTACGGCAACCAGTGCTTGACCTAGCCCCCAGCAGATATAAATTCTCAAAACTGACACATTTCAATCACTATATTGAAAATAAAATCATTTTCCCTACCTTTGTTGTCTGGTGACTTTATTTTTCTGTGCTTTTAACTATGTTTCCAGGGCCTTCTTATCCATTGCCTGTGGTTGTAAAACTACACAAAAGGGGTATACAAGTCCCAATCCCTTTCTGCATCATACTCCACAGTGAAGAAGTGATGTGCAAACTTTCAAAATTGTTGACCATGTCCATGACCTGATTTTGGCAGATGGGCGAATATCGGCTAAAACAGTTGCTGAGACACTGCTGGTATCCAGGGAACGTGTTGGGTGTATAATCCACGAGCAACTGAGTATGTAGAAGCTGTTAGCCAAGTGGGTACCCAAATTTATGAATGCTGATGAGAAATGACGTCAATTAGATACTTCCAAATTGATTTTGCAGCATTTTCAGTGAGCTGGTGCCAACATTTTGGAATGACTAGTTACTATTGATGAAATGTGGTTATATTATGATCTTGAGCGGCACTCAAGTTCACCAAGGCCAAGGAAATTCAAGATCCAAAAGTCAGCAGGAAAGGTCATAGCCACAGTGTTTTGGGATCAGGAAGGTGTTGTAAACTGTGTATCTTCAAGGAGGCCAAACAGTTAATACAGAATACTACTGTAACTTGCTGTGCCGATTAAAGGAAGCGTTGAAAGAAAAAAGGAGAGGGAAACTGAAGAAAGGTCTTCTCTTTTTACAAGACAAGGCTCACAAGGCTGGCAAAATAATGGATGTTTGGATGCAGCTGGGGTTTCAGTGCATAGACTATCCACCCTACTCACCAGATCTTGCTCCATCTGACTATTTTCTGTTTCCAAACCTTAAAAAGAGTTTGAAATGGTGATAATGTTTGAGTGATTCAGAGATGATTGCAGCAGCAGAGCAGTATTTCAGTGTCCAGACATCAGAGATTTTTTGGAAGGGTTACTGAAACTTCAAACACGATGTGCCAAATGTGTTGAACCTATAAGTTTCATGTGTCCATGTCATTCCCTTCTTGATTGGGCTGAGAAGTTTTCAGCACCCCCTCGTACTTCTTTCTCTGATAAGACGTTTGTTCTTTGTCCCAAGTAGACTGATTGTAGGAAAAAGCATATTACAGAAATGCTTTGACTGCTAGTTATAATGAACTTCATATGTCCCTAGATAAATGATCCTTTGTAGTTGTGATCTCAATTGACCTTTCATCAGCTTTTGATCTAGTGGACTATGATCTTCCACTTAAGCACCTAGCAACCATGGAAATTGCAGGTACTGTACTTAAGTGATTCCAATCTTATCTCTCTCAGCATACTTTTCAGCGTTCTGTTAATAATATCTTTCTACTGCTTACCACGTTTGAGTGTGGGTCAATTCTCGCTACACTTTTGTTCAATCTTTATACTCATATCTCTCCATTAATCACTTTGATTCAATTTTGTGATTATAGACCCTACTGTTAAGCTGATGATAGATTGCTTACACTTAGTCCTCTGATTTGCCTAATACCACACTATTTATTCTGTGCTTGGAACAAGCCTCATCATGGTTACAAGACAAAAAAGTTATCCCTTAATGTTTCAAAATGTGAATCCATTCATTTTCTAACTCCTTTCTGCATAGTCTCCCAGCTCCTATTCTTCAGGGTCATACCCTGAGCTGTTCTGAGAATATTAGGATCCTGGGTGTTGATCATAAGCTGATCTTCAAACCTCATTTAGATAAAGTGTTGCAGTCTTCTTTCTTTGCCTTGCAGCATATCTGCTCAGTTAGGTCCTACCTACCTATGAACTGTATTTGGATGCTTATTCTCTCCATAATAATTAAACTGTAATTACTATCTTTGGGCCTTCCACTCTTCTCTCTGAAACATTTGCAGCTGGTTCAATCAACTGCAGTGGAATTATTCTACAAAGCGTGCAAATTTGACCATGTAACACCCTTAACTGGTTTCAGAACACTGGCTGCTGGAATCAGTGCAAATTCAGTTGAAACTACTGATTATGGTATACAAAGGATTGAAAGCCACTGCTCCAGATTAAATTTCTTTTGAACTTTCATTTTTGGTAGGAAACAGTATGCCTTTATTAATTTAGCTGAAAGGTCTGGGAATATGGCTTCCTTTGTAGATGTGTGTGGTCCTTTAGAGGGCTTTGTTAAGCAATGTGTGTGATTGTATGATTGACCTGCCAGAACATAAGAACATAAGCAGTGCCTCCGCCGGGTCAGACCACAGGTCCATCCTGCCCGGCAGTCCGCTCCCGCGGCGGCCCAAACAGGTCACGACCTGTCTGAATCACCAGAAGGGGCTCCCTTGCCACCTTGGTTTCTCATTGAAGTCCTATCATCCCATCGTAGTCCTAACCCTCCGGTCTTGCACATGCACGACCTGTTGGGTTTCTATACTTATTACCTGGTTAGCTTTCTATACCTGTGTTACATCCCAGCACCTCTTCCCAGACAAATAAGGAAGGAGGGTGAGTGTTTTGGGTAAGGGAGGAGTGGGTTGATAAGATATTGTTTTGCAAAGATTATCTTAATGTATGTGTATGTTATGATCAACTTGTGATTTGTATTATTCTATAAGATATTAAAATTTAATAAAGATTGAACTAAGAAAAAAATAAATTCTAATTTACTTATACCATATATACCCACCCATTCTTTTCACTCTTTTGCTATGCCTCTCCTAAGCTCTGAACACCCTTCCAATGGAAATAAAATTAAACCACCTACTACTACTTATCATTTCTATAGCACTGAAAAATGTACACAACGCTGTACAATCAGCATGCAATAGACAGTCCCTGCTAAGAAGAGCTTATAATCTAATTGGAAAAAGAGGACATATAGACGTGCCATCTTCAAAAAGCTTTTAAAAATATGGCTTTTTAGCCAAACATATATATTTTAAGCAACACATAGGGCTCTTTTTACAAAGGTGTGCTAGCGTTTTTAGCACACGCACCGGATTAGCGCACACTATAGCACACGCTACCCGTAAAACTACTGCCTGCTCAAGAGGAGGCGGTAGCGGCTAGCGTGCGGGGCAGTTTAGCACATGCTATTCCGCGCGTTAAGGCCCTAAAGCACCTTTGTAAAAGGAGCCTATAGTTCTTATGCTATACTTTAGACATACATTTTTTTTTCTCTCTCTCTCCTTACCATTCTTTTCTTTTCTATTTGGTCCCCTTAGGGCCTTTTATTATTTTTGTAAACTTCTTTGCTGTATTTTTATACCATCTTTGGCAAATCAAGCATATGTAAATAAATAGTGGAGTTCTCTGAGGGTCTGTGCTGTTGAATATATTATTAAATAATCTGTAGTGAGAAGAAGCCTAATGGTTAGAGCAGCAGGCTAAGAACTAGGGAAGCTAGGGTTCAAGTCCCCCTGCTGTACCTTGTGGTCATGGGTAAGTCACTTAACTCTCCATTGCTTTGGGTGCAGACTTAGGCTTCCTTTTACGAAGCCACGTTAGGCTTTTTTATCACCAGCCGTGGTGGTATTAGCTTCGACACTCATAGAATTCCTATGAGCATCAGAGCTAATACCACCATGGCCGGTGAGTGAAAAAAAAAAGCCTAATGTGAGCCCTCTGGGAACATTAACTGCTAATATGGTAGATAAAACAGTTTAGTTAACATTCAGAGGTATCACTCATTGCATTATGCATTATTTGTCATCAAACAATGTGTTTAACTTTGCATTAACTACATGACAGATCTCTCAAAAATCCTGGAAATACCTCCAACAGTTATTGCAGATATTTTGCCTCTAATATGAGTTTTCTAAGGGTAAGCAGGATAATAGTTCTCACTTGTGGATGAAATTGCTGAAGGAGCCCTTGTATGGATACTACCCAGTAGTCAGAAAATTCTTGAAGCCTTTGGCAGGCCTGACTATGCAGCACACATGCCTTCCTGCCTGACTGTGTGGAACCCATAGTTTCATTCTTTCTGCAGAGCTGTAGGTGTCTGATGTGTGGTTTGAATACTTCTTTTTTTTTTTCTTGCTTTCCTGCCTTTTTCATTGTGAATCGTGCAGAACCAGTGTCTTCTTTAGTTTTCCTGTCCACTTCATACTTTTTAGATTTTTTCAACATTTTCTTGGCCCTCATAGATCTAAGCTTTAAGTTGCCTTCAAAACCAAAAATACCTCACTTTTTGAAACTTGAGCCATTTAATTTCACTTTCCCCATTTTCCTGGACCTGTTCCAGAAACCTTTTATTAGTTTAAAAAACTCATAACTAATGCCTGCCATGTTTCAATCCCGATCACCTGTCCTTACTGTAAACTCTGTTGAAAGGGTTGAAAGGCCTGGCTCAAGAACCTTTTTGGTGCATTGAAGTTGAGTCCATTGGCATCTGAGGTATTGACCCACCTTCCTTCCCCCGGTGGCACTGAGCGCTACATCGACTGCTGGAGATGCACCGGTATCAAGGACGTATCCACTTGCCTCAACATTGAGTTTCAGTAATGCCTGATTGGACTGAGTGCCATTAGAACCAACATGAAGGACCTGTGAGAATTCCTTGTAAGCATAGTGCCAGAGAAGTATTGGTGCCATGAAGACCACTCTTCCTCTGTAGAAGCAGTCTCTCTAAAGCTAGGATCCTGCCTCTGATTTTGGTTCTTACCTCTTCATAAGCCTGTCTCTACACTGCAACTGACCCCCCTCTTTACCAAGGCCTGCCCTCATGTTACATGAGGAACTTGAATGTATCCTGGACTGGTGTGATTGATGTCAAGGCATCAAGAATATCGATACTCTCTATAGTGTCACTTCAGCCTGTCCTGGAGACCATGCCCTATCTGTAAGGCTGTCATCAACCCTAGTGCCTCTTTAGACATCAGAGCCAACACTGACCAATGCGGTGCTCCTTTCCAGCCTTTTTATTAACGAGATAATTAATTTGATCATCCATGGAAAACTTAGCATCTGTGATAATACCCAAAACTTTAGTTTATTTTTTATTTGTAGAATTTCACCAGTACTCAAATCGAAGTTCTTACATGGGATGTTATCGGTTACCAAACCATATAATTTTGGTCTTTTGTTTATTTCATTTAAGAAAATTACCTTTAGCCCAATTATCTACAATATTTATGTTTCTAATTAACATTTCAAGTGTATGGGAGAAAGAAGCAGGACACAGCAGGAAAATATCATCTGCATATGATAAAACAAAAATCTCATTGATTACCTTCAAATTTTTCTTGCTTAGTAACTTTCTTCTAGGAGAAGGTATCGAATTGAACAGTGTAAAATTTCTCCCCACATCTCTGGAGTTGGAGATGGCATTTATTCAACTGAAGGCCAGACTACATTATGAACCGAAAAACTCCCATATACCTGTTATGGTCAACATTCTACAAAACAGGTCAAATATCAACAATGTTGGGGAATTTTAAACCAAAGATTTTAAAAAATGCATTTTGGACTTTTTGAAACCTCTTCAATCAGGCCCTGATTCTATAAAGGGCGCCTAACATTGAGCGGGACTTAGGCATCCAAACTAAGTGGTTAATGAGCCATTTAAGGGTCTTAACGAGTGATAATTGGCACATGGACATTCAAAGGATGTGGATGTCACTTTGTAGGCACCTCCACAATTTCATGGATGCCCATTGGGAAAACTCATGTCTAACGGAATAGGCATGGGCGTGGAATGGACAAGGCTTCAGTATGGGCATCCTTCGATTCATTTGCATAATGCTGAGCGACCTAGGGGTTCATCTCATGCCTACATTATAAGCGAATGAAAATCAAGTCTACTTTTGCGCATAGTTTGGGCTTCAGATAGACCTGAGTTTATGGATGGAACTTAGGCACAGTTTGGATGTCCTTAATGCAATCTGCTAAATTAGTGTGTGCCGCAGCACACTAGTGTGCCTCCTGAGATTCCAAGTGTGCCGCAGTACACTAGGGAAGAGGAGAGGCGCCGGCCAGCTGACTTGCATACAGGATGTACCTCTCGCCCTGAGAGGCACATCCTGTAGGGCCAGAGATGTTCAAACCTATTGACAGACGATGCTTGAGAACAGGGGGCCATCGGTAGCATCTGTCCATATTTTTTGTTTTTGTGAGGGGGTGGGGGAAACGAAGGAGGGTAGAGAAGCTTCGCCTATGCGTGCGATAGAATAGAAGATAAAAAGGAGGAAGGAGAGGCGGAGATCCAGGAACACAGGCAAGAGCATTGGTTCATCAAATGGGAGCGGTAGTGATTGGCCAAGGCCGAGCAGGAAGAGCAGACCGAGGAAGAGGCCGACCATATTCAGCAGAAACTTTGGCATCTGTTTCAAAACTCTGTCACCGCTGTCGCCCAGCTCTACAGAGGTCAGGGGTGGGGACACGGAAGGCTGATGCTTTAAATAAAAGCAAAGTAGTGCCGAATTTATTATTATTATTTTTAAACACACAACAAAACAAAAATAAGATGAGCGGTGACAGAATGTAGACGGGCATAAAACAAAATGTCGAAAGGACCTTCTCTGGAAATAATAGTGAAGCTGCAACCCGGTCTATTGCTACTGAGTCAAAACGTTAACAAATCTCCCAGCACTCTTTTCCCCGAAGACTAACCGAGCCTGAGAGTGCTTTCTTTGTAATTGGCCAGTTGAGGTAGTCTTGGCAGTGAAAGGGTCCTGGGACTGTAAGGGACTTCTAGAAAAAAATGGTGAAGTCTTGGTGAAGGCATCGGCAGACTGATGAGTTTGTGTATGCCTGGTTGTGTCTTGCTGGAGGAGTGAGAGTGATGAGAGAGGGAGAAATGGATATGGGGTAGAGGAGAGGGAGAAAGGGTGCATGGGGAAAGAGCATGTTGGGTTGGAGGTGGGGGTGGGAAGGAGGAATGTCACTTGAGGGAAGAGGCAAGGAGAGAAAAAGTGTGCAGGAGGTAGAAAGCGTTGGATTCATGGAGAGGGCAAGGTGGATGGGGAGGATAGAAAGGAGGGAAGGAGAAATGTCACACTCGGGGGAAGGGGAGAGGGCAGAGAATGAAATGTTGGACTCATGGAGAGAAGTTGGGGGAGGAAAGGAGGACCGGGGGAGGAAAGGAGGACCAGAGGAGAAGCATCATGCAAGAGAAAGAGAGAAATAAATGTTGGATGGTGGAAAGGAGGGAGAAATATTGCACTGGGAGGGGTGCCAGAAAGGAGGAAGGGAGAGAGAAATGTTACACTGGGGGGGGGGGGAGGAGAGATGACTAAAAAAAATGAGAGATACCAGACCAGGGAATGGAAGGGAAGGAGGGGAGTCTGGTGGCACTACCTACTATAATAAAATGCTAAGCGCGCTTGCGCACTCTTACCCCGTGTTCCCTGATCCCTGATCTGTAGGTCCGTGACTGGCAGGAGTGCGCATGCGCGCCAGACAAATTGGAAAAGCTTTGGCCTCCCTGCTCTCCACCTCGTGCAGTCCTCCATCCAGCAATAATGGCACTACCGGCTGAAGTTAGCTTTTAAGTTAAAAGCCGCTGCAGCGGGTCCTCTCACGAGCCGCATCTGCATCGGAGAAGGATTCCGACGAAGGCAGCGATCGTGAGAGGAGCCGCCGTGGCACCTTTAAACTTAAAAATAACCTTCGACCAGAAATGGCCCTACACTCGTGGCTCGGCACCCTACACCAGCCGTGCTGTCATCCTCAGCATGACCCCATAGCGCGAGCCGGCCCCTTGCACCTGCAGCTCAGGCACCACAGATGCCGCGGTGGGAGTGACGTAATCCTTCTACTAAGCATGAAAGTGCGCAACATGGTCCTCGCACCTGCCTACCCCCCAACACAGCGCTTGAGCCGGTCCCCAGCTCTCACCAACTCGCTGGATTTGCGGACACCACGGCAACAGGGTGGGGAGGAGAGACGAGACTGAGCCGTGACAACAATAGATATGGCCTCGCTCATTGGGCCTTCTGCTTCCGCAGCTCCAATTAATAATAATAAAAAAAGTTTCAGAAGGTGCAGTGCTAGAGAGAAATAACAACCCAAATTAAAGGTGAGTGCTTTTTACATCTCTTGAGTGGGCCGAGGTATTTTTACCTGTCACAGGATTCACCATGTGTTAAAAAACAAACAAACAAAAAAACCACCCCCCAAAAAAACAAAACCTAAGCAAGAACACCTGGGCAGGAGGGAGGAATACATGACCTAGGATCCCCAGATTCTAGAACCCAACCACCAATTTGCTCGGGGGGGGGGGAAGACAGAAGGGGGCCATGGGGAGACAGTCAGGCATGGCACAATAGAAAAATACAGGCAGCCAGGGAGAAAGACAGAGAGACAGACAGAGAGAAAGGGGGCCAGGGAGAGAGACAGACAGAGAGAAAGAGGGCCAGGGAGAGAGACAGACAGAAAGAAAGACAAACAGATGAGGCCAGAGAGACAGACAGAAAAAAGACAGACAGACAGCAGCCAAAGAGAGAGAGGCAAAGAAAAACATACAGACAGACAGCGGCCAAGGAGAGGGAGAGAAAGAAAGAATGACAGACAGGGGGCCAAGGAGACAGACAGACAGCGTCCAAGGAGAGAGAGAGAGAGAAAAAATAAAAAAATAAAAACATAGACAGAAAGACAGCGGCCAAGGAGAAAGAGACAAAGAAAAAATAACCAGACAGACAGACAGCATCCAAGGAGAGAGAGAAATTAAAAAAAAACCCAGACAGATAGCGGCCAAGGAGAGAGAGAGAAAGAAAGAATGACAGATAGACATCTATTCTAGCACCCGTTAATGTAACGGGCTTAAAGACTAGTAGAAATAATAATAGTAGTAGAGAGAGAGTAGTAGAGAGAGATGCCAGACTGGAAAGGGGGGGAAAGGAAGGAGAGAGATGTTGGACCACTGGGAGGAGGCAGGGTAAGGAGAGAGATGTTGGATGCAAGGCAGAAAGTGAAGACTGAGAGAAAAACAGTCAATGGACAAGAAGGCCCTGGAAACATAGTTAAAAGCACAGAAAAATAGTCACCAGACAACAAAGGTAGGGAAATGATTTTATTTTCAATATAGTGATTGAAATATGACAGTTTTGAGAATTTATATCTGCTGTGTATATTGTTTGTATATGAAAAATGAATGGAAAAATTGCATTACAATTAGTAAAGGGAGTGGGCCTAGGGCACAGCTTGGAAGGTCTGTGGTTGGGGTACTCAGTTGATATTTGTTAGACTTAGGGGGTACTTAGCTTGAAGTAGTTGAGAAACACTGCTGTAGGCAATCAGCCAGCGCCAGTGCTTCTCCTTATCTCTGGCCCTCTTCCCTGCTGGCACCCCTTACTGGCATCTCAGGGTCAGTCTGGAGGGCCTCGGCACATGCGCAGGCGTCGACGTAATGATGTAACGCATGTGCGTGATGTCATCATGGCGACGTCTGCGCACTTCCGGGTGCCTTGAGCCATGGCCATTACCTTTAGTGTGACCCGGCTCGTGAAAGTTTGAGAGACACTGTGCTAAATAGTTCTCTGGGTTTTTATTTTTGCTTTATTAAACTCAGAATACATTTAATAAGGCACCACATAAACAGGGCACATCAAAACAGATATATTGCATGCAAAACCTTCTATTTTTGTGGACAAACAGCAATGCTATTTGCTAATTACAGGAAAAGATCCATTAACTGAAGCACACACATAAAAACACAGCTTTATATTTCTTGCTAAAAAGCTACCCTTTTTTTTCCTGACTAAACAGTGCTCCAATCAGCTCATTCTTGAAAGCAAAGAAAGCACATGAAAAAAATATTTAGATTGCAAACCTAACTTTGTTTGCAAAGCTTAAAAACAGAAAAAAATGGATACAGACCTTAGCATGGCTTCTATTTCATTGCAAATGGAGGTTTGCAGCTGCACAATGCTGACCTCATTGTGAGATCATCAAGGTGCACCTGCAAGGTAGAATGCCACAATAAAATATGTGCTGGGATTTGAACCTATGACCCCTGGAAGATGAGAACAGGTCATTTACCCATTTAGCCACTGCAGCTTCCACTAATGTCTTTCTTCCTCACATCTGATAGTTTCAAGTTTATTATCAGATTTGATTAATCGCTTAATCCGAATTCTAAGCGATGTACAAATTAATAAAAATTACAGAGTAAAGGAAGACAGACTTAAATGACAGGTACCTAAACGACTAAAACATAATATAAAATTAAATTACACATACAAGTAGAAACATAAGGAAACTTGGGAATGAATTACAATTTGATTATAAAGTAATACAATTAGGGTTAAGAACAATGGGGAAGGGAATAACAAAAGTCAAAATGGTCTAGGTTAAAATCAGAGCCATAAGCAATTCAATTAATCGTTGAATGCATCTTTAAAAAGAAGACTCTTTAATTTGCTCTTAAATTTTTCAAGATTCTTTTCCTCTCTTAAATAAATTGGAAGGGCATTCCAAGATTGGGGAGCCGTTACAGAAAAAATAGACTGCCACCGCGTATTGATAGCTTAGGGATCTAAGTTATGATCTTGTCAGGTATTTTCACCTTCACTTTGCTAGGATCACTAAGCTCTCATGGTAGGAACCCCCATGACTGAAAGGAAGCAGCTGTGGCTCACCGGATACAAGCCCTGTGATCATCTTCCAGAGGTCATGGGTTCAAATCCCAGCACTTATTTTAATTGTGGCATTCTACCTTGCAGGTGCACCTTGATGATCTCATAATGAGGTCAGCATTGTGCAACTGCACACCTCCATTTGCAATGAAGTATAGAAGCCATGTTAAAGTCTGTAATATCAGTCCAGCTGTCTTCCCTCAGCACAGCGTCATCTTCCCCACTGCTGGAAATCTTTGATGCCTCATGAACCATTTCATTGATGTACCTCTCATTATCAAGGATGCTTCTCAGTCTTGCCACCTCCTCTCTCAGTTCCTTCCTTCAAGAGGGATTCAAGCTGAAGACAGCTTGCACATGGAACTACTTCCTCTGCTTGAGTAACATTTTCTGTCTGCACAGAGACAGAAGCTGTAACCTATGCAACAATTTTGGTGACACGTTGGTTTCCAGCCATACTGTGGTTGCAAAAGTACTTACACCTGGAAGAAAAAAGAAAGAGCAGAAAAATCCTACCAAAGAAATGCCCTGTTCCTGGCTGGCTGAAGAGCCAAAAAAGCTCCGCCTTGGGGTGAGCAGGAGGGAATTAACCTCAAGGGTCACCTGTGGAATCTGATCGCTAAGAAAGTCCTCAGAATTCAGTCTCAAACTAAGAGGTTGAAACCATCCAGAGGTCTCTCCTCAAGCGCTTGCTAGAAAAGAAAATCTAATATGCATTAGAAACAGTTGGGAGAGAAGCAAAGTCCAGGTATAAGATTTCAACCATATATTCAACAACATCTTTGCAGAAATCAATGAATACTAAAGAAAATTTAGAAATCTCAAATTATTATTTCAGAATTGTTTCTCAAGCCATTCAAGTCTATTTCCAAGGAAATTGTTCCCCTTGACCAAATTAGAACTCATAGAAGCTTCCAGTGAAGCTATCCAGAATGATCATTCAAGCTCCCTCTTTGAGATGTTAATTCAATTTCTAATGAAGTTACTTTGGAAGCTGCTGCTCCAGAAAAATAGCACAACTGGACAAACATCCAGACATGTTCTTTTTTTTTTTTTTTTTAACAAACAAACAAACTTTAATGATTTTCCAAATATTGACAGTGCAATAAACAAGTATATAAACATATAATAAAACAATAAAAGCACATTCATCTTACAAACATATCTGATCAATCATTTTCACCCACCCATTGACTAATCAATAACAGCACAAATACACATATTCATTCAATAACCTTCCCTTATATAAAATAATAATACAATCCCACCCACCCTAGATGTATATATTCAAAGGTGTAGAACTAAGATACACATTTTACACAGTTCTATATTGGTAACTTCATTAGGCAGGGTCAAATCCACAATAGGACCTCCCATTGCAACCATAGAATTGGCTGGCGTCAGAATTATCTTCACTGAGATATCCAATTGACCATGCTTGCTAAGAGTCTTACTCCAACTCACATTAGTATATTTAAAAGATTTAAAAGAACTTGCTGTCAACTCTGCATCCTCACTTAGAATGATCAGTATTCTTTCTGGATCTGTATAACTGTCTCACAATTTTCTTCTAGCTTTTTCACTTTGGGCTCCTGATTTTAGCATGCGCTACATTGCCACGCACGTTGCACACTAACGCTCCCATAGAGCTGGCGTTAGTATTTTTTGTGTAGCGTGGGATTAGCATGCGCGCGCTAAAAACGCTAGTGCAGCTTAGTAAAAGGAGCCCTTTATGAATAATCCTCATTAAAGAGAGAGCATTTCTGGTAGGATGTTACCTACCTTGTATTTTTTTGTGGTGGCAGTGACAGACTACTTGTATTCCTACTGTTATTATCTGCTTTGTGTATGATCACTGCTGCCAGATCTTGTATTTTAAAACTTTCAATAAAAAAGATTGAACTAAAAAAAAAAAAAGAGAGAGCATTTCAAGGTGATAGTAATTGTAATTTATAATTCTGAGCATGGCCCTTTAAGAATAGCATGCATTCTTGCCTCTTAACCCTTTCTTCTAGAAAGCAGACTGAGCAAATGAGATGAGAAAATATAAGGCTCCTTTTACAAAGGTGCGGTAGCGGTTTTAGCATGTGCTAAAATGCCACATGCGCTAGCCGCTACCCCCTCCTTTTAAGCAGGCGGTTTTTTTTCGGCTAGTGCGTGCTAATCCTGTGCATGCGCTAAAAACGCTAGCGCACCTTTGTAAAAGGAGCCCATAGTCTCCCTTTAGATACAATGCTATAGTAAGTGTGCCAAAATGAGTTCATCACAGCAACAGATGCTATATTAACAAGACTTTAAGGAAATTTCGTTTATACTATTTTGAATTGGGTGTGAATATTAATTTTGGACAACATATCCTGCTTAGGCAATTGAGAGATTAAGAATGTCTTGGTGTGGTCGCATCTGTTTCATTTCGGTCCAGATTTATTACACATCATCCAGATGATCAGTGTAAACTTGGAATACTGTTCTCATTCTTTCTCTGAGTGCTTTCCCAGAATGGCTATGATCTAGGAATTTTGGAAGGCTCTGATTAGCACCTGCAAATTATACAAGTGTTTCTGTTGAAATTGGACTGTATCAGAATTCAGAGAAGACTCTCTGCTTGATAGATTTGCTATTTAGGACCATACTGTGTTCCAGAACACACACATGCTTAGAGGAAAAAAGGGGAAGTCACAACTGATGGTATAATCAGAGGCTCTGGTCCTTTTCAAGTCCTAACTATGGAAAATATGGTACTTAGACCTGCTGTATGGGTTTTCCAGCCACGAATTTGGGGTTTTGATTATTGATTGCCCAAATGTTATCACCTGAAATAGCTCATAATTTAAGTACAGCATGCTAAATTGTATATTCTTATTTTGTGGTTATGCTATTCACGTTTTTTGGGGTCAGCCTAACACATTATTTTCAAATGCAGAACTGTAAAAATGTGACATGTTTAGATTGAAGGGCTGTCTGCTGTAGTGAGACTTTTGCTAATAAAGAACTCCCAGGCTGTTGATAAGTAGGATTGAGCAGCAGTTTACCATTAGAGAGAGAGAATGAACTGTTGCTCTCTTAGGAATTCTGCAGGTGTATTTAACATGGTGCTCATTCTGAACTTGTAACAGGTTTTTCTGTAGTAGTAATATGCTGTTTTCAATGCCACTGGCATATAGCACAACAATTTCTGCAGACTTTCTTGGTTATTTATTTTCTTTTTTTGTATTCCATACAGATATGTATACTTGGGTATACATGCAATCTGTCTGAATTATAAATGACACATTTTTATAGCTCCAGTGACTGTGACCTTTAGCTCTCTATGCCTGGAGCAAGACATTTTATTTATGTCTTGTGAAAGTCATTAAAATGGTAGTGAACTTCCTTTTTTAGTATTCTAAATGACAATTAAAAAGTATATTTGTTCTTTTATATGGTCCTCGGAAATTGGATTAAAATTCATTGCTCTGTATGCTTTGATACCTAAAAAAATGATATAAATAAAATGAGTTCATATTACAGAATTTCTGTCCTGTTCTTTAAAAAGTTAACCAGTGCTTGCATCCCAGGGCCGTAGCGCAATACTTATGTGGCTGTCCTAATTTGGGCTGTTCGCAGTTGCCTGGGTGAAGAGTACCTTGGGGGGCGGTTGGAGTACCTGTTTGGGGGGGAGGGGCAGGGGAATAGTTCTGGAGGATTTCTTTATTTCTTTATTCAATTTTTTATACCGTTCTCCCAGGAGAACTCAGAACAGTTTACATGAATTTATTCAGGTACTCAAGCATTTTTCCCTGTCTATCCTGGCAGGTTCACAATCTAGCTAATGTACCTGGGGCAATGGGGGGATTAAGTGATTTGCCCAGGGTCACAAGGAGCAGCGTGGGTTTGAACCCACAACCCCAGGGTGCTGAGGCTGTAGCTTTAACCATTGCGCCACACTCTCTCCTATGGTAGTCCGTTTGAAATTTGGCTATGAGACAGTGCTATTTAAGTGGGGAGAGGAGTGGGGGAAGATCTTGCTTGACGAACTTGCTGCACTTCTTTGAGGGAGTAAAAAGGCAGATAGACAAGGGCGAGCCGGTCGACATTGTATATCTGGATTTTCAGAAGACGTTTGACAAGGTCCCACATGAACGACTACTTCGAAAAATTGCGAGCCATTGAATCGAGTGTGAAATAATCATGTGGATTAAAAACTGAGAGTAGGGGTAAATGGACAATACTCAGATTGGAATAGCGTCACGAGTGGAGTGGCGCAGGGTTCGGTGGTTGGACCCATGCTCTTCAACATATTTATAAATGATCTGGAAATTGGCACGATGAGCGAGGTGATTAAATTTGCAGACAATACAGAGTTATTTAGAGTAGTGAAGATGCAGAAGGATTGCGAAGACCTGCAACATGACATAAACACACTCGAGAAATGGGCTGCGACATGGCAAATGAGGTTTAACGTGGATAAGTGTAAGGTGATGCATGTTGGTAACAAAAATCTTATATACCTGAATACAGGATGTCCGGTGCGGTACTCAGAGAGACCCCCCGGGAAAGACTTGGGAGTAGTGGTCGACAAGTCACTGAAGCCGTCCGAGCAATGCACGGCAGCTGCGAAAAGGGTGAACAGAATGCTAGGAATGATTAAGAAGGGGAATCGGAGAAGGTTATCATGCCGCTGTACCGGGCCATGGTAAGCTTCCACCTGGAATACTGCATCCAGCACTGGTCGCCGTATATGAAGAAGGACACGGTACTACTCGAAAGGGTCCAGAGAAGAGCGACTAAAATGGTTAAGGGGCTGGAGGAGTTGCCGTACGGTGAGAAATTGGAGAAACTGGGCCTCTTCTCCCTTGAAAAGAGGAGACTGAGAGGGGACATGATCAAAACATTCAAGATAGATAGAGACAGGTTGTTCACTCTCTCCAAATAGAGAGAACGAGGAAGTTCTTCTTCACCCAGAGAGTGGTAGAAAACTGGAACCCTCTTCCGGAGGCTGTTATAGGGGAAAACACCCTCCAGGGATTCAAGACAAAGTTAGACAAGTTCTTGCTGAACCAGAACGTACGCAGGTAAGGCTAGTCTCAGTTAGGGCACTGGTCTTTGACCTAAGGGCCACCGCGGGAGCAGACTGCTGGGCATGATGGACCACCGGTCTGACCCAGCAGTGGCAATTCTTATGTTCTTATGTTATAATACATACTGCAAGTAACCATTTTGGCTTGAATTTTTTGCAATTTGGCGCCATCTCCTGGGCTACCTTTTACACCCCTGAGGAAGGCCTACTTGGCCGAAACACGGACCGTGTTGGGGTCTAGTATATATTTTATTAAAAAGAATTTTCTATGCCTGTCACGTTTTATTCATACATATGTGTACTTTTAACCTAAATTTGTTGGCATTCTAATAAACTAATTGTCCTTATAGCGGTTTGTCCTGTGTCCCTTCCCCACTCCATTTTTGCTCTTATAGTTCACATGTGGGGTTGTGATTTTTTTCCTTTGTATTGTATGATACTTTGGAGGAAAGGCAGGAGAGGGGAGATATGATAAAGATGTTTAAATAACTGTGGCATAAATGTGGCGAGTCTTTCATTTGAAAGGAAGCTCTAGAATGAGAGGGAATACGATGAGGTTATAAAGTGATATGCTCAGCAGTAATCTAAGAAAATACTTTTTTTTACAGAAAGGGTGGTAGATGCATGGAATAGTCTTCTGGTAAAGGTGGTGGAGACAAAGACTGTGTCTGAATTCAAGAAACAATATGACAGACACGTGGGATCTCTTAAGAAGAGGAGAAGATGGTTGATGCTGTGGATGGGCAGACTGGATGATCGATTTGGCTTTTATCTGTTTCTATGTATTAAAATTACATCATTGGCTCCCTGTTAAGCAATGAATTACCTATAAAACTCTAGTGTTGACTTTCAAAGCCCTTTGTTTCGGTATACCAGATTATGTATCTACTGTCATCATTTCATATTGTCTGTCGTGAGCCTTACACTTGAAATAACAAGACACAGAGAATTAATTTCCTAGTGCCCTTTAACTGAAATAACTTACCGTTTGATATTTGTAGAATTTTCTTTTTTAAAGAATTTAAAACAGCCATAAAAACATGTCTTTTCAATCTGGCATTTACATAAAGATTTAGGATTAAGAGACCGTTAGAAGTGGAGGCTTTGTCCTGTGAAATCGGGGATTGGGGCTAGATTAACTAAACCTTCTAATCCTGTTCCGACAATCGCAAAACCAGTTTTACAGGTTTTGCAATTATTCCCCAACTCTGACCTGATTCACTAAACTTCTGCCCGATCAATCACCTACCCAATCCGATCCACCCATGCAAATGAGGGCAAATGTCATGCAAAAGTAGGAAGCAATCGATTCACAAAGCAGAAGAAGAAACACCGATTGGGTTTGCCGATCTGAAAAGAAGCAATTGCTGAGGACCAGTCACTTACTATCCTTGCCGACTCTCTTGCCCTGTTCCACCCTGAAATATCAGTATCGAGGTTACAACCCCATATAAAACAACTATCAAAATTAAAAATAAAACTGTAAATTAATTTTACATATGCGTAATAATTCCTTTTTATATATTCTTTAAAAAGTACATTGCGAGCCCGCGGTTTTAACCCATGGTTTTAAAGCGTGTTCTGTTCGATAATCTGGCTTCACTGCATCGGACACAAATCATTCCTTTTTAAAAAGGGCCAGCAAAAGTAAACTGTGACCACCTCTCCCCCTTTCTTTTGAGTTTGCTTGTGCTTTGTAGGCAGCGCCCATCGATGCCCGCCAATGATGTGCGGGAATAAACTCTGCCCACAAACTACGTAGTAAAGGGCAAAGAGCAAGCAAATGCGTAAATTGCATCAATAACTAACAAGGATACTCTGTGCATGCGTTTCGATTGCTCTTACAGTGATCTGTGTGATCGCTGTAGGGTATGCGTCCGATCAGATCATTTGCATGTAGAATCTGTTGTGAATCAGTCACTCGTCAGAATTCAGCCAAGAATCACCCAACGATCTAGATCAGTAAGTGTAGTGAATCTAGGCCATGATTGCTGTAATACAATTCTACCTTGAGGTGTGATTATATTTGTATTCATTCATTTGCTTTTCTATCAGCTTATTTAAGTTGCTTTATTTGTCTTTATTTTTAGTTTTTAAATCGCTCAGTTCTGCTATGTTGGTTTGCGTATAGAATATATGAAATAAATAAACTTATGATGCTTTTGATGTGGCATCCAAGATTTCCACATTGGATATTGGCATGCTCAGATTTGCCAGAATGTGTGTCTCAGACCTAGAACAATCTGTTCAAGATGTCCCTTGCCAAGGTGATTGTCATTTTGGAGACTAAAGGGAGGAGGATATGGACCTCATCAAGAAAAGGACTGATGCTGTGAAGTCCCTCTCTTGGCCCACTCTTCTGTGGCTTCCACTTCTCAGAGGTTTTCCAGCAGAAGCCAAAGAGATCCTGCTACTCTGGTTCATCTTTCCTAGCAGTCCCTGTTGGGACCGCTCCAGAACTAGGCAGATGAGGTCCCAAAAAGCCTAGCTAGCTCCAAATCAAAGCAAGGGATAAATGTTTTGGCTGGTTCCAAGAGATTATAAGAGTGACCATCCCAGTCAACCTTCCAGTAGGAGAAAGACTAAAATTTTTCCATACAAGATGGCCCCTTATAACCTGAACAGGGTAACTTACCAAACTCTGTCCTTAGTTGCCCGGGAATAATAACAATTGCATAAATCTTTTCCAATCAGTTATTTTTTATTAGCTTTAACCTGATCAACTTTCATTAGGTAATTTGTGCAAGAAAATCATATAAAGTCAGGCATGTCAAAGTACATCTCTCCTGGCAAATATGATATCAAAAAAACACTCCCACAAGATTCACTTATATACAAGTTTCAAGTTTTATTGTGTTTAATATACCGACCATCAACATGTATCTGGTTTACAATGCTAAAAAAAAAATAAAATAAAAGGTAAAATAGTAATTGTATACATACTTTTGCATTGCCTAGTATGACATCACACCTGTCAACCAATCAGCCAACAGAGGAGGCCGTCCTTAGGTATGAACAAAGAAAATTCCTTTCAACATAGTTACCAGGCTTAAGAAAAGTTTTATAAGTTATACACAGAAATTTCTGAATGTATAACACATTAGAGGAAAAGTTTGAATCTAAACCCAGCTCTCTGTCAGGTGCTTTGGATAAAACTGACAGTCTGGGATTTCATAGACACTAAAAGAAACCCCCCCCCGATATATAACCTCCCCTAACTGGAAATTCCTATGTGGGCTAAAAGGAGCACACCCTTCACAAGTTTCTATGGTAGGCTAGCTGAAAAGTCAGATAGGTCAAACTGCAAATGTGTTACTTCTCAGGATTTCTTAAGGTTTAAAATATATATGATTTAGACGTTCAAATACTTGAAGGGTATTAACATAGAACAAAATCATTTCTAGAGAAAGGAAAATGGTAAAACCAGAGGACATAATTTGAGGTTGAGGGGTGGTAAATTAAAGAGCAATGTTAGGAAATTCAGAGAGGGTGGTGAATGCCTGGAATGCGCTCCCAAGAGAGGTGGTGGAGAGGAAAACGGTGACAAAGTTCAAAGAAGCGTGGGATGAACACAGAGGATCTAGAATCAGAAAATAATATTAAATATTGAACTAAGGTCAGTACTGGGCAGACTTGCATGGTCTGTGTCTTGTCTGTATATGGCTGTTTGGGAGAGGATGTGCTGGGGAGGGCTTCAATGGCTGGGAGGGTGTAGATGGGCTGGAGTTGGTTTTGACAGAGATTTCGGCAGTTGGAACCTAAGCACAGTACTGGGTAGAGCTATGGATTCTTGCCCAGAAATAGCTAAGAAGAAAAAATTTAAAAAATTTAAATTGAATCAAGTTGGGCAGACTGGATGGACCATTCGGGTCTTTATCTGCCGTCATCTACTATGTTACTATGTAGATCTAGGTCTCAGTGCCAGCAGGTAGAGTTTGAGAGTAAAGAGGTCATGGATGAAGGTAAGCTTGTTGGAGATAGAGCAAGCATTCCACAGGGTATATGAGAAAGGCGGAGAGGAGGGGAAAGAGAAGAACAGAAATAAGATTGGTTACATTGTGGTGTGACCTGCACGAGTAGGGTGAGGGCTGATTGGGAGGACCAGGATTTGGCTTGATGTCCCCGGCAGAGAGCAAGAGAAGGAGTAAGAATGAGTGTGGGAGAGGTGTGGTAGGAGAAGGGGCGCATTATGGTTGAGATTGCATATAGATAGAGTGGAGATGGCTAAATGAGAGGAAGAAAGTGTTGAAACTTTAGGGCTAAGAAGAGGGTGGAGGACAAAAGGAATTGTGAAATGGTGAAATCAAAAAAAGTTAGTGACGTGGTGATGGGTTAAGTGGTTTGGGGTGGAGAGAGAGATTGTGAAAAGTCAGTATTAAGAGGAGGAGTTGGTGCACAGGCACTAGGTGCCTCCTTAGTGGACAATGAGATTTATCCTGGATATTGGAGAGTTTCCTAGGTCTAAATTAGTGAGACAAGTCAGACTTGTGAAACAATGGTGTTTTGGTCAAAATTGCCTGGGAGCTAGTGTGATAAGATGAGGGTGAGACATTAAATTTATGGATCTAGTCCAAAATTGCTATTTAGAGTTTTATTTTTATTTATCTTTTTTACTTTGGTACTGTCCTCTTTCTCTCTCTCTCCTAATGTTACTTTTATGGTGTTTTTTTTTCTGAGTGATGATAAAAGCAGTAACTGAGCAGAAGTGGAACATAAAACATGATTATTGAACTTAAGATAGCTCAGATAAAAGAAGTTTGTTTGTTTGGGCCATTTTTTTTAGCTGATCTCAGCTAAGAATCATGACACTTTTATTGTTATAATAATTGCTGCCAGTTGGTATAAATGAGCACCTAATAGGGTAGATTTGTTGTTATTCTGTATCTGTTGTTTGATTTCCTGCTTTTTTTCATCATCTTAAGGCCTGATTTACTAAGGTTTCCTTTCCAATTTTGTATTTGTGCAGTAAAAAGCTTAGAAAATTAGGCCCTTAGAGCAGTGTTCCTGGATAACAAGCAGTGGTAAATAGGCTGGAAACATATTGACCTAGAATGTGCAGAACAGCAAATCATTTCCAATCTTATTGTGTGCTTTTATATGGTAATGCATGCAGGCTGGGGAAATGTTGCTCAAAGTGTATTGTCAGCTTAGCAAGCTAGAAGTAGATTGAAGGCAATCCAGGACCTGAAAGCATAGGTGATTGTCTTTTTATTTCTGAACTACAGATGCGAGTCACCATAGTGCTGTGGAAAACCCCTCCTCTGCTGATAGTAATGCATTTATTTTAAACAATGTCTTTAGCTTTTACAAATTTTTTTTTTTTAAAATCACAAATGAAAGATGTAAAGACAGTGCATACAATGACAAATGTTGCTTAGCCCCTTTAGTCAATTAACTCATCAAGGCTCTAGGGAAATGTTGATTTCTGTCCATTCCATAATAAAGGGTACAGTCACATGAAGGAGACTGACTTTTGTGAAAGACAGCATTAACAATTACTGCTTTGATATGAGGAATAAATATTGATCTTAGTACAGCCAATATACTGTAGAATAAATACCTCAGTATGTGCTGCTTAATGCAAATGTGCCACTAGATAAAACAGAGGCTTAGGGCTTTGTTGAAGAAAGATAGTTTCCATAGGTACTGAATAGGGAAAAGTTCTTTCTGTGACAATAAATGCCCAAGTAAGTGGTGCTGACCAAAGAGAATCATTCAAAGTCATCAGCTGTATAAGTTTGACCAGTAATTTTCACTATTTTTCCAGTGGGGGCCACTTTGGCCAAAATAAAATCTTTCAGTGTGAGAGTTAAGATTGCCATTGGGCAAAGCAAAACATCACACTGAGTACCATATATACTCGAATATAAATCAATCCGAATGTAAACTGAGGTAACCTTTCCCCCCCACCCCGAAAAAGGGTTGATTTGAATATAAGAAATAAAAGAGGCAACCTATGGTGATCAATTCTCTTTTGTTTTCTTTGTTCTACCTTCAGGAGGTAGAATCTCCTGTTTGTATTGACTCAAATATAAGCTGTTTTTTTGGCCCCAAAATCTCAGTTTATATTCAAGTATATATGGTATAGGGAGATTCTCCCTCCAATGACACTGCTCATGTCGTAGCTTCCCCCACTGATGATGTGGTTAGCCGGATTTCTTACATACAGAATGACATGTAATTAAAACAATGTCTGCTTTTGTACACTCAGGCCAGGATTCTCAAAATCCCACGTTAAAAAATGACGGTCTGCTATTGCAGCCGCTTTGATACCAAATCTAAAAAACTGAGACTTTAAAAAAAAAAAATCACGCATGCAAATGAGGTCAGCGGACAGCAGCGAAAATTCGCTAAATTTGCATGTGCCCATCACTGGTGATAGCAATGGGCACATGCACAGAAAAAACATTGTCAAAAAACCAAAAAACACAACAGGAGGAGAGATGCCCATACTCCCGCTGCCTAAAATCCCAGCTGCGACCCCCCCCCCCCTGCAGCAAGAGAGATGCCCACTCTCTCCTGCTGCACTAAAATCCACGACGCGACCACCTCGCTACGACCTGACCCAACTGCCCCCCCCCCCACAGTGGGAGAGATGCCCACTCTTCCCTGCTTTCAAGTGACTCTGCTGCCCCCCTCCCCCTTACCTAAAAAATAGATGAGCCGGAGGGACGTGGGCACCCTTATCCCAGCTGCTGTGTCTTCTAAATGGGCCTTCTACTCCCCGGTGCATCTTGGGATGCAACTGGGAGGAGCCTGAGGCTCTGATTGGCCCAAGTTGTTTAAGGTTCCTCCCTTGGGAGGGTCTTTATACAACCTGGGCCAATCAGAGCCTCAGGCCCCTCCCCAGATGCACCGGGAAGGGTCCTAAGGCTTTGATTGTCCCAGATGCCTAAGGCTCCTCCTAAGGGGGTGTCCAGGCCAATCAGAGCCTTAGGACTCTTCCTGATGTATCTGGGGAAGGGCCTGAAGCTCTAATTGGCCCAAGTTGTTTAAGGCTCCTCCTATGGGAGGGGCTTTATACAACCTGGGCCAATAAGAGCCTCAGGCCCCTCCCCAGATGCACCAGGAAGGGTCCTAAGGCTCTGATTGACCCAGATGTCTAAGACCCCTTCTATGGGGTGTCCAGGCCGATCAGAGCCTTAGGACCCTTCCTAATGCATCCAGGGAGAGGGGCTTGAGGCTCTGATTGGCCAAAATTGTTTAAAGCCCCACCTAGTCTCATAAGATCCTCTTACAGTTTTTCACAATCCTCTTGTGATGTAACAACTGTGAATAACTTTGTCTCATCGGCAAATTTATTACCTCACTAGTTATTCCCATTTCTAGATCACTTATAAATATATTAAAAACCAGTGGTACCAGCACAAACCCCTGTAGAATCCCATCATCTATCCTTCTCCATTGAGAATATTGATCATTTAGCACTAATCTCTGTTTTCTATCTTTTAAACTGTTCTTAATCAATAATAGGACACTATCTCATGACTTTCTTGTGCCATAAAGCATATGAAAAGCGATCAGCTTGACTATGTATATGCTAGAGAAAAGGAGAGTGAGAGTCTGAGTCTATGTCCCACAAATGGCAAAAGACAGTTGAAGCTTTGGCAACTTCAGTATTAACTTTATTGTCACATGCTGCAAAGTTAGGGTGCTGTGCAACTCAGGGGAGAAGGGGAAGACATCTTGACTGGTGAGTTGAATACTGTCACGATGGACCATTGGTCTGACCCAGCAGCAGCAATTCTTATGTTCTTATGAGATAATATGTGGTTATAACCAAGATGACCAAGGGGTAAAAGGGGCTCTCAGGGAAATCAAGACCATAGCAGAGAGATTAAATGAATTCTTTGTTTCGGTCTTTACTGAGGAAGATTTGGGGGAGATGCTGGTGCCAGAAATGGTATTCAATTCTGATGAATCAGAGAAACTTAAACAAATCTCTAACACCGGAAGACATAATAGGTCAATCTGACAAACAGAATAGTAGCAAATTGCTTGGACCAGATGGTATAAATCCCAGAGTGCTGATAGAATTGAAAATGAACTTGTAAGTAATTGTTAGTAATTAGTAATTTATCTTTAAAATCCAGCATAGTACCAGAAGACTAGAGGGTGGCTAACATGACATTGATTTTTAAAAAGCGTTCCAGAGGTGATTCAGGAAATTATAGACTGGCGAGTCTGACATCGATGCTGGGCAAAACGGTAGAGACTATTATAAAGAACAAAATGACAGAACATATACGTAAGCATGGATTAATATGAGAAAGCCAACATGGATTTAGTCAAGGGAAATCTTGCCTCACCAATCTACTACATTTCTTTGAAGGGGTGAATGAACATGTGGATAAAGGTGAGCCTGTTGATATTGTGTATTTGGATTTTTTAAAAAATTTATTTATCAATTTTCAAATAAAAGATACGCTTACAATACTTGAATAACATTAATAATAATAATAATAATAATAATTTTATTCTTATATACCTCCATACCGAAAAAGTTCTAGGCGGTTCACAACAAGGTGAGCTAATACATGGAATACAGATAAAATACAAATTAGAATAATGGACTTAAAAACAGATAAAGACAGAAAGCATTTACAATATAATGCAGAAAATACCGGCATGGCAAGGAAAGAAGTAAAGAACAGATAAAATACATCAAGTTGAATATAAGGAACTTGATTGAAAAAATGAAACAGAATACATTAAGATACCAGCCTATCAAAGAGTTGAGTCTTTAACAATTTTCTAAAATCAAGATAGCTTTCCTAATTTCTGTAAACGTGTCTTCATATGTCTGTTCTGTCCCGGCAACCAGTAGTATAGCCCTACCAGTATACTTCTTCACTTCACACACAGAATTTATATCCATACTACTATTGTGGAAAGTTTGAACCACTGTCACCAGTGCTTCATTTCTCGTTATTGTCTACTCTTTCCTCATAAGCATTAATTTTGGTAACAAAATCTGTCAGATTTTCAAGTATTAATTGACTTTTTTGTTGATCTTTTGTAAGATTTATGAACCTCAAGAATGTTTTACTGTAATATTTGGTTTTATTTGTTACAGTTTCAGCTAAACAGGTAAAATATATGTTGGATGTGAACACTCGGAACTGTATAGATCATTGTTCTTCAACCTCCGGTCCGCGGCCCGGTGCCGGTCTGCAGAAAATTTCTGCTGGTCCGCGCAGGGTTGGCGAGATCGAGTTGGCAGTTCAAGTTCCTGCCGTCTGCCGTTCCTCCCAGCCTCAGGCGATCAAGACAGGCTGCCGACGTCGGGGCCTTTCCTCTGTGAGTCTCGCCTGTTCAGAAACAGGAATTTGAAACAAAATAGGCGTGACTCAGAGAGTGAAGGTCCCGATGTTGGCAGCCTGTCTTGATCGCCGCCCCTGCCGAGTTGCTGTAGAGGGCCGCAGGGAAGGTGCAAGTGGAACGGAGAGAGCTGCAGGTAGAGGTGCAGGTGGAGGGAGATGGTCAGCGTGTGCGAGCAAGATCCTGGGGAGCCTTCACAGTGGCTGTCTCCCCTCTCAGCAGCTCTCCTACTTGCCAGGGCAGTGATTCACCGGCAACTTCCTGCAGGCAAGTACTGAGAGATGCTGGTAGGGGAGGAAGCTATGTAGGAGGCTGGGAAGCTGCTGGATAAAGGGAGAGCTGCTACTAGACTTGGAGAGAGGTAGAAGGAGAGATGCTGCTGGTAGGGGAGGAGGGAAAGGGATGGGAAGAGAGTTAATGTTGGATAGGAGGAGGAGGGACGGGAGAAGGAAAAAAGGAAGGAGGGAAGGGAGAAAGATAAAAGGAAGGAAACAGCTGGTAGGGAGATTACAGGAGGGGAAGGTGGTTAGGTGAAATGGAGAGATCAGATGAGGGAAAGGGGAGAGAGAGGAATGAGAAAGTAGAGAGAGATTGATGCTGGAAAGGGGGTCAGCAGAGAAATGAGAGAGGGATAAAGATGCTAGATCTGGTGTAGGAGAGATAAAAATGAAGAAAGCAGTGAAGCTGTGGAATGAATGATGTAAAAAGGAGAGAGGAGGCACAGGCTGGATGGACAAGGGAGAGGGGCATAGAAAGATGTCAGATACATATGGAAGGGGGAGAGGGCAGACAGTGGATGGAACGGGCAGATGCTGGATTGAAGAGACAGGGCAGACGCTGGAAGGAAAAGAGTGAAAAGAAGATGAAAGCAGAAACCAGAGACAACAAAAGGTAGAAATAAATAATTTTATTTCTATTTTGTCATTAGAATATATCAGATTTGAAATATATATCCTGCTAGAGACATAACTGGGGACTGAAGTATTCTATTAGCATGATATTTCTGTGTAGCATTCTATAATAACTTGGCTTGTTCAGTTTTGATAGTAGAGGGGATATATGTGAAGAGGAGGGGAGACAGGGGTTTTGTTGGTCCGTGCTCTGTATATTTGTATTTATAAAATCACAGTTGTTCAGAAAAGTGTTTCTTTTTATACTTTAATAAAATACGTTCAATATAAAATCATAACTGCGGCTTTTGCAGATGGGATCAGATGGTTTGCGGGGACCGAGCCCACGGAGATGGGGCAGAAACGGGGTTTTTTAATTTTAGTCCTTTTATTTCTGCTGGTCCATAGGTGTAAAAAGGTTGAAAAATACTGGTATAGATTATTTGGGATATAAGTCTTCATAAGCTGAATTAAATAAGCATCTAGTCTTTAATTTTTACTTCCAAAAGCAAGAAGTTACAGAACTTCTAGGGAAGACAGAGATTTTTACAAGTGAGGCTCTTTGTGTTAGCTAGAAGGTATTAATGTGGTGTTGTGTTATGGATGAGAAAAGAGACATTTAAGGAGAGGGAAGATTGATTAATTCAATGTGGAAGATACAACATTCCAGAATTATATGAAACTGTAATTGTTGTGTGCTTTACTGGTTTTTCTAGCATTTATAGGATATTCCAGGAGTATTTTTTTCTTTCTGATGTATTTTGTGGCACTATTCAAATGAAGCTGAGGATTAAGCCAACATGCATAGCTGACTCCTGCCAAAGAGACAACTCCAGCTGGAAAATAATACATAAGCAACCCACGGGAGACTGCTTCACTGCGACAGGGAAATGCTCTTTTCATAATTTTGTTGTCAGAACTGCAAATTATGATTCAGTGAGATACTAATAATCAAGTTAAAATGCAAGATTTTATTTTTCTTCTAAAATGGACTTGAAAGCACCTCCTTAAAGTGATAAAGGCAAAATAAAATGTTATGGTTTTTTTTTACATGCATCAGTTTTTTGAATTTTTGTTTAATTAATGGCTGACTTATTTCTCTTATAATCCTACCCAGATCTCCATTGTGTGAGCATGGATGGAACATAAATGCAAAATTAATCTTAGCATTTACTTTGTGATTATTTTTTCATATGTAAGCAGATATGTAAGAAACTATCATTTATACTGATACAAAGAGACCCAGCTGGGGCTAATTAAAGATCAGTAAAATCTAGAACGACTCACAGTTCTGCGCAATAGATATGTTAAAAAACTTTCCCGTCTAGACTGCAGTGTTCTGGGACTTGGAGACATAGGGTAATAGAAACCTACAGCTTCATCAATAGCACTGCTGTCTACTAATCAGGTGTATGAATCTGTTTTTAAACACATGTGACCTGGCACAGAGTCCTCTCACTCAAGAAAGTGTTCTGCAAAATACAAGGAAGAAAAGTACATATGCGTCATTCCATGTCAAGTGGTCCAATATTAAAAATCATCCCCACTCGACTTCCTCCAAATTGAATAAAATTTTGTGTGGATGTTCCCTATAGCCTCAAAAGAAGTCATGTAAATTGTTTTAGCAGGATCTCTATTGGTTTCATACCTGATTTAACATAGTGGTTTGTTGCTTCTTGTAAGCCACCATACAAGAAGCAACAAACCGCTATGTTAAATCAGTAAGTAAACGGCGAAGGAACAATAAGCCACAGTGGTTCTCTGCGGAGATTTCGGACCTCATCAAGGAGAAAAAAAAAGCATTCATCTCTTACAAACAATCAGGGAAACAGGACTCTAGGGAAGTCTATCTGGCCAAGTCAAAAGCCGTCAAAACAGCAGTTAGGGAGGCCAAATTCCGCATGGAGGAGTCTCTAGCGAAGAACATCCAGAAAGGAGATAAATCCTTCTTCAGGTATATCAGTGACTGAAATAAGAATTCAGGCGGGATAGTACATCTTAGGAAACCAGACGGAGACTATGTAGAAGCGGACTTGGAAAAAGCCCAACTGTTAAATGAATACTTCTGCTCAGTCTTCACCCGCGAGGCGCCAGGACTCGGCCCTCAACTACAGACAAGGGTTGACGCAGATGACCCGTTTAGTAATTTCGAGTTTACACCCAGCGGTGTCTACTGCGAGCTGTCAAAGCTTAAGGTTAACAAGGCAATGGGGCCTGACAACCTACACCCCAGGGTGCTTAGGGAGTTGTGTGATGTCTTGGCGGAACCGCTATCCGCGCTCTTCAATCTCTCCCTTAGTACGGGTAACGTCCCGTTGGACTGGAAGACGGCTAACGTCATTCCACTCCACAAGAAAGGCTCCAAGATGGAGACAGCAAACTACAGACTGGTGAGTCTCACATCAATAGTGTGCAAACTAATGGAAACTCTAATCAGATGCCGATTGGATACGATCCTGAACGAGGAAAATCTACGGGATCCCCGTCAACATGGATTTACTAAGGGGAGATCCTGCCAATCCAACCTGATCAGCTTCTTTGACTGGGTGACGAGGAAGCTGGATGTTGGGGAGTCCCTGGACATCGTATACCTGGACTTCAGTTAAGCATTCGATAGCGTACCACACCGCAGGTTGCTGAGCAAGATGAGTTCTATAGGATTGGGCGATACATTGACGAAATGGGTTTGGAACTGGCTTGGAGGTAGGCTTCAGAGGGTAATGGTGAACGGCACCCCCTCCGAAATGATGGAGGTAATCAGTGGAGTGCCACAGGGCTCGGTCCTGGGCCTGATCCTATTCAACATCTTTATAAGAGACTTGGCAGAAGGGCTGCGAGGTAAAATAACATTATTCGCTGATGACGCCAAACTAAGCAATGTAGTGGGCAAAAGCACAACAGACATAAATTCAATGTCCGACAACATGATGCATGACCTACTCCTATTGGAGCGCTGGTCTAGGTCCTGGCAACTCAGCTTCAATGCCAAAAAATGCAAAGTCATGCATCTGGGCAGCCAAAATCCATGCAAGACTTACACCCTTAATGGCGAGATCCTAACAAGAACTGAAGCATAATGAGACTTAGGGGTGATCGTCAGTGAGAACATGAAGACTGCCAATCAAGTGGAGCAAGCTTCATCCAAGGCAAGGCAAATCATAGGTTGCATACGCAGGAGTTTCGTCAGCCGTAAGCCTGAAGTCATTATGCCATTGTATAGATCCATGGTGAGGCCCCACCTGGAATACTGTGTGCAATTCTGGAGGCCGCATTACCGTAAGGATGTGCTGAGACTGGAGTCTCCAGAGAATGGCCACCCGGATGGTCTCGGGACTCAAGGATCTCCCGTACTAGGAACGGCTGGATAAGTTGCAGCTGTACTCACTCGAGGAACGCAGAGAGAGGGGTGACATGATCGAGACATTCAAGTATCTCATGGGCTGCATCGAGGTGGAAGAAGATATCTTCTTTTTCAAGGGTCCCGCGGCAACAAGGGGGCATCTGTGGAAAATCAGGGGCGGGAAACTGCATGGGGACACCAGGAAATTCTTTTTCACTGAAAGGGTGGTTGATCGCTGGAATAGTCTTCCACTTCAGGTTATTGAGGCCAGCAGCGTGCCTGATTTTAAGGCCAAATGGGATAGACACGTGGGATCTATTCACAGAGAAAGGTAGGGGAGGGTCATTGGGGTGTGCAGACTAGATGGGCCGTGGCCCTTATCTGCCGTCTATTTTTATGTTTCTATGTTTAGAGGCTGTCGAATGCAGGTCACTCTCGGAGTACTGTGCTCTGTATAACCCAACATGGCAACTTTGTCTAGCCACTACAACCCAACAAAGCCTCCAAGAGAATTGAAATTTTGGGGATTAATATAACCCCTACATTTGTTTACTGCCCCCATTATGAGCCAGCAAAGTAGGCATAAAAGTTAGAGAAATGTAATGCCTACTTTGACTCCTTCATTGCTCCTAACCTGTATTTCAATTCAAGTCAACTATTCCAGCAGTTATTGCACAAGACATGCACATAGGATTTGCATTATGAAGCTTTGCAGACAATTGGAAGCAAAGATATAATTACACAAAGAAGTGATATTAGTGCTTTATTCAAATATCTCAACTCTACATCTTCCAATTTTTTTATTTCTTTTTTTGCTACAAAAGTTATTTTGTTTCTTATTTGCCTGGCCTTGCTTTGGCTAAAAGTAAAGTCTCAAATGTGTGCTTTATTCACACGCGTATACATGCAGTGGTTAAAATAAAAAGGGCATTTTGGTATCCTATAGGGTACGAGGGTCATTTCATAAATAATGCACACTATTTTTTTTTTTTAATTTACATTTTTTTTTTTCAAGTACTGTATTTCTTTACAATCCTTCAATATAGTCTCCCTGCTTTGCAATGACCAAGTCCCAACTGGGAAGCTTAATTATTCCATCCAAGACATTGTTTTGTTCAGTCTTGGCTTTCTCTGCTGCCTCTTACATCCCTATGGCACATATTCTTTTTCTGCCCTTTTCCTGTCCCCATGACACACGTAGCTTTCTCTGCCCCCTCCCAATCCCACAACACATTCTCACCTTGCTCTGCCCCCCTTCCCTATGGCACAGCTGGTATCCGGTCACTTATTGATCCCGTTCCTCTTGCCTTGCATAGATCATGTGGCAAGAGGAAGTGCTATACACTGGGCCACTTCCTCAACTCTGCCAACCTTAGACCCATGTGAACCATGGAGTTGTATAGAGGCCACACAGTTCACATAAACAGTCTGGTCTAGCAGAAGAGAAGGCAGTAAGTAGCTAATATATAGCAATTCACTTCCTGCTTCTCTTTTCATGTGATTTCTCAGGGTAGAGGGAGAGAGCTTGAGGACAGACCTGATGCTGGCACCTTCATAAAATTCTGCACAGCAGGTGCAGAATTCTGTACATTCCATGAAAATGGAGAATTCTGTGCAAATTCTGCATTGCACAGTTGTGCAGTATTTCCCCATGAGTAGCACATGTCCTGCATAGCCATTGCCCCAGGTACATTAGATAGAATGTGAGCCCACCAGGACAGATAGGGAAAAATGCTTGAGTACCTGAATGTAAACCACATAGGCTAAAAATAAATTATTTTTAGTATTTATAGCCTATGTGGTAGTAATTGGTAGTACCTATGCCACATAGGCACATAGGCATAGGTACTACCAATTACTACCACATAGGCTATAAATACTAAAAATAAATAAATGAATACCTTTAATTTCTGTTTGGTGCCCACTGTCTTTCCAATGTAGAAGAAATAAAAATATAGTATTAAAAAGAAAAGCCTTAAGAAGCCATAAGAAGAAACTGAATCATTATATTAGGGTATGTGTAATTACTTAAAAAGCCCTTGAAAGTGTTGGTTTTGCCCATTTTTAATGTGCCTCTACCTTGATTTGCAGATGGCAGCTATCTGGTTACTGGTTACTGGATCTTAATTTATCAGTACGTCCTCAGAACCTGTCTTAGCAGATCTGTTGCAATATGTGATTCACATTCCCTTCTTATTAAATGGACTGGAAACTTAGAGGCTTGATGCAGAGGGTGATAAATAATATAATTCATTGCTTCAGATGAAAACATCAAATAGAGATTGATAGAGTTTAGTCATCCAATTATTTATACCTGGAGATGGGCCACAGATTTTTTTTCTTTTCTTTTTCATTTTTCTGTTAGGTTAAAAAAAAAATAAAATCTAGTAATAATAAGTGATTATTAGAATCTAACTTTGCTATACATAGCTTATGTGTAGTGCTCGTGCTAGATTTTAAAATGCATGCACCTTAATTTATTAAATTTAAGGTGTGACTTTCATTTCTCAGTTGATTGAATGCTGCATTTTATTGCAAGCCTATTTGTCTGCGTTTTTAAGTCTGCTTCATTTTATTTTTCTCTGCAGAGTTCTGCCCGAGTAAGTTTTATTGCCACTTACAGAGCTAGCAGCTGTGAAGAAGTCATTTCTATCCTTCACCTCCTCTGTCTGTAGATTTTTCTTTATTTCTTCAGATTCTGTTAATTAAAAACAAAGAATTTCTAAATTATGAGCACGGATACATTTTAATTTTTATGACTTAAGGAACCTACAAGTAAGAAGCGTGTGAAAATGAGTTATTTTTGTATGATGGACTACAAAATAGTGCTGAATCACGAACAGTTTTATTTCTTTTTCATTTCATAATCTTAGTTTTCGTTCAGTCATTCACCGGGACATTAGAAGGAATGCAATATTGATACATTTCTTCATATTTGGCTATATTAATTTAAAAGAGCTTTACAAGGTGATAGACATCCAATAGGTGCATGTTTTCCCCAGTAGAAGAAAGGCAGAAAGTAAAGCCAACTCTTGGAAAGAAGAGGAGAAGGGATACCCATAATGGGGACTTTCACTTGTTATATGCTTAAATCTGCATGTGTATTGTTAATAATCTATTTATATAATTAATGTGCTTGTACTTGAAATTAAAGAAAACAACCTAAGCTGTTAATGGTGTATAATTTATGCTGTAATGGAATTCCAGGACTTCCTAGGGCTGAAGGAGTTGATGTCATTATTCCAATCTTAGGTACCCAAAAGATCCACTGCCTTCCTAGTATTTCCCTTCTCTCTCCCTCCCTTGCATTGTTGCCCTGTTTCTCTCTTGTACCTCTGCCATCCTGCAGCATCTTGTATTTTCTTCCTCTCATTGCCATTTCCACCTGTCCCACAGAAGTAATTAAACAGTAAAAGACATGTGGGACCAGCTCTCTTGTACTGCTGCTGCTTGCTTTTTCAGCCCTACTTCTTGCCTCTTCTAAAAGAGGAAATTATATCAATGGAAGTGGGACCAGCAGTTGAAGCAGCAACTGGGTGCAAGAAATGGGTGTCACATTCTTTCCTATTTAATTACTACTGTGAGTCCAGCAGAGGTGGCAATAGGAGGAAGAAAACAAAAGGTGCTGCATGACATTGGGTAGGGTAGGAGAAATGGGGCAGTACTGGATGGGAGGAGAGAGACTTGGAGCAATACTGAACAGAATGGGGGAGAGAGAGACAGATAGATACAGTGCTGAATGTGCTGGAGAGACAGAGATCAGTCAATACAGTGTAGAAGTGGGGAGAGATAAGGGCAAAGCTGAATGGTGAAAGTGAGAGGCAGAGGCAAAGCTAAATGGTGTCTTCAACCAAAATGGAGCTCAACTCAGTTAATAGTAACTAAAAGAAATACAAAAAAAGTAACGGCTGCTTTGGCCTTGTCTGCTGAGGAATTCTCTCTGCCGTCATCAGTAATGCAGCAGAGTGAATTCCCCGGCATGGAAGGCCGAAGCAGCCTGTTTAGAATGCTGCCGGCATGACACTGCTTTGGATGAAGGTATGTAGGGCTCACTCACGGTCGGTGAGGTTCAGATGGGAGGGAAGGATGGAGAGTCAGCGGGGGTTCAGCTGCATGGCAGGGGTGGCGGCAGGGAGCGGGTTGAAGAGTTGCTGCCGGCAAATCCCGGGACTAGGGCTTACTTTTGGAGTAGGGCTTATATTAAGACCTACCACAAAAATCATGCTAGGTCTTATTTTGGGATAGGTCTTATCTTTGGGGAAACACGGTAGATACACTACATCAACCGGCTCACCTTTATCCACATGTTTATTCACACCTTCAAAGAAGTCAATCAGATTGGTGAGGCAAGATCTCCCTTGGCTGAACCCATGCAGACTCTTTCTCATTAAATCATGTTTGTCTATGCGTTACACAATTTTATTTTTTATAATTGTTTCCACCATTTTGCCTGACACTGGATCTCCCCTAGAACCCTTTTTTAAAAATCGGCATAACATTGACCACCCTCCAATCTTCAGGTACTACAGACGATTTTAGTGACAAGTTACAGATCACTAACAGCAGGTCAGCAATTTCATGTTTGAGTTCTTTTTGTATCCTGGGATGTATACCATCCAGTTCAGGTGATTTATTGCTTTTTAACTTGTTGATTTGGTTTACTACATCTTCAAGATTCACTGAGATTTCTTTTAGTTCCTCTGCATCATATTATCTAGGAAGTTCGTCTGCCTGTTTTTCATTCCATGAAGTCTGAGTGGAAAGCTTAGATTCTGAGAGGACTGGATGTGTGAAGTCTTACTCCTCTACTTGGAGAAGACCAATTCTTTTTGTCTTTCTGACCATTTGTCCTGACTAGCCAGTCCAGATGAGGTAGGCCAGCGTCCAAGGCTTCTACTGCCCAATGGATCTGCATGCCATTTTGTCGACTTACATCGCCTGTGGCAAGCAGCCAACGGTTTCTCTTGAAGCTCACTCAATGAGAGGTGTCGCTATTTGTGGGGCAGAATCTCAAGCGATTCTTCCGGCCGAACTTTGTAGAGCGGTCACTTGGTCGTCTCTTCATACCTTTACACGGTTTTACAGAGTGGATGTGCCGGCTCAGACTGACGCCACTTTTGGGGCCTTGATATTGCGGGCAGACTCTTCTGTCCTACTCTAGATGTTGCTGTTGCTTTGGTAAGTCACCCATCATATTTACTCCAGAGAGGACATAAGAGAATGGAAGATTAGGTTCTTAACTTTGGTAATCTTTTTTCTATTGGTCTATGACAGAGTCAATATGGCCCATCCTTTGTCTACTCTGTTTCTCTGTATCGCCTGCATTTTGCTGCTTCGGATGTTTCTTCTTTCAGGCCTAAGTATCTTCCAATCAGCAGATAGGCCCTGTGGGGAATCGTTCTTTGTATGTGAGCACATATCTTTACTGCTGGCTTTGTTTCTGCTAATGCTTGTTGCATGCAGCAGGTTGATTCCATGTTACTGCTATGTTCTTGCCTGTTTTTCATGTTGCCTATTTATTAATTGGTTTTTTTAAATATTTTTTTTATTTATCATTTTCATATTAACACTATAACATAGTAACATAGTAGATGACGGCAGATAAAGACCCGAATGGTCCATCCAGTCTGCCCAGCCTGATTCAATTTAAATTTTTTATTTTATTTTATTTTATTATTTTTTAATTTTTCTTCTTAGCTATTTCTGGGCAAGAATCCAAAGCTTTACCCGGTACTGTGCTTGGGTTCCAACTATCAAGTATAAACTTGTACAGAAAGCAAATTAAGCATGGAATCAATACAACAAGAACAAAATATAAAATAAATAATACATGCTTAAATTCAGTTCAAGTCCCCAATCAAATTAGGATCCAAGAATTAACTTAATGGGACTAAGAAAAGTAATAAGGTATTAATTGTTTTCTTATATATTGCAGAGCAGAACAGAATGCCGTGTCCCCTTTATATGTATGCTTTGTTCCAGTGCTATTAATTTGCTTTTGGACTGAACTGTAGGGGGCTCTGTGTTCCTCAGCTATGTGGGAGGAGCTGAAGAAAAGTGTGTGTGGTTTTCTGTAAGACCTGGTTTATGGGTTGAGATAAAATACCTATCGTATTGACTCTGTCAGGGACTAACACAAAGAAGATTACCAAAGGTAAGAACCTAATCTTCCATTAGTGCCAATTAGGGCTCCTTTTACTAAGCTGCATTAGGGCTTTAACGCGCAGAATAACTCATTTTTATTGATCTGATGAAGGGAGTATAGCTGCTAAAAACTGCTAGGAACAAAAATAATTTTAGGGGAGAAGAAAGGTAACTGCTATAAATTCTGAGTCTTTCCATTTTAATAGCACTTTATCCTACTCCTTGTTCATTAGTTGCCTATTAAGATCTTTCCTTCACTTTTTCTTACCTTGACCACACTGTCGGCTGTCTCATATCGATTGAGCCAGTCACGAAATCCATTGGAACAATTGGTACAGATGATATGTGGAGCCCAAGACTTATCCTGATCACCCAGTGGACAGCCAAAGTACAATTTGTATACCTTCTTCAGATCCACGGTAATTGGGCGACATTATGCTTTTGTCATGAATGAACCATAGACGTAACAGAAACTATCTGGATGATTAGTACTATGTCTTGGTATGATAAAGACTGATATTAATCACCGCCTGTAGCATAAAAAAACAAAGACAACTGTCGTTAACCCTCCTTATACGTTTATATTATAAACGCATGATATATCACCCAATTAAAGTTTATAATTATATATGATGAGCCTCATTACAAAAATGTGACGTGCTAGTGAAAAACTAAACAGAGATTAGAAATCAGCATGAAAAATACTACAATACCCACTCAACATTAACTCTGATGATAATGATGTGTTGACCTGTTTTATCAGTACCTATTAAGTTTGGGGGTTTTTTTGGTTTGTTTTTTTTAAATTCTTTATTGATTTTCCAAATATTAACAGTGCAATACACAAGTATATAAACATATAATAAATCAAGAAAAGCACATTCATCTTACAGACATACATGAGCAACCATTTTATCCCACCCACGAATGACTAATCAATAAAAACACATATAAATAGATTCTTTCAATAACCTTTCCCTATTTAAAATAGTAATGTAAACCCACCCTCCTCCCACCCACCCTGGATGTATATACTCAAAGGGCTAAGATTAAGATAGAAATAGCCCCTCCCCCCCACCCTCTCACCCTTCTCTGGATGTGTGTGGAAATAAAAATTAAAGACAAAAGACAACTATAATGAAGTAATAAAAGACATCAACAGGCCACAAGACAGTTTAAATAAATTACTATGCCCCATGACAGCATTCATTTTTTTCATACCTATAGCTGGAGCATAAATTCGCCCACCAAAAAGGAAAATTGAGGCGATCATAATTTTTCCAATTATGAGTTACCATCTGCATAGCTATCCCAGTCATAATTAGGAAAAGCCGGCATTTATAGCGGTCCATGGGGGACTTAATATGCAATAATGTTCCACATATGACTACCTCATATGTTAATGGCATTCACGATTCAAGTATGGTATTAATCTGTCCCCATACTGACTTCCAAAAGTTGAGTATCAAAGGACAATAGATGATCCAGTGTCCCAATGTTTAGATGACAGTGCCAGCATCTATTAGATTTAGAACTGTCTAACTTTTGTAACCTAACAGGGGTCCAAAAAGATCTATGTCAAGAAAAACCATGTTTGTCTAATAGATGCTGATGCTGTACATCTCATCCTTCAAGTCCAAATTTGTGGCCATTGAGACGCAGAAATATACTGCTTTATCTCACTGGACGACCAGGGAAGAAAAGGGTTCATCAAAGAAGACAAACAAATTGCTGACAGACTAAACTTCTTTGCGTCTGTCTTTACGAAGGAGGACATTACATCAATACCTGAAACAGTGAAAGTGTTCAAGGGAGAAATAGAGGACAGCCTCACCACATTAGAAGTGGATTTGGACCAGATATACTACCAGATCGACAAACCTAAAAGGGACAAATCCCCTGGACCGGATGGAATTCACCCGAGAGTATTAAAGGAACTGAGGGTAGAAATCGGAGAACTACTGCAAAATCTTGCCAACCTGTCAATTAGAACTGGACAGATACCGGACGACTGGAAGATAGCGAACGCACCCCAATTTTCAAAAAAGGATCAAGAGAAGAACCGGGCAACTACACGTCTGTCCCTGGAAAGATGGTTGAGGCACTGATTAAAGATAGCATAGTCCGGCACTTGGATACACACGACCTGATGAGAGCCAGTCAACATGGCTTCAGGAAAGGGAAATCATGCTTGATGAATTTACTACAATTCTTTGAAACAGTAAATAAACAAATCAATAACGGGGAACCAGTGGATATAATATACTTGGACTTCCAGAAAGTGTTCGACAAAGTTCCACACGAAAGACTTCTCAGGAAATTACAAAGCCACAGAATAGAGGGAGACATACTAAGGTGGATATGCAAATGGCTGGAAAATAGAATGCAGATGGTAGGCATAAATGGGAAGCTCTAGACTGGGAGAAAGTGACTAGCGGTGTGCCCCAGGGCTCGGTTCTTGGGCCCATCTTATTTAATATTTTCATCAACGATCTAGAAGAAGGAACGACCAGTGAAATCATCAAGTTTGCAGACGACACGAAGCTATGTCGGACAATCAGATCACAAAAGGATAGCGAGGAACTACAGAGAGACTTGAGCCAGTTAGAGAGATGGGAAGAGAAATGGCAGATGACGTTTAATGTGGAAAAATGCAAATGCATTTGGGAAGAAAGAACAAGGAACAAGGAGTACAGCATGTCAGGTGCAACTCTGGGTAAGAGTGAACAAGAAAAAGACCAGAGGGTACTGATAGATAGGACCCTGAAACCGTCAGCACAATGTGCGGCGGCAGCAAAGAAAGCAAATAGAATGTTGGGCATGATAAAGAAGGGAATCACGAGTAGATCGGAGAAGATCATAATGCCGCTTTATAGAGCAATGGTCAGACCACACTTGGAATACTGTGTCCAACACTGGTCTCCCTACTTAAAGAAGGATATAAACCTGCTGGAGAGGGTGCAGATGCGAGCAATGAAGCTGGCAAAAGGTATGGAGAACTTGAACTACAAAGAACGACTTAGAAAACTGGGACTGTTCTCCCTTGAGAAGAGGAGAGAGCGAGGGGATCTGATTGAGACTTTTAAAATAATAAAAGGAATCAACACGATAGAGCAGGATAAAAAGTTATTTACGATGTCAAATGTGACTAGGACATGAGGTCATGGACTGAAGCTGAGGGGGGACAAGCCCAGGACAAATGCCTGGAAGTTTTGCTTCACACAGCGAGTGGTGTACACCTGGAACGCTCTCCCGGTGGAGATTGTTGCGGAACCCACCGTTCTAGGATTTAAGTGCAAGTTAGATGCACATCTCCTCGAAAGACGTATAGAGGGATACGGGTGACTAAGTTTTCACCAAGTTATTCCTGGCTGAGCCTTCACGTGAGCGGATTGCCGGACTTGATGGACCTAGGGTCTGATCCGGTGATGGCAGTTCTTATGTTCTTATGTTAATGCTCCAAATGTCTCTAAGACTAGATTTTGTTTTTTTATTCAAGAATTCAGATATTAATTTATACCACCGGGTAGCCTGATGTCCTAGGACAGTGATGGCTAACCTTTTTGAGCCCGAGTGCCCAAACTGCCGCACAAAATCAAAGAATTTCCTCAAAGTGCCAGCACATCAATTAAACCTTAATAACAAGATTTTAGTATCTAAAAACTCTTTATAAAGTTGCCTGAACTATGTAACATCATTTTTAAAGGTTGGAATCTTTGTATTGTCAGAGAATCAATTTGATTCACAATCCTTTGGTTTTCATTTCAATTTATTGGCAATTTATAATGTTTTAATGATTTCATTCAATTTAATGAATTTAGGAAGAATTTGATTCAGTTACACAATATATTTTAAATGTATTATTCACATAACATGTCAAATGTATCCTGAGTAAAAAAAAAGATAAACTTCTTAAAACTGTTAACTGTGTCAAGACTCGGTGTGTATTCCCAAAGAGTCTATACATGGTTTTTTTGTAAAATTTACAATCAAATTAGAAAATAGTTAAATCATTACATTTTAATAATATGATGTAAAGAAAACAAAAGAGCTTTCAATTAAACCAACCGTTTTTATTGAAAATTCCAGATTGGAATATAACAGGGCCATGTAAAGTCCCTTTTTTAAATAACATCTTTAAATAATATTTAAATAACTTAGAAAGTGTCTTAACTGCAAACTGAAAACACTGCTTCATGTAAACATATGCATTGGGCATGCTCTGAAAAAAATTAATGTGATTTTTGTTGTTGCATGCATGCTGATAACTTGTCAATCCTTGGCTCATAGTGCGTTAATTTCAGAGCAACACATGCAGCACTCATGTCATCCGTTAATCTGTTTCTAGCATCAGATTTTATATGATTCAAAGCCGAAAACAGCTGCTCACAAGCATAGGATGACCCAAACAAAGTAAGAAGAGCAATCCCAAGTGCTTTCATGGACTTAAAATTGTCTGGCAGAGAATTCCACGCTTTTAGGATTTCATTTTCAGAACTGCTAGCAGTGATTTCATTTGTCACCCTTTCACACTCAATACGTTCAAGAGCCGCACGCAGGTCATTGAATTTACTTTTCCAGATAGAGCTTTCTTGAAATTCCAGTAGCTCCATTTCCAAATTTTGAATATCCAACCACTGTAAACAGGAAAGATCAAGATCTTCAAATGTGGACTTTTCTGGGGAAGTTATAAATGAAAGTGTTGTCTCCATCTTACGGAACTGAGAAAATCTTTTACTAAAATTCTCCTTTGCTTCGGCTACAATGGTGGAATATGCTTTGTGGATTTCCTGGTGTTTTTTATGACTGTCCACAAATGTTGTAGAATTATCCAAATGTATTTTTAATTTGGGAAAATATTTTAGCTGTCCACTCTCAAGGTCTTTTTCAAAAACATGCAATTTTCTCTCAAAAGCTTTGATGTCACTAAACATGCTTTCTGCTGTTTTTCCCATGCCTTGTAATTTTTTGTTTAGTACATTAAAGTGGTTAGTAAAATCTGTAAAGAACATGAGGTTGGTAAGCCAGGCCATGTTGGTGAGTTGAGGATAGTCTTCCCCCTTTTCGTTCATAAATAGCCTAACTTCTTCCAAGCAGGCCACAAATCTCTCTTAACACTCGTCCTCTGCTCAGCCACCGGACATTATTGTACATCAGTAAAGTGTTATATTGTGCCTGAACCTCATCAAGAAGGGCTTGAAATTGTCGAAAATTAAGAGCACACGCCATGATGAAGTTCACCATTTTTGTTACATCTTTGAGGACATCGTCAAGTTTTTTGCTGCTTTCTTTGGCGCAGAGAGCCTCTTGATGTATTATGCAGTGAAATTGAATCAGTGGATGTTTTGCTTCCTTAGCAAAGAAATGAATGAATCCTGATGTTGTCCCCACCATGCTAGGTGCTCCATCGCTAGTAACTGAAACCACTTTTTCTGGACTTATGTCTAGTGATGAAAAAGCCTCCATCACAGCATTGTGGATATCTATCCCTTGTGTTCTTCTAGGCAAAGACAGCAGTTTTACCAGCTCTTCTCTCATGATGTCACCAGTAGCATAACGCAAAATGAGCGCTAGTCTTGCATGGTTAGTAATATCTGTACTTTCATCCAAGCACATGGAGTAGAAGGGTGCTTTTTGTAAGTCGCAAGTAAGCTGTTGACTAACATCAGCAGCCATTTGCAGAACCCTATCTTTTGCAGTATTTCTGCTTAGCGGCATCTCAGAGATGCGCTGCACAATTTTATCCTTGTTTTGGAAATCATGGAAGAGTGAATTACTTCCAGCCAAAATTGCCTTTTTGATAAAATCTCCATCAGAGAGGGGCTTACCATGTTTTGCCATGCACAGTGAAATTTGAAAGCTGGCAACTGTAAGATGATTAGTTTTTGAAAGATAGTTGCTAAAACTAAGAGACTGGGAGTGATATTTCTTTAATTTTCCTACAAGGAACTCTTTTCTTTGAACTAAACCAAGTTCAGCAACACTGTTATGGTTGGTCTCAAAGTGACGTTTGACACTTGATGTGCGAGACACAACACTTTCATTACACATAATACACAATGCTTTCCCACTGCGTTCAATCACTCCATATGTCTCTGTCCAGGCCTCTTGGAATGGTCTTCCACTATCTGTTTTTGCTTTTTTTGCTGTACTCATTTTCTTTGTTCAAGACTTCAAGTCTACAAAAAGATAAAATTTGTATAATAAAAAAAATCTAATGAAGTGCTGTATACAAATCCGTCCCCATAAAAAAATATGTGATTAGGGAATTTTACTAATTGTAGACATCCGTTTTGGTCAAAAAATATACTGTCCGGGTGAAAACCGGACTTGTGCAACCTGAGTGTATGGGAAAAGGACTTTTATTTTTCATTATTGGAGCTTTTGTTATTTTATTATGATGTTTACAAAAGCACTGTGAAGGGCCACATATACACTTTACTGTTTTTTGCTATATTGAGTTTTCCATAAGGTACAGTGCAGAGGATTAGTGTGTTGGTTGTTCACAGAGAGCCCAGCCCTCCTCTCAGCTTACTGAACTTTTCTATGCAATCATCATAAGCAGCTTTTTTTATTTCCTCAAATTTAGCATGTCCCCCATGGAAGATACAGAGGTTTTTACAGAGGAGCACATTATTAGACACATTAACATCCCCCCATATCCTCACCTCTCTAGCATGGGAGCACTAGGAACTGTTCCTGATTACAGATGTCACATGTGGAGTCATACTACAGCCTCACTGAGTTCCTGTGACAGACTGAGTGTGAAGCTTCTCTTCCTCCCCCCACTTCCCCCTCACACACTGCCTGGCTCATAGGATACTAAGGGGAAGACAGGCAGGCTAAACATCCACTCACAGGACTGCAGCCAGCACAGGAGGATGGGCCGTGGCCCACCGGGACAATGCCCGGTCCTCCCAATGACCAGTCCGGCCCTGTTGCCAGGTGAGCTGCAAAGCAGACACCGGCACACTCGCCTCCCGCCGCGCCGCATATCTTAATTGCGGACTAGAGAGTTGCACGGGGACAGAAATCCCACCCATCCCCGCCAAAGTCTCACCGGTCCCCACCCGTCCCCGTGAGGAATCCCACCTGTCCCCGTGAGGAATCCCTCCATCCCCACCCGTCCCCGTGAGGAATCCCCTCCGTCCCCGCCCGTCCCCGTGAGGAATCCCCTCCGTCCCCGCCCGTCCCTATAAACTTCAGAAATAGTTATTTCATTTAATTATGCTACTGAATTAAAGGCTCTGGTAGAAACCCATTTACAAATAAGCAAAAAGACTTTATTAATTTGGAAATATTAATTGGGAAGAATACACACTTTGTAAATGGGTTTCTACCAGAGCCTCTTTTGTTTATAAATTTTTATCAACACAACTAATATACTACTTTATCCTGAAGCAAAAAAAAAAGAAAAAAAGAAATAGAATTCTTTTCCTACCTTTGTTGCCTGGTTTCTGCTTTCCTCATGTTCTCATTCAGTTCCTTCCATCCACTGTCTCTCTTCCTTCTGCGTCTTCCATTTGCTCTGTTACTGTGCCTCTCCCTTTCTCCCCCCTTCCAAATTGGTCTGGCACCCATCTTCTTCCCTCCATTCCCCCCATAGTCTGGCATCTCTGTCTTCTTCCCTGCCAGCGTCTTCTCCCTACTCTCTCTTCCCCATTTCCTTTCAGCGTCCATCTCCCCCCCATCTTCCCCATGTCCTGTCAGCGTCCTTCTCCCCCCTCTGTCTTCCCCATGGCCTTTCAGCATCCTTCTCCACCCCCCCGTCTTCCCCATGGCCTTTCAGCGTCCTTCTCCACCACCCCCCCCGTCTTCCCCATGGCCTTTCAGCGTCCTTATCCACCCCCCCATCTTCCCCATGTCCTTTCAGTGTCCTTCTCCACCCCTTTGTCTTCCCCATATGCTTTCAGCGTCCTTCTCCTCCCCCCGTCTTCCCCATGTCCTGTCAGCGTCCTTCTCCCCCTTCTGTCTTCCACAAATGCTTTCAGTGTCCTTCCCCCCACCCTGTCTTCCCCATGTCCTTTCAGCGTCCTTCTCCACCCCTTTGTCTTCCCCATGTGCTTTCAGCGTCCTTCTCCCCCCCGTCTTCCCCATGTCCTGTCAGCGTCCTTCTCCCCCTTCTGTCTTCCACAAATGCTTTCAGTGTCCTTCCCCCCCTCCACCCCGTCTTCCCCATGGCCTTTCAGCGTCCTTCTCCACCCCTTTTATCTTCCCCAGTGCTTTCAGCATCCTTCTCCCCCCTCCTTCTCTCCCGCCCTGGGTGCAGCACAGCCGGCCAGGTCCCCTTACTTTTGTGGCACTTCCCCGACCGACCGACCGACAACAGCCCCGGTCTGACAAACCTCCCTGCCCTTAACCGCGAATCTAAATTTTCTTCTTACAGCTGCTGCTTTGTTTAAGCCCTCCCTCCCCTCCGACGTCAGCGCTGACATCGGGAAGACTTCTGTTCGGCTCTGTGCTGCAAGCAGAGCAGGTAGGGAGAAAAGCCGCGCGACTTAGTACTTCCAGCCCCGCAGGAACCCCGCGACCCTCAGAGGCATCCCCACGGGATCCCCGCGACCCGTGCAGCTCTCTATTACGGACCTTCCCGCGTGCCAGCTGCAAGGCCTTCGCGTGCCATAGTTGGCACGCGTGCCATAGGTTCGCCATTGCTGTCCTAGGAAATCTGTCTGGAAGCATAGGACCTGCAAGGTATAATGATTTTGTAGATTTTGCCAATCAGGGAACCCCTTCTGAATTACAAATTCCAGTGAGACTTGCATTCTGTATCACAATCAACAAATCACAGGGACAGACTATTACATACTGTGGAGTGGATTTAAGATCCCCCTGTTTTTCCCATGGACAACTCTATGTTGCTTGCTCAAGGGTGGGTTCACCCAAGAATTTATATGTTCTTGCTCCTGGAGGTGAAACTAAAAATGTTGTTTATAATCAAGTTTTGTGTTAGTTGTATTGTATTCATTTTGTCAAATATTTCACATTATAATTTGAATATTGTACTTTTTATAAAGCTGTAAAAAAATAATTTCATTCACCACTATAAAGTATCTTTATTTGAATCCATTTACAGTGTTATTGCTATAATTAAATACCCGTGCAACGCCGGGGCATCAGCTAGTGATTTATAAAACTCTACAGTGAAACCATCACCACCTGGAGCAGAACTAATTCTAAGGGACTTCAACGCTGCTTGTAATTTTTTCAGTGATGTAGGCGCCTAAAGATTTCCTTTTATATGCTCGGGAATTTTTGGTCCCTTGATCAACTTTAAAAATTCTAAACCCTCTAGTTCTTTATTTGAATAAGGCTCAGAAGAATATAAAGCTTTATAAAACAATTAAGTTGTGCATGCAAATCAGCTTTGTACAGCGTAAGGCGCCATATATAGACTTTGGAAATAAGTGTTTAAGCATTTGTGTTTTTTTTAAATTGCAAAACCAGCATAAGTTATCAGATATTCTACTCTTGTAAAACTTAGGGCCTCTTATCATACAAATTAGCATGGGCTGGCGCAACAAATGCACCGAAACCCTTAGGGATTTAAAGGTGCATTTGCTGTGTGACACTTGCTACTGTGGCTTGATAAAAGAGGGCATTAGTAGGAGTCCAGTGGGTTCTGTGTTGTAGAAAATATAGGGCTTGAGTAATTGATGTTGAAAATATAAGGCTTGAGTAATTGATGCTGACAGGAAAGATCTAAGGCCATTGAGCCAGAAGATAGCCCATTGTTTTTCTGTAAAGAATTCCCTAAGATAGTCCTTCCAGGATTTCTGAGAGCTTAAATTATAACCTTTGGGTTGGGATAAAAATAAACTGTATAAAAAAGATGCAACATAAGTGGAGGAAAGGAGTTTGGATATAAGAGATTTTAACGAGGTTTTGTCAGATATATTTCTGAAAATCACACAATTAATCACATGAAGCAACCACTCACATTTCCTCCTGTACAGTGCAAAATGTAGACAGCAGATATAAATTCTCAAGACTGACATTTTTCAATTACTAAACTAAAAATATATATTTTTACCTTTTTGCTGTGTAGCAATTATATTTTTTATAATAATCTTCCCTTCCCTCTTCATGGCATCATCTCCTCCCATCCCTCCATCCATGATCACTATTTTTCCTTTCTCTCTTTTTTTCCTTCCCTCCCTTCTATGAATGCCATCTCCTTATTTACAGATTAATTTGTCAATTGTATATGTGTGAACACTCTTTTTTTGTTTGGCTGGGGTATCATACAGAACGGCTAATGACTGTTAAATCATGTTGAAGTCATCTCAGCTTATTGACCACTGTGCTGTTTTTCAAAAGTGAATTTTACAGAATTCTTTGGGGTTTTAGAGTAGATGCTGTTGCTCATTTAAGCTAGGTTTTGCACTGAAAGTTATAACAACCAGTCCTTTATAATCATGCTGCTAGAAATGCTATTGTATATTTTGCTAAACTTATCTCCAAAATTAATAGAACTATTTTGGAAAGTGGAAGTAACAGATTTAGTTCCATGTCTTCATTTTCTAGGAATACTTTTGATTAGAACCTAGCACATCTCTTATTTTTCTTCAAATAGAATGACTCAGTATGGATTGTGAAAGGAGTTTTAATTTCTGTGTCTTTGGCAAAATGTTTGGGAAATAGGCTGTAGAGTGCCCTTTAGTACCCTACTCTTTAGTAAATTTTATTTAAAATCCAGTACTCTTACAATTCAGACAACAATTGAACTCCTATATTTAAATAAAATGTTCTTAACTCATTTTTATTGATCTGATGAAGGGAGTATAGCTGCTAAAAACTGCTAGGAATAAAAATAATTTTAGGGGAGAAGAAAGGTAACTACTATAAATTCTGAGTCTTTCCATTTTAATAGCACTTTATTCATTAGTTGCCTTTTAAGATCTTGTTTATTAGTTGCCTATTAAGATCTTTCCTTCACATTCATCTCACCTCGACCACACTGTCGGCTGTCTCATATCCCTTGGAAGCGTTACCAGACCCAGGCCTTTCTCAAGGTCATATGCTACACTAATTCCATTCTTAGCTCAAAACCCATTATGCAGATGAGTTTCATTTGCTACACTGCCCAACTAAAAGACCTTCTAGGCGGCGTACAGTTTAATTTCATTAAAATGAAAGAAACACCAAAGCTTTTCTCCCATCAGGTTTGACTAGTGAGAAGTATAATAGAACTGAATTTTCCTCTTTTGTTAACAATTTAGTAACTATTGGTAAAGTAGATGTAGAGCATAATCATATTAATGGATATTTTTTTTAGATATACGGTATATAATATTAGAATACTGGAGAAGCAGGTAGATTAGGTATGAAGGTATACTGCTGACTAGTTATACTCTCGAAGATATGGTAACTTATGGGATTGCAGCAGGAGGAGTTATTCATCTGTACAATCAAGAAACGCAAACAAATAGAAGATTCTGGTAGTTTATTGGGAGGTTTATGAATTTGATTATTCCTTGATTGTTACATAAAGTAGTTACAACCAAAGTTATGCTCAGGGAGAACTGTTTCAAGATTTAGTACTCATCTCAAAAAGATGGGTTTTAAGGACGGATTTGAGAGGGTCGCTTTTATTGAGCAAAAGGTCGCCTTTCAACAGTCAACATAAGAAAACAGTAGACTAAGCAGGATAAATTAACATTACAAAGACTGCTTTAATTACTCTACCAATTAAGATAAGCTAAAAAGAATAGAGGAAAACTGTAAAAAAATCAATTTAGTTAAACATTAGCCCAATTATAATGCAATGATTTTTTTTCTAATCTTAAAACACTTAAGTTAAAGGGATCAGAATTCATAAGATTTATTTTGGTAATTTCTGGAGTTAGCCTAATAAATCTTTTTATTTAAAAATTTGAGGAATTGAACAAATAACTTTGGCCGCACATCTTGATGTACGGAGAAAAATTATCCAGAAAAGCGGAAGGAGGGAAGGGAGGTATTCTTGGGGAGAAGAGCAACTAAAATGGTTAAGGGGCTGGAAGAGTTGCCGTACAGCGAGAGATTAGAGAAACTGGGCCTCTTATCCTTCGAAAAGAGGAGACTGAGAGGGTACATGATAGAAACATTCAAGATACTGAAGGGAATAGACTTAGTAGATAAAGACAGGTTGTTCACCCTCTCCAAGGTAGGGAGAACGAGAGGGCACTCTCTAAAGTTAAAAGGGGATAGATTCCGTACAAACATAAGGAAGTTCTTCTTCACCCAGAGAGTTGTGGAAAACTGGAATGCTCTTCTAGAGGTTGTTATAGGGAAAAACACTCTCTAGGGATTCAAGACAAGCTTAGACAAGTTCCTGCTGAACTGGAATGTACGCAGGTAGAGTTGATCTCAGTTAGGGCTCTGGTCTTTGACTTGGGGACCGCCGCATGAATGGACTACTGGGCGCGATGGACCACTGGTCTGATCCAGCAGTGGCAATTCTTATGAGTGAGGGAGGTGGCAATGGCAAAAAAGTTCACCAGATAGTGTTGATGTTCAGTGATATCTGATTAACTTTATCTGGTTAATTCATATTACATAAATAGCTGTTCAAAGGTTAACCAGATAGTGCCGTTCCAGTACCCAGACACCATTTGGTTACAGCTGCATAAATTAGGCCTTTATTCCACTAAAAGTCTCTGTAGATAAGTAAAGAGAAGGCTTGGTGATTGAGGAGCAGGGTGCAAGGGTCCATCACTAAAGCTGTGCTTCCTCCTAGTTTTGAATGTAGTTATTTTAATGCTGTAATTGTATGTTATTGTACTTCAAATGCACAAAATTTCAACCCCAAAATAGACCAGAATAAAAGCATACAATATTAAAGCAGCAATTAAAAATGATTAATTCAAGCTAGTTGGGACATTTAGTTTGACCATAGATAGGTAAAATTTTATAGATAACATTCAACAGTTCAACAGCTATGCAAAAACAAATTAGCAGCTCCTAGGTATTCTATGTTAGGTAATAGAACTAAGGATGTAAAATATGTAGGCGATAATATTCAGGCTGCCGATGACCACCATGGGCTGAATTAGACCTGGATATTCAGTGCTGGGCCTAATCTGGATACCAGTACTGACTATCTGGGGCTTTCCCAGCTGCCAGAAGTTACCTGGTTCTGGACTACCAGCAGTCCTCATTTTATGAGCATCCGACTTACGTCAGACTCATACTTACAAACGGGTGTCCTGTTTTACCTTCGGTGTCCCAAAGCTCCACTTCCCCTCTCTTCTGAGTCCCAATGCACTCCTCTCCCTCCCGAGTTCCAACACACCCCTCTCTCTCCCACCCTCCATTCTGTGCCCTAAGTATGTGCCTCCCTCCGTTGGGTGTTTGCCTTCTGGCTGGCTCCCTCCTCCTTCCAGTTGCAGTCCTTTCTCTGCACAAAGCCAAGGGCAGTGGCTCCTATGCACGTCCTTCAGCTGAGCTGGAAGCCTTTCCTCTGACGTGGAAGGAACTTCCTCCGACGTCAGAGGGAAGACTTCCGACTCATCTGCGGGATGTGCGTAGGAGCCGTTGCCGGTGGGTATCACATTGTATGAGATGGTGTGATTAGTGATACTTCTTGGGGAGGAGCTTAGTGGCCTTGGAGATGTGTCGAGGGAGACACTGGTTTTCTTAGGCCATTTCCTTTGAGGGCCTTGGAGATCAGGCAAAGCATTTTAAATTTAACCCCCCTATTGTATTGGTAACCAGTGAAGTTTTTGGCATGAGGTGGTTACATTGCTTACAACCTTCTATTAGTCTTGCAGTGTTCCTGATCAATTTGAGCTGGTACAGACCCTTTGTAGTCAGACCAGTGTAGAGTACATTATAGTTATCCAGTCTTAATATTATCGTGGCATGTATGGAAGAGACAAAGTTTACCTTCTTAATTTAAGGAGAGAGGCAGTGCAGTTGTCAAAAATGATAGAACTCTTTAAGGCTGCTTGGATTTGGAGGATTATAGTAAGTGTCAGGTGTGAATATGTGCATGAATTCATGTATCCAAACTAAAGCCCTGAGAATTCCTATGCACAGTTTGCATAAAAGTAGGTATGCATATTTCTTGTCATATATAGAAATCCTTTTCTGTATGTAAAATAGGCTTTACAGGTAGGAAAATATTTATATTAACATAGTAGTAAATGTGGACAAATAAAGATCTGCACAGTCCATCCAGTCAGCCCAACAAGGAGGCCAGAGTTGAATCTGGCACTCCACACAGGTGCCACTTCATCATTAAATGTTGGCATGCTTAATTTCTGTGGCTCCCTTCCAATTTTAGGGCACAAGCTGTAGAAGTATCCAGCCCCTGGCCTACTTTTTAATTACTAGACTTTCCCTCAAAGCCCACTCCAGCCTTTCTCCTGATCTGTTTTTTGCCCTTTATTGTATTGGACGACCATTAGTCTGTCCAAACTGTTAAAGAATTGATGCTAAGTGTATCCCTTTGTGGCTCCTAACATTAGATGCCACTTTACAGAACTGCCACCATAACATTTAATTAAGATAAAATTTCAGCTGAAATCTTGGGCTCCTAATCTGGGTGAAAATAGGTCTCAAATTTAGAAACAAAAATGTAGGAAGTCAGCTTTTTTTTTTTTTTAAATATCAGGCTCAATATTTTCAAAAAGTTTAAACCTGACCCTCAGCACTCCCACTCCCTCGTACAATATAGATTTACAGTAAGCATATATTTCAGATTTGGTATTATGGAGACAAATTTGTAAGCTTTACTTTTCTTTCCTGTCCAATGGTTTTGAATTTCAGCAGTAAGGGAAGTTTGCTGATTCAGGCTTAGAATGCCTTTGTTTTTCAGAGTGCTCGTGTCTAAAATGTGAGCTTCAAGCCAGTGAAGTAACATAGTAGATGACGGCAGATAAAGACCCGAATGATCCATCCAGTCTGTCCAACCTGATTCAAAGTTAGAGAATATGTGTTTCAGAAGGAATTATTTCATAATAATAATATGGATATGGATTTTGCTCACACCTTTTCAGTAGTTGTTCAAAACAAGTTACATTCCGTTTTAATAGGTACTTACCAGCAGGCTTACAACCGAAATCTAAATGCAAAGACAATTCTGATGCTGATATAAAAAAAGAGAGCCCACTCACTATCAACACTTTTCAGAAAGATGGAGAGTTGAAAGATGAAAGGGAAAAGATTACAAAGTGCTCTCTCTCTATGCCCCCCCCCCCCACCTCAGCATTCTCACTCCCTAACCTTTTCTGTTCTAAGATAGTTTGTATGTCTGAGTGCTGTGGGATGGGTTGCAGATTCCTGCTAAGCTGGGGCAGTGCCTAGTACTGGTAGGATACAATTATGAAGAAGGCCATTATGCTGTCAAAAACCCGGGCGCCTTGCCTAGTTTCATAATGCTTGTTTGGATTAGAGATTTGAAAGAAAAAAGTCTTTTATCTTGCTTTCTGTATGTAACTTATGGAAGTCCACAGGTTTTTCTTCACCAAATTTTACTGTTAACTAGTATAAACGGTCTTATAACCCTAGTAAATATTGTATTCTAATGCAATGTGTGTGGTGAGAAGAGACATGTTTAAAGCAACAAAATGTTTGCATTGCTTTTGGAGGGTTATTTAATTTTAAAATGTATACCCCGCTTAGCTCTAAGCGGCTTACAATAAAAAGAAACACACATAATTTAAAAATAAACTCAAGCATCCATCTACAGATGAGTCATAATAAGAATCTGAGACATTCACCTCCTAATCTGCCAATCTGCCAATCAGAATCATTTGCATGGGGGGGAGGGGAGAAAGCCTTCTTAAAATGCTGCAAAATAGTACAGATAGTGTCTGCCCAAGCTGCTTTGCTCTTTAATTTTCCCATTTGAAATGTTATTTTTCAGCTTTTTTTTTTCTTTTGTCTGTAGCTGATTTTAAAGTCTGCCCTTTTTCTTCAGCTGCGAGTATTCAGCAAGAAATCGTCATATAAAGGTGGTGCTAGACACCTCTTAGGAATCCATATCTGTATGGAAATCTGTACAACAGTCTTACAGATGTGTCTATACATTATTTAACGTTAAATGTGAGCTACTCAATTCTGCCAACAACCTATGGCTTTAGCCAGGGTTACTGTAGCTAGTTGGAAAAAATGGGAGATGAAGTTAGGAGAAAGCATGAATTTAATGACAATCCTCTATTAAAGTATGTTATTGTAATCTTAGGAGGTATGAAAGCATGTTTACTGATCTAAAAGTTGCATCCTATGGAATTATGAGCCAAACAACATACAATTATATGAGTTAATTATATATTTTTTCTACAATGTGGGAGGTCAAGTTGTAACAGAAAGCACGTGCAAAATTTCCCAAAATGTTCCTATCTTATATAAGCTCCAAAATAATGATGTAATTTTTGCTTTTAGATATACCTGAAATTCTACCAATATCACAATAGTATATAAATTCCAAGTGCAACCCGGGTTGCAACTTGGAATTTATATAATATTGTTATCTTATAAAAGCAACATAAATGCCTACTAGGCTTGCAAACTATACTTCTACCACTGCCACACTTCAGCTTTCTGGTTTTCTGTGGCGATTCCATGGGAAGCAAGGAATTCTATGAAAAGGTCTAGATTTTGCAGTCCTTCCCTCAGCTACCAAATCAAGGAGATAAGAGGATGTAGTAGATGACAGTTCAATATTGACTGACCCATTCATCTACCCACTTATTTCTGTTCATCCTGTTAAGGATATACCCCCGCTCCCAGACATCAAGCATGATCAATTGTAAAATATAGTTCCTTATCCTCCCACTTTATTTTACTTTAAATAATGAGCACATTAGTAACTGTGATGTATTTGGGATCATATGAACAAAGTGCATATACTTTTAGCTGCATTTACGAGTACAGTAGATGAGGTATTTCTGGGAAATTTTGATCAGCATAGGAGTACAGTATGTAGATCTAAGTTTCAAGTCATGTACTGTATATTATTTTCCAAAGAAAATCTACCTGTGCAAAAATCAGGTGCCAGTATTCCCAGATACTTTGCACCATAGTTAGTTTCAAAGTAAAGACATATACGTTCAAAGTATGCAGATAGACAGAACCTGTGGACTTTTTCCCAGTGTAAAAAATGTAACATTTCCTTCCCTCCTAATTTTCAAGTTGAATATTAAAAAATTCTTATGCATTCAATAAAAACATACGAGTATGAACAAACAAAAAAGAACATGTCCTATATCAATGAAAAAGGATGGCTTATTTCTGTAAAACTCAATTTTCACATGCAAAACATCTTAATGTTAGCAGAAGTGGATTTAGATTTTCAAAACAGATTAGTAGTTTTTGTCCTGGCAGCATTTTATATAGAATTTCATTCTGTGTTGAGCCAAGATTGATTAGAACTTGTTGAAAGGCACATAGGAAATTTCAGTGCTTGTCAAGATCAATCAAACCTTATTTCACCATAAATTAGGGTAGAGGCTTTTTAATCCTTAAAATGTCCCCTTTGCCTATGAATCCTGTTTGCTCTCATTATGTGTACTCAAGGTACTTAACTTTCTTATTTATACTGTCTTGCGGAATTTACATGCCTAAGAAGAAAGACTTCTTAATGGCTTCAAAAGATGTTTTAAGATGTAAATTTATGTTTGCATTGGACATAAACAGCACTAAAATGCCCCGATTCCTGAAAATCTAAGAATTAGAGAGTTATGTACATTTCAGTATAGACTGTATCAGTATTACCATCAAGTTTAATACTTTAAAACTTTTGCCAGTGGCTGGGCTATTTAATTGTGTTCCCGGTTTATGATTTTGCCATCATGTTAGCTTTTCAAAGCTCTTGAATTCAAAGTATAATGGAGCACCATTTATTCAGATAAGAGATGTTCTGGCTGTCTTTTTTTTTACTCTCTTACCTCGTGTGAGCCCAACCTGACTCAGTTCTTCTTTTCTCCATTTGTCTCTCTCTCACATGCTTCATATCTTAATCCGGCTGGAGATCCATTTTCCTTATTTTGTTTCATTTATTAAAATATATTTCTGCATATAGAAAACAAGTTCTAGATGGATAGCAGAAAGATTATATGATAATAAACAGAATACAATAAAGGCTAATCAAAAATGGAGGTGGGAAGTGGCATCTGCAAAGACAATTGTTGCCTGCGTTGAGACCTCTGTGATGGCCCTGCTGACATTAGTATTTTCTTTATTATCCCAGGACAAGTAGGCAGCATATTCTCTACATGTGGGTGATGTCATCAACGGAGCCCCGAGTGGTCAGTCTCGCAAGCAAACTTGCTTGAAGATCTTCCAGCTTGCGAGTGTACCGTGCATGTGCGTGTGCCTTCCTGCCCGAGTCAGGGCGCACGTCTCTTCAGCGTGGCCTCAGTTCTTAGTTTTCCGCGGAGCCAGAAGCCCTGTTCCTCTGCTCTGCGTGATCGCTAAGTGCCTCTTGCAACGCAGCTTGTCCCTTTTTTTGTTTTCAAAGAAATCGGGTGAGTAGCTGTGCGACGAGTCAAAACCCCCCCAAAAAAAAACCCTTTCATCTTCATCTTTCGTTTGACCTGGGGACCCAGGTCTCAGCCTGGCCGCCTTGCCTCGTGCGGCCACGGCAGTAGTCTTGACCTTATGTCCCAGCCTGTTACTGGGTTTAAAAAGTGCACTCGGTGCGGTTAGTTGATTTCAATTAGTGACCCTCATCATTGGTGTGTTAAGTGTCTGTGGCCGATAACCGGAGGCTCTTCGTAGGCATTGGGCGAAGATCCTTGAGCTCTTCAGAGCTATGGATCCTCCGGTCGGTGCGGCCTCGACCTCGGCCTTGCCAGAGCACTAGTTTTTCTGTGAACTGATTTCTTATTCAATATGCCAGTTGAGAGTCAGAAAACTTCTTAGAGTAGGATCACTCTTAACTGTAGCTGCACACACAAGTATTTCCTACTATACCAACTTAAATGCTGTTTTTAAGGACTTCTCAGATGTGACCATTGTCAGTAAAAGTTCATGCAGATAAACCTGCGTAAGTTCTGGTACAGTTAGACAAGTTCCTGCTGAACCAGAACGTACGCAGGTAAGGCTACTCTCAGTTAGGGCGCTATTTTTTGACCAGAGGGCCACCGCGTGAGCGGACTGCTGGGCACGATGGACCACAGGTCTGACCCAGCAGCGGCAATTCTTATGTTTATTTCACTTCCTGATACGTCCAAAAAGCATTGTGAGTTCATCTTAGTCACGTACATTTTGTTTATCAAAATTAGTTTTATAATTCTTGTGCTTTAAACTGAAATATTCAAAAATAGCAAAACTTATCTTATTTCAACATGGGAGAGCCATTTGCCAAATAAGATAAGTTTTGCTATAATGTATTCTTTTGCTATATTCAGTCTCTATTGACAGCAAGATCACTGTGATTCATTTTGACATAAACACACATATTGGGTATCAGAGTGTTTTGCATACAAAAAAATTTTTCTATAAAAATATATCATACATTCTGGTGTAACAATGGGTTTTTGACCTATGATAAGAACCTTACTCCATCAGTTTGTCTTTTCAAAAACTTCGTGTTTTGACAAAGGGGATTTTGAGGTCTTTTTCCCCATTGTGTACATTGGTATCACATTTACTGTGTTCAGTTTTGCATGAATACTTACTAATAAATAAGAAAATTTATTAGGATATTCTTAGCTTCTGACAAAAAATCTCAGAAAAAAAATTAATGGGATGGGAATTTTACTATCTTAAAAACGGCCCTGGCAAGTACAAAATGTAGTTCAAGATAGAGAAGAATATTTATCTTTTGGTGGTCAGACAAAGGTCCTATCAGATCCTAGAAGCTCGACATAAGGCTGTGGTGAAGAAAGTAGTGGACAGGCTGAAGCTAGGTGTTATTGAGGAGTCGATGAGTAACTGTTCCTCCTCCATTGTGTTGCCAAAGCCAGATGAAAGTATCTGGTTCTGCACTGATTTTTGGAAAGTGAGTGCTGTCTCCAAGCTGGAAGCATATTCCATGCTAAATGTCGATGAGCTCATCAAAAGGCTGGGAGGAGCTCGGTTCTTCTCCACTCTTGACCTGCCTAAGGGATATTGGCAGGTAACCCTTGCACTGGTGGCCAAAGAGAAAACAGCTTTTCCCACATTCCAAGGCCTGTTCCAGTTTACGGTGCTCCCTTATGGCATTCATGGTGCTCCCACTACATTTCATTGCTTGGTTGATCGCCTCCTCAAACTGCACAGGAATTATGTGGCCGCCTACTTAGACAATATTGTCATCTGTAGCAAGGACTGGAGGAGCAATCTTGTCAAAGAGGAAGCAGTTCTGGACTACTGGATTGATGGCCAATCCAAATAAATGTTTCCTGGGATGACAGGAGGTTCAATATCTGGGGTACTCGGGGTCTAGTAAAACCCCCAGTTCTGGAAGGTGGAAGCCATTACCCAGGTGCAAGTATCCCAGACCAAGAAGCAGGTGTGAGCCTTTTTAGGGCTTGTAAGATATTACAAGCGATTCGTCCCAGGGTTTGCAGACAAGGCGGAACCCTTGATCTGCCTGCTACAGAAGAATGCCCCAGATAAAGTGCAGTAGATGTTGGATTTGGATAAGACATTTCAAGCTTTGAAGGGCATCATCTGCTCAGAATCAGTGCTGGTGGCCTGGACTTCAATTGACCTTTTGTGGTGTAGACGGACACCTCAGAGGTGAGGCTCAGGTCCCTCCTGGCCCAGGAGGTACATGGGGAAGAACACCAAGTGGTCTACATTATCCATAAGTTGTTTCCTAGAAAGAACAACAATATGCTGTAATTGAGAAGGAAGCCCTATGGTTTATGGTATAGTTTTATTTAATATACCGTCCTTCCTTAGCAGGATGGTTCACAAATTACAATCCGCTATAATAATACCCTTAGCGCGCACTTCAAACTTGGTGGGTCCGTGATCCATGGTGTCATGCCCCCTTATGCGCAGTAGAGTAGAACTCTGCCTGCAGTGGTTTCCCCATCGCCCTCCCTCGAGATGTGTAACGGGCCGCTGTTGAGCTCTGTGCCGGAGAAGGGAGGGAGGAAGCGGGGCTGAACAACAACAACCAAGCGCTGCCTGTAGAGCCGAGCAGCAAGCGAGGGCCCGCTGCACGGAGTCACACACTCGGCTTATTATCCCCCTCTCCTCCGCTTCACGCTAGTGTCCCGGCTTCCCTGTTTAAGTCATGGTAAGAGCCATTTACTACCATGAATTAAAGCCCTAACATTACTAGATGAATTCCCTGCTTAGAAAATCTCCACTTGAATTAATTCTTCACATAGTTCATTGTTTTCTTTACCCTTCTCCTTTTTGTCCCACCTGAGAATATCTGCATATGTGAATATGCTTTTTCTGTGATGCTATATCTTTTTTAGCTGGAATCTCCAAAGAATGCCTTTGTACAGTACTCATACTAGAATTCCTTAACTATGTAGGAAATTAGTTAATGTTGTGGATGCTTTAAGATTTAGTACTCCACAGCATTTCATTTCAGCCTGGAATAAGGTTTGCTGATGCACACTGTTGGTGAAATGGAAAGCAAGAAATGCTACATGGTGCAGCTTAAGCTCTAATGCCTAATCCTAAGGTACAAACTGTACCACATTTCAGAACTGTAGAAAAGCATTTTCCATTGGACATATTAATAGATTGAGAGATTGATTTTTGAAATTGCATGTTGGCCATGATTGAAGACAAGAAAAGCTCTATTGAACAGTCCTATATAGCGCTGGCTGCTGTTAGTTCTTGGGAGACCTAAAGCGAAATTCCACTTCTGCAAGGGGAAAAGAATGATTTTGACAGGGACATATTCCTTAATATTTTTTTACCTTGTTCAGTTTGAAGCATTTGAGAAAATAAATAAAATATGGTAGTGATTTTGTGTTCCCATAAATTGAACAACAAGAACAAATTAAATAAAATCTGGCGGCTTTGAGATGCCCACTCTTGAGCACATTTTAGTTTAATGCGCACTCTCAACTCCTACTGCTGTGTGTTGTTTCGTGTGTGTATGTTTTTTTTTTTTTTGTATTGAAGAAATCTGTTTTATTGGGATAGGAAATGGATTAGGAAACATTGGGGGTCACTCTGGTGACTCCCTAGCAAGTGAAGAGCTACTTGTGTGGTTGCAATATGTCCTCCAGTAAATCTATTACAGAAAAAAATGGAAATCATACTGACACTTTTTAATCTCTGTGAAGACTTCAGAACATCCCATTAATTTATCAAAATCTTTGACTGGTTCAATATTGTTTTACTGTTTTGTTTCCAGCTGTGTTTGTGAAACACTTCATGCAGGGTTGAATCTCCCCACTAAATGAGGTGCATTGACTTTCCCACAAGCCTCACCAGCAAATGTCAAGCTTTGTTGGATACCTTAAATATTTCATTAGTGATTCAGTCTTTCAACATTATAAGGTCATCTTAATTGTATTTTTTTTAGTGTGAATTCTGATGTCACCTGTTCATATCGCTTAGTTTTTTCCCTCTATTAAAGCTTAGAAAGTAAAGTCAGTTATGATAATGATATGATCTTTCTATTTCCCTGCAGCTTACACCCCCCCCCCCCCCGATGCATAACAAATATATGATTACACTTCTCCCTCAATATTCGCGAGGGTTAGGGGCAAAGACGGCCCGAAAATATAAAAAGAAAACGTGAATAATATTCAGGCCGGTTCTGACCCCCCCCCCCCCCGCTTTCTCTGGAATTAAAGCTGTATTCCGGACCTTCCCTGCCTCCCTCCCACTTTCCCCCGGAATCCCTTAAGCCTTACCTGGTGTTCTAGCGGGTTTTCGGGGCAGGAGCGATCTTCCTATGCTCCTGCCTCGTGCAGATCACTTATAGGAAATGGCTGCCATGAGCTCCCATAGTCTCGCGAGACTACAACTTCGCCCCTGCAATAGCAACAGTAGAAGCTCTAGTGTCAGCATAGTGAACTCTTATCATCCTATCCTGCGGCAACAGCATAGCACTCTCAGACTGTAATGATCAACTTGGATAGTACACAGTCAAAGATTCTTTAAAATGCAGAGGAGCAGGAGGATATAGGGCTTGATGAACAAAAGACAATTCTTTATGCTGTACACTAAACAAAACCAGCCACTAGTGAAGTTGACAAAGCGCAGTGGTGATGTGAGCAGACCTAGGCACACCTGTAACTAGACGGGCAACTGTATTTTGGACTATCTGCAATGCTGTACATCTGGCACTTGATATGCCAAGATATAGCATGTTGCATTAGAACATGCAAATAAAATAGATATGATGCTAACACTGTTCATACAATAAAATGCAATACAATGAAACATCTTAATAGATAAGAACAAGTGCAGTTGAGATATATAGACAGGACAAACTGGAAGAAAATTATATGTACAGTTGAATAAGATGAGGAGCTAATCTAAGTTACAGGGAGTGCAGTCAGCTAGCCCTTGAGCAGAGTGAATGGATAGCCAGTTCTCACATGTATTAAAAACTTAGGAGACTAGCCACCTGCTTTGATGGAGCCCCTTTGGGAATGAACTTAAGTGTGGTGGCTGTGTATTCCTGAGACTTGGTGGCTGTTATCACATTATGCAGTTTCTTTTGATGAGGATACAAATAGTGATGCTCCTTGAGAGGACTGTAGAGGGCTAACTTATTCTTTAGGTAATCTGGCCCATTTTGTCTAAGGATCTTGAAAATCAAAGATAGAGATTTTTAATTTGGCCTTGTGTAGTTTTTGCAGAAGGGATGTGATATGGTAATGCTGCTTGCAGCCAGCCTCTGTTAGTTGTGTCACAGTATTCTGAATTAGAGCAGGTGCAAACTCTTTTTTTTTTTTTTTATTAACCAACTTACAGGGCATTATAGTAGTCCAAGCATGGCATTATTATAGATGGACAGTTGTGGTCAGACTTTGTAATATATGAAGAAAGATTTCATAGTTGCTACGGATGAGAGAGAGTTTTTAAAGTCATGCATACACTTTGCAGAAAATGGGTATTGGAGTCTTTCTAGAAACATGATGGCAGATAAAGGCCAACTGGCTCATCTAGTCTGCCCATCTGCACCATCCACTATTTCCTTCTGTCCCTAAGAGATCAAATGTTCCTGTCCCACACTTTCTTGAATACAGATACAATCTTTGTCTCCATCATCTCTATAGGGAGACTATTCCACGCATCTACCACCCTTTCTGTAAAAAAGTATTTCCTTAGATTACTCCTGAGCCTGTCATCTCTTAACTTCATCCTATGCCCTCTCACGCTGGAGTTTCCTTTCAATTGATAGAGACTTGCCTCAATCGTATTTATGCCACGCAAATATTTAAACATATCTATCATATCTCCCCTCTCCTGCCTTTCCTGTACACCTTATGACATAGACCACTGACCATTTTAGTAGCCTTTCTCTATCTGTTTATATCTTTTTGAAGATGTGGTCTCCAGAATTGTACATAATATTCTAAATGAGGTCTCACCAGAGCCTTATACAGGGACATCAGTACCTCCTCCCAAAAGCAGTCACGGAATTTCATCTGAATCAATCCATTGTGCTTCCAGTTTTTTCCCCAAAGCCTCATTCTCATCCTGGAGAAACAGCTCTTCACACATTGGACTATAAGTGTGCCTTGGTTTACTACTTACAAAGGACTAAACCACACAGGACTTCACTTCAACTGTTCATCTCTTTTGATCCTAACAGACTGGGCCTGCCTGTCACCAAGAGAACTATTTCCACATGGTTAGCGGCCTGTATTTCCTTCTGCTATGCTCAGACTGGGCTGCAACTCTAGGGACGCATTACAGCACACAACTTATGGCAGCATCAATAGTTTTCTTATGTTCCACTCCCATCGATGAAATTTGCAAAGCAGCTAGTTGGTCCTCAATTCATACAGTCACATCTCACTACTGTCTAGAATCCTATTCCAGACGAGATGGTCGTTTCAGCTAAGTAGTATTACAGAATTAATTTTCTTCTTAATGGCCAACTCTCCTTCCATCCCATTTCAGTAAGCTAGGGAGTCCCACAAGTGAGAATATGCTGCCTGCTTCTCCTAGGATAAAGCACAGTTACTTACCGTAACAGGTATTATCAGGGGATAGCAGGCAGATATTCTCATATTCCTCCCACCTCTTAGCGTGCTTATGGAACTGAGATTACCATGAGCCGGCATTGGTTGGAAAGGCACTTCCACATTTGCGGTTTGTGCAGTCATGAATTTTCTGAAAACTTAAAGTTCTAGTATACTTTTACCACTGTCTGTACTGGGCTCCTTGGATGACGTCGCCCACATGTGAGAATATCTGCCTGCTGTCCCCGGATAACACCTATTACGGTAAGTAACTGTGCCTTTCCTTTGCAAATGTGAGATTCACACATTATATCAAATCCATCACCTAAGGGAATATTCAGTTTTTTTTAATGTAATAGTGTCATATTAGGCGATAAATCTCTTGCTCTCATTTGATGTGCACTTTCCCCATTTCAAAACCCTTCTATCATAGATAGAGGCAGCTGCCCCTCACCTGTAATGCTGCTAACTTGTATTATTCTTGGAAATGCAAATATACCTCTGATGACTATTTATGAATTGGAGGCAACTGCAAGGGTCATAGCCTCCTCCCATTTTAGCTCCCGTTAATGTCGAATATTTGGAACCACAAAAAGCAAGGCAACACGCATAGGAATTCTAGAACCAAAGGTAAATTTTATTTTGTCCAGCTTATAGTGGCATAAATGAAAGGACTCAACAGAGCTGCGTTTCAGCTTAAAGATTATTGCATCTGGGGGTCATAGTAACATAGTAACATAGTAGATGACGGCAGATAAAGACCCGAATGGTCCATCCAGTCTGCCCAACCTGATTCAATTTAAAAAATTTTTATTTTTTTTTTTTTTCTTTCTTCTTAGCTATTTCTGGGTGAGAATCCAAAGCTTTACCCGGTACTGTGCTTGGGTTCCAACTGCCGAAATCTCTGTTAAGACTTACTCCAGCCCATCTACACCCTCCCAGCCATTTAAGCCCTCCCCTGCCCATCCTCCTCCAAACGGCCATACACAGACACAGACCGTACAAGTCTGCCCAGTAACTGGCCTAGTTCAATCTTTAATATTATTTTCTGATTCTAAATCTTCTGTGTTCATCCCACGCTTCTTTGAACTCAGTCACAGTTTTACTCTCCACCACCTCTCTCGGGAGCGCATTCCAGGCATCCACCACCCTCTCCGTAAAGTAGAATTTCCTAACATTGCCCCTGAATCTACCACCCCTCAACCTCAAATTATGTCCTCTGGTTTTACCATTTTCCTTTCTCTGGAAAAGATTTTGTTCTACGTTAATACCCTTTAAGTATTTGAACGTCTGAATCATATCTCCCCTGTCTCTCCTTTCCTCTAGGGTATACATATTCAGGGCTTCCAGTCTCTCCTCATATGTCTTCTGGTGCAAGCCTCCTATCATTTTCGTCGCCCTCCTCTGGACCGCCTCAAGTCTTCTTACGTCTTTCGCCAGATACGGTCTCCAAAACTGAACACAATACTCCAAGTGGGGCCTCACCAATGACCTGTACAGGGGCATCAACACCTTCTTTCTTCTACTGACTACGCCTCTCTTTATACAGCCCAGAATCCTTCTGGCAGCAGCCACTGCCTTGTCAAGTATCACACGAACAAATAAGCACAAACACAACTTTTTTTCAACGTGGTTTTCCTCCTTTGGAGCAGTGTTTCATATTAAACTGCCTGTGTTGGCCCCGGTGTCAAATATTTTTCATACTGAACCCAGAAACATGGGACACTTATGGCCTCTTTTACAAAGCCGCGCTAGCAGCTGCCCTACGCTAAAGGCCCCGAAGCCCACAGAGATTTAAAGGGCTTTGGGGCTGTTGTTGCGCGGCTTTGTAAAATTCAGGATAGCAATTAAAATTCCACCTTCTGTTGTTGATAGAGTCCTTTTAAGTAGGACCTTCCTGTCACCATATAATGTATGGGGATTATGGTGAAATGTGTACCTGGAACTCTTAATGTTAAGTTCAGAGCTGTGCCCCTTAGGGTGCCCTGTATCTCTACTGGCATATCTGTGGCCAGTCTATTAAAAATGCTGTCCCCTCCTACGTACAAATGGCTTGTTTTGGACGTTTTTTTAATTTGGAAGGGTTTTTTTTTGATAATGGCAAAAACATTAGATGTCTAGCTACACAAAACATCTAGCTGGGCCATTTTTTGAATTTAAAAAAAAACATCTTGCAGGTTCGAAAATGGACGTTTTCTTCACCCGAGTTTTGGACGTTTTTCTCAGAACGTCCAAAGTCAGACTTAGATGTCAATATATGCAGGTACTTTCTCTGTCCCTAGTGGGCTCAAAATCTAAGTTTATGTAGCTGGGGCAATATGGGGGTTAAGTGATTTGTCCAGGGTTTCCAAGTTTTATTTATATTTGATAGACCACATTGGTAATAACATCTATGCGGTTTACATGTTAAAATAACATTGAAATAATAATAATAAAAAAAGAAAATATACATGGAATTAGAAATACAATCTATGATAGGATAGAAAGAAAAAGAGAATAAGTTTTGTTGTTAGTACTTAATCCTAGACTGTTCCCAACAAGGGTCACAAAGAGCTCCAGTGGGAATTGAACATAGTTCCCTGCACACAGTCTGCTGCACTAAACATTAGACTATTTCCAAGTGCATATGATCATGACTTGAAATGTCACTTATGGTAGCAATTCATTTTGACTTCCAGTGGTCTTGCAGTGCAATTCTTTTCCTTTCTGTGATTATTAGCGACCATCCTGACATTTTCTGCCTGGCTTCCATTGGTTTTATTCAGTAACTTATCCTATACCGCAGAAATATATGGGTACAAGAATTCTATTTGGTAATTGGTGCTCAGTTTCAGTTCATATGATCCTGTGAATACTGAAGAAATGACTCTTACTGATCCTTGAAGTTAATATCAAGGTTAAAGAATGTCTTCTTATTTGCACTGGTCTTTTTGAGACCTCTCGCATCTTACTCACATTGTGTCCTCGGCTCCTGCCTTTGATCTTTGACCCATTGCTCTGTAGGATTGGTTGTAGCTTTTTGGATTATGACAGTTTCAGTTTTCTACTGTACCTTTGTAAAAGCTGTAAGACTTGCATTAACTACTTATTGCTTGCCTATCTATGATTACCTTGTCCAGGATTGCATATCTGATCAGCATGATATAAAAATAAAACCATAATAAATTAAGCTTATGATTTTCAAGGATTTATTCTTTGATACCTACTGATCAGAGCCTGATTGTATATGTGGGATGGGGGGGGGGGGGGAGAGAAGGGTATCAACAGTGCCACTGAAGCTGAATTCACTGTTACTACAGATCCTGAAACAAAAGGAAGCAGGAGCACTCAGCAGCTGGGTGCCCCAATTGGGCTGTGAAAATTGCCAAATTTAAGTCCAAATAAAGAGGAATGATAGTTTAAATATTATTTAGCGTTTATTAACTCCTCTTCCTTCCCTATGAGTTCTACTTTATAGCCTCCCTCTCTTCATTTTCCCCTTTCCTTTCATAATTAATGGCATTCCTTTTTTAATTCTTCCCATCCGTTTCCGAATACAATTCAAACTCCTCTTACTGCCCTACAAATGCACTCACTCAGCTGCCCCTCACTATCTCTCTTCACGTATCTCCCCCTATGATCCCCCACCCCATGAGCTGTACTCACTGGTAAGTCCCTCCTATCTGTGCACATCTCTTCAACTGCCAACTCTAGACTCCGTCCCTTCTGCCTTGCTGCTCCATATACTTGAGAGTGCTTTTGACTCCTAACTCCTCTCACCTTGGATTCTGCATCCCCAACCCTATATGTCATGTCTGTTTGTCCAAGTTAGATTGTAAGCTCTTCTGAGCAGGGACTGTCTATAAATATCAAAATATACAGCTTTGCGTACGCCTTTCAGCACTATATAAGTGATAAGTAGTAGTACCGTATTTTCGCGGATATAACGCGCACCCGTGTAAAACGCGCACACGGGTATAGCGCGCAGAAATCACAATGATATGTACAAAAACTTTTGTATACCGCGCTCACGAGTATACCGCGCATGATGCCCGACGCTCCTTTCGCCCGCCCTGACTTTCCGTGCGCTGTCCCGACTCTCCGTTCACCCCCCCTGACTTCCGTGCACTACCCTGACTTTCCGTGCGCTGTCCCGACTCTCCGTTCACCCCCCCTGACTTCCGTGCACTGCCCTGACTTTCCGTGCGCTGTCCCGACTCTCCGTTCACCCCCCCTGACTTTCCGTGCACTGTCCCCCCTTGAAGTCCTGTCCCCCCTTGAAGGTCTGTCCCCATCCTGAAAGCCTGATGCCCCCCCCCCCGACGTCCGATACATCCCCCCCCCCCGGCAGGACCACTCGCACCCCCACCCCGAAGGACCGCCGACTCCCCAACAATATCGGGCCAGGAGGGAGCCCAAACCCTCCTGGCCACGGCGACCCCCTAACCCCACCCCGCACTACATTACGGGCAGGAGGGATCCCAGGCCCTCCTGCCCTCGACGCAAACCCCCGCCCCCCAACGACCGCCCCCCCCAAGAACCTCCGCCCGTCCCCCCGCCGACCCGCGACCCCCCTGGCCGACCCCCACGACACCCCCACCCGCCTTCCCCGTACCTTTGTGTAGTTGGGCCAGAAGGGAGCCCAAACCCTCCTGGCCACGGCGACCCCCTAACCCCACCCCGCACAACATTACGGGTAGGAGGGATCCCAGGCCCTCCTGCCCTCGACGCAAACCCCCCTCCCCCCCAACGACCGCCCCCCCCCAAGAACCTCCGACCGCCCCCCCAGCCGACCCGCGACCCCCACGACCCCCCCACCCCCCTTCCCCGTACCTTTGGTAGTTGGCCGGACAGACGGGAGCCAAACCCGCCTGTCCGGCAGGCAGCCAACGAAGGAATGAGGCCGGATTGGCCCATCCGTCCTAAAGCTCCGCCTAGTGGTGGGGCCTAAGGCGCGTGGGCCAATCAGAATAGGCCCTGGAGCCTTAGGTCCCACCTGGGGGCGCGGCCTGAGGCACATGGTCGGGTTGGGCCCATGTGCCTCAGGCCGCGCCCCCAGGTGGGACCTAAGGCTCCAGGGCCTATTCTGATTGGCCCACGCGCCTTAGGCCCCACCAGTAGGCGGAGCTTTAGGACGGATGGGCCAATCCGGCCTCATTCCTTCGTTGGCTGCCTGCCGGACAGGCGGGTTTGGCTCCCGTCTGTCCGGCCAACTACCAAAGGTACGGGGAAGGGGGGTGGGGGGGTCGTGGGGGTCGGCCAGGGGGGTCGCGGGTCGGCTGGGGGGGCGGTCGGAGGTTCTTGGGGGGGGTGATCGTTGGGGGGGAGGGGGGTTTGCGTCGAGGGCAGGAGGGCCTGGGATCCCTCCTGCCCGTAATGTAGTGCGGGGTGGGGTTAGGGGGTCGCCGTGGCCAGGAGGGTTTGGGCTCCCTTCTGGCCCGATATTGTCGGGAAGTCGGCGGTCCTTCGGGGTGGGGGTGCGAGTGGTCCTGCCGGGGGGGGGGATGTATCGGACGTCGGGGAGTCGGCCGGGCAAGAGGGCTTGGGCTCCCTCTTGCTCCGATCGTGGATGCGGGTGCGGGAGGGAGCGCGTGCGAGCGGTCGTTCGGGGTGGGGGTGCAAGCGGTCCTGCTGGGGGGGTGAATCGGGCGTCGGGCGGGGTGGGAACTATGTTTAAAAACTTTTGTATACCGCGCTCAGGCATATAACGCGCGAGGGGTATGCGCGGTAGGTAAAAACGCGTATAACGCGCGCGTTATATCCGCGAAAATACGGTAGTAATTCTATGGTTAATGTAAACCACTCTGCTAAATTCCTTGAAAAGGGCAGTATAGAAAAAGTTAATAAACATAAAATATAAATGTGTACATATTAATGATCTCTTAAGTAACCATGTGTGGAGAGTAATGGTAAAAACATTTCAGATGATACTGGCGTACTTCCAGAATTCACAATCCTATCGTTTATTAAAGCTTTGAGCAGAAATATAGGTCATAGGTTATGTTTCAGCTGAATAAACCTACATGGACAAAATCAGTTCCTTTTGCTATCACCTAATAATTCCAAGAAATAAATTTGGCTCATCTGTTGCCTCCTGTTATTTTGTTATACAAATTATTTAAATGCAGGATGCAGTTTAGTGAAGCAGAAAAGCAGAACTACAGAGAAAATGTTCTAAATATATCAGGCCTAGAGTCTTAAAAAACTGTGTTAAAAAGCGATGGGCTGCTTTTGCAGCCGTTCTGGTAGCAAATTTTAAAAAGCAAGTCATTCTTCAAAAAATGCTTCTGCAAATGATGTTGGCGGAGAGTAGTGAAGACTTGCTAAATTTGCATGTGCCCATCGCTGGTGATAGCGATGGGCACATACACAGAATAAATTAGAAAAGAAAAAAAAAACCCAAAACACAACAGCGGGAGAGATGTTCAGTCTCTCCAGCTGTCAACCAACACCCCCTCTGCAGCGGGAGAAATTCCCACTCTCTCCTGCCACAAATACCCAGCCCCCGCAGCGGAGACACCTACAGCCTTCCCCTCTCTGGGGCATCCTGGGATGCACTGGGGAGGGACCTGAGGCTCTGATTGGCCCAGGATGTCTAAGAACCCTCCCATAGGAAGGGCCTTAAACAACCTGGCCCAATCAGAGCCCCAGGCCCCTCCCTGGATGCACCAGGAAGAAGCCTAAGGCTCTGATTGGCTTGGACACCTAAGGTCCCTTCTATGGGGCATCTGAGCCAATCAGAGCCTTAGGCCCCTTCCCGGTGCATCTGGGGAGGGTCCTCAGGTTCTGATTGGCCCAGGTTGTTTAAGGCCCTTCCTATGGGAGGGTTCTTAGACATCCTGGGCCAATCAGAGTCTCAGGTCCCTCCCCAGTGCATCCCAGGATGCATCAGGGAGAGGAAGGCCCATTTTGAAGAGGCGGCCCAGCTGGCCATAGGGAGTAGGCATCCCTGCAGTCAGCCAACTAATTCAAGGTAAGGGGGAGAGGGGTCAGAGGCAGGGGGTGTTGTGTGGTAGCGGGAGAGAATGGGCATCTCTCCCGCTGCTGGGGTGGGCATCTCTCCTGCTGCTGGGGGTTTCCCGCTGTAAGGGGGTGTTTTGTGCAGCAGGAGAGAGTGGGCATCTCTCCTGCTGCTGGGGGGGAGGGGGGAGTCTCCACTGCAGGAGGGTGTTGTTTGTGGTGGGAGAGAATGGGCATCTCTCCCATTGCTGGGGAGGGGGTGTCACCGCTGCAAGGGGGGGGGGTGTTGTTTGTTGCGGGAGAGACTTGTGTAGCCACACTGCAGCTCTAGGCCGGTGCTCAGCAGCGCCTTCATTGGCCACCAACAAAAGTACACCAGCATGTGACTCAGACTGCAGTCACCCTGCAGGATTTTCACGGAACTTAATCAAACACAGTGGTTTGAATGGCAATAATGCAAAATTTACTTGTCAAAAATAAAAGTTAGAATGGCATAAAGTTCAAAGCAACAAACAAATGTTCAAAACTGGAAACAAAAACAAGGCCGGAGGAAAACTCTGGCAGCCTTCAGGATTTCTATTCCTAATGAAACAGTTCTCTTGGTGATTCACACTCTCACCGAGCAGCTTTTCTCCCAAGTCTGCTCCTCAGTAGGGCTTACGTAAGTCCAGTTCATAGCATTCAAAAACAGTTCCCAGAGATATGCCTTTTCACTCTAATCTCTAGGGCAAATACATCCAAAACAAAGCCTCCAGCCTAAAATTGTAACAGGGCTGGGTAAAGAGGAGTCCACTAAGTTTGCTTTTCAAAAGCACACAAAACAGCTTTCAAAATTCCCACCCAGTTGGTAGCAAACTTCTCCCCACTCACTCTTAGCTTATCAAACAATAGTACAGTCCAGAAAAGTCTTTGCAAGTGACTAGGAGCAGGAAAAGAACCCAGCCACAAAATAAGACAAAAAAAGAACCTCACAGTAGTTTAACTCAGGCTTGGAAAAGGAGTTGCTAATCCTCTTGGCTTCCCTTGCAGCTTTATCAGACACCAAACTGGCTTGTGCTGCAAAAGGTGATGTGGACCCCAGCTTCTACCACACCCAGGTCTAAGGCATTATCCTAGCTTGCCAGAAATGCCCTACTTGGGAAGAAACCCGTGTCTTCCCTCTCACCTCCTCTACCAAGTGCAAACTACTGACCTTTAATGGGGAGGAACCACGCCCTGCTCTAACTGAGTCTGATCTCACCTGTGCTCCTCTCTGGCTCCCCCCGGCAGGCATTAGTGAAACCTCAGAGACCAAGGCAGGCACAAAGCCTGACTGGTCACAATTGGCATCTCTCCCGCTTTTGGGGGTCAGTTGGCTTTCTAGCAGTCTCTGACACTGCAATGTCAGGGTTTTAAACAGTGCTGTCACTGTGCAGGCACCCCTGGTCCAGTCGCTGATTTTTGTCACCAAAAGCCGACGCCACTCTTAGAAAATGGCTTGGCAATTACTAAGAATCCACTTAAGTGCTCATTTCGATGTTGAAGAGCCCATTTGCATGTCAGTGTTGGAGACTGCTAGAAACCTTTCTAAAGATTGTTCTGATAATCCGCTGCTAAAATGCAGGCTAAACCGTCAGTTTAGCGACGGCATTAAAGTTTTGAGAATCTGGGCCTCAGTTTCTAAAAGACTGGATTAGCCTTCTTATCTGTTAAAGTAAAGCAGTGCCATGTCAAGGACAAAAAGAGGAGATCATCGTGTGCTATTGCTAAGCCAAGCTGTACTCTCAATCTGGGTTATTAATAACTAGGTCTCATTTCATAAAATGGAACTTGTGCTAAAATGGCACAGGTTGTGGTAAAATAACTCATCTTAACTTCTCCCTAATTTGCTAAATTAATTTATATACACAGTTTTCATTACAGCCAACCCTGCTTAGCGACTCAGGGGTAGATGCACAAAACTCCAACGCTGTTCCTCTACAGCATTGAACAAACACTGATGTTTTTTAGCCACCAGTGCTCTTTTTGACCACCAGTGCTCAAGACTAACGTACAAATTATATGTAAGCTGTTAGTGTTGAATGTTGGTTGCTAAAGGGGTTGGAACTTGGAACTTCCTGGAGCATGCCAACAAGAACTGTGTGGTTGGCACTGTTCTTGTATGCATGTCTTCCAACCCCCCTAAAAAGAAAATCCCTGGTGATCCAGTGGTCTGGTTGGACTTCAGCCCAATAACCCAACCTCCCTCACAGATTCCCCCCTTCCCATGCAAGGTGTCGCCCCTAAGAATCCAACCGGCTTGGCTAGCTTGTTCGGGACATGACTGTATTCTCCCCAGCATGCCCTAGTAGGTTTCTTTCCCTTGTTTCTAACAGCTCTCTGGCTTAAGGGGACAGGACTCCTACCAGGCGGACTCTGGCTCATCTCAGCCAGGTCCATGCTCTTCCAGGGCCAGTCAGTATTACCTAGAGACTCAGCACTCACTTGGTCTGCCCTCTTACAACGGGGCTTAGGCAAAACCCTGTCTTTCCTTGGGGCAAACCTTGACTTGGCCCTAGGTTTGTCACAAAGGGCTGTGCTCATCAGCCCAACTCAGTTGATTCTCACAGCTTTACCTAAATAGATAAAAGGGTCCCATTCTGCAATTAAACCTTACTTATTCTCTGACCTTGTGATTTTAAATCTTTTAGTAATTCTCCTTCTCTGCTCGTGCTGTCTTGTTTGTCTTGACTAGATTATAAGCTTCACAGAGCAAAAACTCTCTCTCATGTGTATTTGTATTGCACTGTGTATAACTATTTAGTATCATCTGACTGGAATTTTAATAATTCTAGTGAATTTTTTTATCCTTTATAATACGTTATCAGTCAATATGTCACACTGTAAACATAGGTATATCATTGGACAATCAAAACTTTCCATTATCAAAGAAATTCCTGTGCTTTCTCACTGATACCCAATTCAGGATGAGATGATGTGTTTTTTTCATTCTTGCATAAATCTCTGTAATATCTCTGACTAAATATAATTATGACTGAGCTGTTTGAACTACAAAGCATGACTCCTGTACACTCATTTGGAGAAATGCAACAAACAGAGAGCCATCACAGCTACCGTATATACTCAAATATAAACTGAGATTTTGGGGCTCAAAAATGGAGTCTTGGTGTATATTTGAGTCCTTCTATGCTCTTTACCACTCTTCCCTCCTCCCAGACCAAATGTAGACCTCCCATGGGCCTGCCTTAAGCCCTGATGGTCCAGAGGTGAGTCGGGGTAGGAGCGATCCCTCCCTCATCTTGTCCTGGCCAGCTATGTTCTCCCTTGCCTCCCTCCCGCCCCCAGACCTATCCACAGCCTATTTTTGATGCCCTTGTGGGCCAAAGGTGAACCAGGGCAAGAGTGATGCCCTTACACTCCTGTCCCGTGCAGTCTCACTATTGAAAGTGGCTACTATGAGTTTTTGTGGCAACCTTGCGAGACTGCTGAGTAAGCGATTGGGGTTGGGTGATATAGGGAAGGTATGCTGAACATGAGGGAAGAAATGGGAAGGAATGGATGCTGGACACAGGAATAGGGCATAGAGAGGACATGGTGGTTAAGAGGGAAGGAATGGTGAAAGATTTTGGATACACGGAGGTGCAAATCATTTGTATGCAAACCTACCGACTCGGTCGCTCAGTGAGCGATTGACACATGGCAGAGCCCTAACAATAGTGACGGGGAAGCAGCCTCCGGTTACTACTGCCAGGGCTTCTGTTTTATTTAATGGAACAGATGTTCTGCGCAACTTAAACATGCACCATCTCTCCTATTAAAAAGCTCCACCCCCACGCTAGCACCCCTGAGCCACCGTCCTACCTCCTGAACTCCAAAAAAGATGGCAGTAGGGTTGCCCACTCCCTCCTGCCAGGAAAGACCTCCCCCCTACTCTTCCTCCCCCTGAAGAAAAAGGCAGGAGGGATGCTCATTCCCTCCTGCCATGAAGGAGTCCACTCACTCCCCACCCCCCAAAAAAGACGGCAGGAGGGATGCCCACTCCTTCTTGCCCAGAAAGACCTCTCCACTCCTCTCAAAGAAAAAGGCAGGAGGGATGCCCACTCCCTCCTGCCACCGGAGGCCTTCCTCCCCCTCCAGGCCCTGTGCCCCATACCTTAAAGTTGGGAGCAGGAGGTACTGAAAACATCTCATGCTCCTCCTCCTCTTCGTGACAACATAGAGCCTTAGGCCTCTCCCCTATGCATCATGTGTCTTATATTCATTTGGGGCCCAAAAAAGGCACTAGGTCTTATTTTCAGGTAGGGCTTACATGATCATCTCTCCCTTCACCCCAATTCTTCCTCTTTCCTCCACATGTGCAACATCTTTCCTCTCCTCTCCTTCCCTCTGCAGCATCTTTCTATCCCTCCATCCCTCCAATCTCCCTGTGCAGCAGAACCCTTGCCCAACTTCCATCCTTCCCCCCTCCCAAGCCTCGTGCAGCAGAACCCTTTGCCCAGCTTCCATCCTTCCCTCCCTCCCATCCCTCGTGCAGAACCCTTGAGCAACCGCTGCCGCCCCCGCCTCGCAGCCGAACTGCCGCTGACCCTTCATCCTACCCTCCCAACCGATCCCCGCTAACTGTGACCATAAATACCTTCCGGCAGAGGAGCGTCAGGCCTGGGGCCTTCTGTGTACTGATGACATCATCAGTAACGCAGCACACAGAATGCCCCAGTGAGAAGGCCGCAAAGCAGCCTGTGAGCGCTGCTGGCCCGATGCTCCTCTGCCGGAAGGTATTTATGGTCGCGGTCGGTGGGGATTGGTTGGGAGGGAAGAATGGAGGGTCAGCAGTTCGGCGGTGGGGCGGGTCAGGGGGAAGCACGGTTGCCTAATAGGGTTTATTTTCAGGAGTAAGGCTTATATTAAGACCTACCCCGAAAATCATGCTAGGGCTTATTTTGGGGGTAACACGGTATTAATTTTAGAACTGGAGCTTTGAGCATTGGCCCCAAGAAAGGAAAACAGTTTTCTTCTTGTTTTCCAAGACAACTTCTGTTACAGTTAAGGACCTTATAAATGTTCATTGCTCCTTGAGTGGAAAAACAGCACAAGGAAATAAAAGTAGTAAGAGCATCAGGTTATCTTGCTATTTCCAAGTATAAAAAAGAGGTGGTAATTTCATCTCTCTGACCTCAAAGGAAGCATGATACAACAACCTGACACTTTCACACCCTTTTAGAGAGTCATCTTCTAGATAAAGTATCTGTTATAAGAACAAGGTAAAGACATGCGACACTGAATGGAATAAGAAACAATTTCTTTCTTAACATTGCAGTGTTCATTTATTATACTATTAACCCCATGAACACATTTGGAAGATATTCAGCTGAGCTAAAACACATTTTACTTACACCCCCCCCACCCAACAAACAAACAAAAAATCTTCAGAAACTCTCCCCCCAAATAGGTTGTTATTACTTTTTAACTTTATGTAAGATCTGTTTTAACTAAATTGAATGGCTTCCAAATGTATTTGTATACTATTAATCATGTCTGAATGTTGACTATGATATTAATAATAAGCTGCCTGGTTATCTTAGACATTGTGTTGCTGTTGCTCAGTTTAAAGAAAATCTGAACACTCTTATTTTGTGCAAGCATATTCAGGTTGAAGGAAATCATTACAATTGTTAACTTTTTAGTCATATTTGAGGTACAGTTCAATTATTTTGTATATCTAATCTAATCCTTAGGTTTGTATACCGCATCATCTCCACGTTCGTAGAGCTCGACGCGGTTTACAATAGGAGAAATAGGAAGGAACTACAACAGAGGGTTAGAGGTAGAAGTGTGAAGAAAATTTAGAGGACTTGGGATGCCAAGATATAAAAGTTTCCTTGATTCCTAAGTTGGAGGGAGACTTACATTTTTTGAGAAAAACCAGGTTTTCAGATGTTTGCGGAAAACTTGGAGAGAGCTCAAGTTCCGAAGAGGGGAGGTAAGGTTGTTCCAGAGCTCAGCGATTTTGAAGTGGCTTTCCTGCCTTTATATGTGTTTGTCATGATTGTTTTGTTCCACTGGTTTTATGCATATTTTTATTGTAATCCGCTTTGGAATTAAAGTGGAATATAAGTATATAAAATATACATAAATGTCAAAAGAGCATCCGGATTGAATTGCATGTTTCAGGCTAGAAAGAGTTAGTGGAGAATAAAAGGAATTCTATTGCAAATAACATCTACCGTGTTTATAATGCGTTTTGTTTATCTACTTAGGATTCCTTTTTGTTTGTGATGTAATATTTCTCATACTTACCTCATAGCATTAGGTGAAATAAAAAGGAAGGAGAATATGAGTTCTCAGTTCTGACTTGTAGGAAGAAGTTTATTTTCATTTTTCAAGTCAGAATTGAGAACTCTTATTCTCTTTCTGTAATCACGATATTTACAGCACTAGATACATAGTTGTGACCTCTGAGGCAGGCGTCTTTTACACCGAAACACATGCTGTGTCAGGATGGTAAAGGGGATGAAAGACTAAAACGGTTAGGGCTCTTCAGCTTGGAAAAGAGACGGCTGAGGGGAGATATGATTGAAGTCTACAAAATCCTGAGCGAAGTAGAACGGGTACAAGTGGATCAATTTTTCACTCTGTAAAAAATTGCAAAGACTAGGGGACACTCGATGAAGTTACAGGGAAATACTTTTAAAATCAATTGGAGGAAATTTTTTTTCACTCAGAGAATAGTTAAGCTCTGGAACGCATTACCAGAGGATTTGGTAAGAGCGGATAGCGTAGCCGGTTTTAAGAAAGGTTTGGACAAGTTCCTAGAGGAAAAGTCCATAGTCTGTTATTGAGAAACACACGGGGGAAGCCATTGCTTGCCCTGTATTGGTCAAAAAAGATATGCAGGGGTAACTCTTTCAAATCAAAATTATTATCGAGTGACTAAAGAGGTCAATAGAACAAAAACAAAGTCACCACTGATTCATCAATGTACTTAGAAAAATTATTTTTTGTTTAGAACTCTGCTCAGAGACATGAAGGCTGATTACTCGGCCTCACCTACCAATCATTGCAATGATTGGTAGGTGAGGCCGAGTAATCAGCCTTCATGTCTCTGAGCAGAGTTCTAAACAAAAAATAATTTTTCTAAGTACATTGATGAATCAGTGGTGACTTTGTTTTTGTTCTATTGCCCTGTATTGGTAGCATGGAATATTGCTACATCTTGGGTTTTGGCCAGGTACTAGTGACCTGGATTGGCCACCATGAGAATGGGCTACTGGGCTTGATGGACGATTGGTCTGACCCAGTAAGGCTATTCTTATGTTCTTATGTTCCTATTAACATACTGCAATATGATTGAATCCAAAATGAAAATCTGTTTTCCATCCCTACTTTTCACTGACTTATAAGTTAGGCACAAGTACTCGTGCCAGTCATAGGACTGGTGTAACTGTGTGTGTGTCGAGGCGCACATAACTTATAGTATTTTATAAGTTTCACTCATAAGTGTGAGCCATGCCTATACTTTGCCCAGTCTCTGCATATCTGTATACTCACCTGTAAAATATGTGCTGTGTAAGATTTATTGAACAGCAAACCAAACCAAAAGGAAAGACCAAAGGTCCAACTGTCTGCAGTAAAAAACAATCCAGAGAAAACAAACCAAAAACTGCAGACTTTGTACACGATGCAGGCAGACTTTATTATGACAAGTAAATCTTTGATTAAAAACCTTTTACCAGGCAAGGGACCCAACAAAGATAAAGTCCGCAGCTATTTGTCCAAGGCTATTCTTTTGATATCTTTCCCTTTTATCAAAATGGACCCTTGATGAAGATTGTACGAAACACGGACCGTGTTGGGTCCCTTGCCTGGTAAAAGGTTTTTAATCAAAGATTTACTTGTCATAATAAAGTCTGCCTGCATCGTGTACAAAGTCTGCAGTTTTTGGTTTGTTTTCTGTGTAAGATTTATTTACAGACTAGCACTTGGGTCAGAAGTGGGCAATCACGGTTCTCGAGGGCCACAATCCAGTTGGATTTTCAAGATTTCCACAATGAATATGCATGAAATTAATTTGCATGGACTGATTCCATTGTATGCAAATCAATCTCTTGCATATTCATTATGGAAATCTCAAAAACCCGACTGGGTTGTGGCCCTTGAGGACTGTGATTGGCCACCCTTGACTTAGGTGGAAGTTTGGCATTTAAAGATGTGTGTTCATTATGCTAATGAATTACACAAGTAGTTGGTGCATATCTGTTAGTAAATAGACTTACTTTGCATGTAAAGTATAAAAGAGATCCTTGTTAGAAAATAAATAAAAGCAGTTTATTTGTAGAAAAACTTTCCTAGCAAACCATGACTAACACCGAGGACTCAAACAGCAACAACCCTCCAACCCTATATATGAAAAGATAGCACTGCAAATTATCATCAAGCTCTAGGACACCAGCATATCCCCCATCCGCTGCAATAGCGCTAGGTTTGCTGTTTATTCACAATTTTATTTTTTATGTACAACATATAATGCTATAACTATAAGGGAGTTCAGACCTCCACCCGAGTAATATAACTCCTGGTGGTGGTGTTCTTCACAATTCCCAGTATAGCATTAGTTCCACATTTATAACTTTTCTTGTTAATTAATTTTCCTTTTTTAAAAATTTATAGTCAATAAGTTAATAACTTAGGTGCGTTAGGGCCTTAACGTGCGCTAAATTGACACGCGCACTAGCCGCTACTGCCTCCTCTTGAGCAGGTGGTCGTTTTTGGGGTAGCGCGCGCTAATCTGGTGCGCGCGCTAAAAATGCTAGCGCACCTATGTAAAAGGAGCCCTTAGCTTTTTAGCAGGTTATTCCCCTTTCCGATTTGTTTCGCATGACTTTATCAAGGTCTTAAAGTTATCTTTGCCTATTTAGATCTGCTGTTGGCGTTCAAAGTTAGATATCTGTTTCACCAGCAACATTTTGCAGTACTGGTGCAAGCTATTATCCTAGCACAATTTGATTACTGTAATTCAATCTATATGGGCCTGAGTAAGGAGAATCTAAAACGGTTTCAACTAATCCAAAATACGGCAACAAAGCTAATATTTGGTAAGAGAAAATTTGATCATGTGTCTTCTCTTTTGAGAAATCTTCACTGGCTCCCTGTCTATCTTAGAGTACAATTTAAATGCACCTCTATGGTTTTTAAAATCATACATGGACTATTTATGTCTTTGATTCCTCTATCTTTGAATAATCAGAGATCTTCTGATTCAAGAAACTCTCAGAAATTTAAACTATCCTTTCCATCTTTAAAAGGAATAAAATCTATTGGTAATATTACTCGCTCTTTCTCATATACTTTTACAAAGATTTGGAATGGGATCCCCTCTTGTGTTAGAACTCTTCTCTCCTTCCAGATTTTCCGTAAATATATGAAAACACTTATTTCAATAGTTCTTAGAAAATTGTTCTAAGGAAAATTAGTTATCTTCTCTCTAGGATGTTGGATGAGGGTCTTCATTAATAAGTTATTTTTTCTCTAATCCAACTACTTTCACTTTGATTATCGATTTTTATGTGAACCGAGTTGAGCTCCTTTTGGGGAGATGACACGGTATCTAAATCCAAGATTTAGATTAGATTAGATATTTATGTTTTTACTGTACACCTTAGATTAAGGCGGATTATAAATGGGAATAAATCTAAATCTGCTTTCTCTTTAATTTCTCTTCCCTATCCAGTATTAACCCGCAAACTTCATACCAGGGGTGGATGGAGAAGTTTATAGAATGGTCTAGACCAGAGGTGTCCAACCTCGGCCCTCCCCAGGTAGGATTTTCAGGATTTCCCAAATGAATATACATAAAGATCTATTTGTAAACAATGGGAGCAATGGTTGCAAATAAATCTCATGCAAATTAATTGGGGAAATCTTGAAAACCCGACTGGATTGCAGCCCTCAAGGTCTTACATTGGATAACCCTGCTCTAGACTATTTTTATATATGGTAACATTTTTTCCCTCTTAATTTTTTGTCCTTTTTATATCTCCTGTGCTACAAATTGGTTGTCCATTACAAACAATTGTGCACACCTGGTCAACTTAGTTTTAATTGGGTTTGTTCACCTAATGTTAAAAATTTAGGTCACCCTGTTAGGAACACTCTCCATGAGCCTTCTGATGTCTCATGCCCTTCTGATATACATTACATTACATTACATTACATTAGTGATTTCTATTCCGCCTGTGCCTCGCGGTTCTAAGCGGATTACAAATTAGAAGAGATCTGGACATTACCGAGAGAATTATGTAACGATGATTACCAAGAGAATTACATAACAGTGATTCATGTACTTTACATGGTATGGTAGAGAATAACAAATTATAAGATAACTGGATTTTTCCGAAAGAATTACATAGCAAAGAATCAAGTGATTACAGGATACATTTCCTTTGCAGTTGGATATATCAGAAGGCTCCACTACTCAGGGCTGAAAGAGATTCTGTGATGGACCAAGCCATTTGAGTTTCCATCTAGTGTCTGCTGCCACTATCGCACTCTGTATTTTGGCTTGTTGCCTGATGATAAAGGTAAAGAGCAGTAGGCGCTACCTGCTGTAGAATGGAGGGAGATGCTGTATCCTGAGCCCAGTAGGTGGCAGGCAATGCCAGATCTCGTACTCATATTCTGGGAGTGTCATGCATGGCTGTTCAAAAAGTGGCAGCAAAAGCATGCCACCACAGAGTATATGAGGAGAGTAAAACTGGAGGTGGAGGGAGAGCTAGCTTGATTGGAGTGGAGATTGACAGGGTGTCTGCTGATGGTCTTGACTTTCATACAGAAATTTGTTGGTTTTTTTTTTTTTTACTGACTTTCTCCTGTGGGGAAGTAGTAAATATGTCTGCTTTAAGGAGTTATTTGGAAAGTTGGAACCCTTGTGCTCTCAGGAAGAGTGTTTGAGACTATGAAGGATACTAATTTGCAGTATTCAGTTTTAGTTTAGATCACCAGGCCAATCATGTTTTCAGGCTAGTCCTAATGAACATGCATGGAGCAGATTTGCATGCCTGCCACTTCCATTATATGCAAATCTCTCTCATGCATATTCATTAGGGCTAGCCTGAAAACCCGATTGGCCTGGTGGTCCTCCAGGACAGGGTTGGGAACCACTGAGATAGATGATACTATTTCCGAAAGTATTAGTGACTTGAGAAGACTGAGACAGTCAAGACAATGTCATATTTTAAGACACTGAATTGAGTTTTAATTGGTTAATTTGGAAAGTCACTCAACCTGAAATTTCATTTCACAAGAACTATGCACTACTCTAAATTTATAGCCAGATTAGAAATATTTTGATAAACATTTATGAGCACTGCATTTGGTAAGCTTTTAAAAAGATAATAAGCAAGCCCCGAAGAAACAATTCTGACCGAATGTTGGTGGATAATGATATTTATAATTGAGAGAGATTTTTACTTATATATGTATATTTATTTATTTGCAGGTAGGATATATATATTTTTATTATATCATTGACACTTTTGGATTTAGCACATTCCTTTCTTTATAGTTTAAGGTGAGTAACACTGAACTGTCATTATTTAAGAATATAAGAATTGAAATACTAGGTCAGACCAAAGGTTTATCTAGCCCAGTATCCTGCTTCCAACAGTGGCTAGGTCACTAGTACCTAGCAGAATCCCAAAGAGTAGCAATATTCCATTCTACTGATCCAGGGATAAGTAGTGGGTTTTTCTGTGTCTACATTAATAGTAGTTTATGGACTGTTCCTTCAGGAACTTGTCCAAATCTTTTTTTAAACCCAGATAATACTTATTGGCATCATATTACCAGCTGTTAACTGTATCTCACTGCCAGAAAATGTGGTAACAGTAATTAGTTTATCCTAGAACGTGCAGGCAACATATTCTCATATATGGGTGATGTCATCCACAGTAGTGCTGCCCGATTCAGGAAAAACAAATTTTGATTCGAATCAGCCTATTGAATCAATTTTTCAATTTGATTCAATTTGATTTTCCTGCCTAATTGGGTTGGTTTTTTTTTTTTTTTTCAAACATCCCAGTGGGTTTATTTTATAGCTTCTTTACCCCTTTTATAGCCTCTTCACCCCTTTTTTCTCTCCTACCCACACTGACGCTGTGGTGTAAACAAAATAAACAAACAAAAAAGACTTTACCTCTCTCTGTTAAATCCTAGCTCACTTTCACAGTCTAACACCAGCTCTGGCAGGATACACATTTCAAATCTGACATATTATAATCACAAAACAGAAAATAAAATTATTTTTTATACCTTTTGTTGTCTAGTCATTATTCAAATCATGTTGCTCCCAGGCTCTGGTTGTCTTCTGATCATGGTCTTCTTTCTCCGTGCTAACCATCCATCTTCCATCTCTGTCCTCCCCTTCTGTTTCCCTTCCCTCCCCGGAGGTCTGGCATCTTTCTTTTTTTCATCTCCATGCCTGCAGCTGCAGAGATGGACCCCACCATCCCCAGATCCACCATCTCTACTTTTCTCAACTACCCTTTCATCCAGCATCTCTTCCTCCTTCTCCACCACCCCATGGTCCACGAGATCTCCCTTTCTCTTCCCAACTACCCTCCTATCCAGTATCTCTATCCCCCACCCCCACCACACCATCCCTTTCTGTTCCTTCCCTCCCTAAATCCCATTGTCCACCATCTCTCTCCCTCCCTCTCCTCTGTTTTTAGACCCATTATTTCTCCCTCCCCCAGTCCAGTATATGCACGTCTCTTTGAACTCCCCCTTCCCTCTTTCCGTGTACTTCTACACCAGGGCCCTCCTTCCCTGAAAGCCTACCCCCCCTTAAGGCCTGAATGTTCCCCCAGATTCCCCTGAAGTCCTCCCCTCCCAAAGGCCTGCACGTTCCCCCAGCTTCCCCACTCTTACCTTAAGATAATACGGCAGCCTGCAGGATTGCCGGTGCTGTAGCGATCCTTGCAGCTGCAGTTGTCTTCAGCAGCATGTTCCCTCTGCCGCGATCCTGCCCCTGACGCCACTTTAAGCTTTGTGAAGCTTCAAGACTGCCCGCACCATGCACATGTGAGTGCCTTCCCACTTGACGTTGGCTCGTCTAGAACCTGGGCCAATCAGGCCTTAGATTAAGTGGGGATGGGCGGACCCGCTATGCCTAAGGCCTGATTGGTCCAGGCTTCTAGAGCCTGGGCCAATCAGGCCTTAGGCTTCTGCGGGATGGGCCGGGAAGGGGCGGGCCCGCCTCATTTCGACGAGGCGGGCCTGCCGGCTGGACGGGCAAAACCCGTCTGGCCAAAAGAAAAGGTTAGATTGGTGGGGTGAAGGTTTGGGGGCTGTTAGCGCGGGGGGGGGAGGGTGCGGAGGGGGTGCGTCTTCGGGCAAGAGGGATTTGGCACCTTCCTGCCAGCGATCGGTAGTGTCGGGGGGGCGGTTGGTAGTGTCGGGGGGGGGCATCTTCTGGCAGGAGGGTTTGGGCATCCTCCTGCCGACAATCGGACAGGCGGCCGCGGCCCGCTATACTTATAGCGGCAGAGAGATCCCTTGCCGCAATAAATATAGCGGCCGCGTCTACTTACAATGTAGACCAGCATTTTGTTGGCCTACATTGTAAGCGTCTCTTCCTCTACTAGGGAGATGCGTAGGGCCGCCTAGGTTCGCCTAAGGCCCGCCTAATGCCCTTAGGCGTCTTGCGGGCCTCCCTAGGCTCCCGGAGGCGCCTTCAATATAGGCGGCCTGTCTGGGGAGCATTTTTTTAAAAACGTGCATCCCGATTGGCTGATTAGACAGCTGTAGGATGCCTACAGCTGCCTAAAATCGGGACGCACTTTGTAGAATCAGGGCCTGAATGTATATAGTTACCTGGGATTTCCCCCGAATTCAACTGTTTATTATAGTTTTTTGTAAATAAATATTGTTATTTTTACCTTTCATCTCTATGGCATATTTATGAGTTATGTGTTAACTTTATGAAAGGACTTTTTAACTCCAAACTTCTGCTCAGGCTGCCTCCAGTTGTTTAGGATCTTAATGTCATCCTAGCCAGTCTGATCTTACGTTTCTCACTTGGAAAGTGGTCTTCTTGATCGCTGTCACTTGTGCTCGTCGAGTGAGCGAACTTTAAACTTTAGTTTGCAACCTATCTTTTACAGTATTTCATGAGCAGATCAAGTCTTGTTGGAGGAGTCTCCCCATTCTACTTCTCCTGTTCTCTTCTATAGGACTGTCACTGGCTTTGAAACTAACTGACTGGGGGCAGCAGGGAGAAGGAGGAGGTACTGAAAGCAGTAATCAGTATCTCCTGCAACAGACTCACGGGAGTGGTTGCAAGACAAAAGGTTCAGCATACCATCCCTATCTACTGGAAAAGATATTATCAAGGTAAAAACCTTATCTCTTTTTTTGGCATCTTTGAGTGCCTTAGGAAGATGATAAATTAATTGAACTGTTTATTGAGTATGACAGTAAGTGTGTATGCATAGTGCTTGGTTTTTCAAGGGCATTCTCCATGTTCTGTGCTGATGGAAAATCTTGTGATATATTAATCATCTATAGTGTCTTCATTACGCCCTGTTAAGATGAATGAATTTTCTTTGATGCAAAAGAGAATGGATGTTGCTTGTATCCCATCTCAGCAAGTTATAATTTTAAAGCCATGTCTCAGTCTGAATATATGTAAAAAGTTAATCTAATGTTTTAATTAAAAAAAGGAACATATAATATAAAGTTCAGTATTGCTAGTCTTAAAATCAGTATAGAAAATTAATTTTAAGCATGTCTTATTCTGTGTAGTGATATTATTGCACTTCCTTTTGTTTCTTATTCGTAATAATTCCAAACTTGGTTTGGGGAGAGGAGAGAACTAATTTTGGGCCACAGTTTTCCTCTCTGTTCCTTTAGGCTTCCAGCTCAGTCAGAATTACATTATATAAATTCTTATGTACCGCAGCTACCTTGTGGTTCAATGTAAACTAAGAGATACTAACTATATGGAGTATGAGCTAATAAATGAATCAAAATAATCAGGCATAGGAAAACTCACACTCCATTCACATACCCTCCAATCAAAGAAGTTAAATGGAAAAAACTATATGACAGCCTCCTAGCAGCAAAACTAGACAACCAAATCTCCAATCTACTATTAACGACTCCAGACTACAAGATATTCAGAAAAGAAATAAAGACTATACTCTTCAAGAAATCCCTAAAAAAGTCTTAACGCCACAAGTTCCTCCTTCCTTCTTCCCACCAACTTCCGGACTCCCCAAAACTACCTGATCTACTCTTTACCTTCACTGGAAATGACCAGAGATCTTCCTTTGTAACCCTCCTCTATAACTCTTTTGTAATCCGCCTTGAACCGCAAGGTAATGGCGGAATAGAAATCTCTAATGTAATGTAATATTTACTAAACAAGTGTGTTTTCAACGATTTTCTAAAGACTAGATAACTCCTCCTGAGTTATAGCATCAGGAATCTTGATTTTAAACTTTGTGGAGTTTCCCCCCTTTAGTTTTATGTCCAACATCTCAGTCTAACAGTGACAGGTACTACAAATCTATCTTCCTCTAACACAGTGGTCTCAAACTCAAACCCTTTGCAGGGCCACATTTTGGATTTGTAGGTACTTGGAGGGCCTCAAAAAAAATAGTTAATGTCTTATTAAAGAAATGACAATTTTACATGAGGTAAAGCTCTTTATTAGTTTATAAATCTTTCCTTTTGGCTAAGTCGTAATAATAATATTGTCATTTATAGCTAAAGAGACACATGATCAAGAAACTTTTATTTTACTTTTGTGGTTATGATAAACATACTTAGGGCCTCAAAATAGTACCTGGTGGGCCGCATGTGGCCCCCGGGCCGCTAGTTTGAGATCACTGCTCTAACACGTGTCTGATATGGACCTCTAAATAGGTTCAGGGGCTGTGAATGCTCTGTCAGCAGCATCTCGGGCTGGCTTAGATATTAAACCTTGTCCTTCTCATGACAGCGAACAGCATTACTTATTACAAACTTGGTGAAAAAGACGTTGAAAGGACTGAGGAACACAAAGGACCACTGTAGGATGATTGGTATTTTGTCACATTGTGGTGATGTGGGAGTGAAGAATAATTATGCTTTCAGTCATTAGAAATTCCTGTCATAAATTTAGTCAGCATAGGGGCTATTGTACAAACCATTTGCACTCATGAAACAGAGGTTGCTGCTAAGAAATGGGTTGCTATAAAATTGACCTTAGTAAATGTGGGTAAAAATATGCATGTAATGCCATTTTACACATATTTTAATTCATAAGAACATAAGAAGTTGCCTCCACTGAGTCAGACCAGAGGTCCATCGCGCCCAGCGGTCCGCTCCCGCGGCGGCCCATCAGGCCTATGTCCTGTGAAGTGGTCCCTGACTATTCCTATAACCTACCTCTACTTCTATCTGTACCCCTCAATCCCCTTATCCTTTAGGAATCTATCTAAACCTTCCTTGAACCCCTGTACTGTGCTCTGGCTTATCACAACCTCCGGAAGCGCGTTCCATGTGTCCACCACCCTCTGGGTAAAAAAGAACTTCCTAGCGTTTGTTCTAAACCTGTCCCCTTTCAATTTCTCCGAGTGCCCCCTTGTACTTGTACTTCTCCACAGTCTGAAGAATCTGTCCCTGTCTACTTTCTCTATGCCCTTCAGGATTTTGAAGGTTTCTATCATGTCTCCTCTAAGTCTCCGCTTTTCCAGGGAGAATAGCCCAAGCATTTCCAACCTGTCAGCGTATGAAAAGTTTTCTATACTTTTTATCAGTTTAGTCGCTCTTCTCTGGACTCCCTCAAGTACTGCCATGTCCTTCTTGAGGTACGGCGACCAGTACTGGACACAGTACTCCAGATAACAAGCAGAAAAGTTTTCCAAGGTGTTGGGTGGGGGAAGGGTTTGCATATATATATACACTTCTGGATTTTCAAAAATGTTATGCTTACTAAAGAGCTGGTGGAAGTGTCTGCATGTAATTTCAGGGGATATGTTTCCAAAGGAAACACATGCACTTAATTTCCCTGTGAAAATCCGTGTAAGATGTGCATGCAGCCTGTTACAAAATTAACTTTATTGTGGTTACAGAATGTATCAAAACCATAAAGTGAGCTGATGGAACCCCCAAATCACTTTATTTTATCAGCATCTAATGGCACACATAGAAAGACATAGCTACACCTGTGTCAGAGGTCAATACTCTTACACTAGATACAAACCTAAATAGTGTAAAACTCCAAATATGAAGCTTTAGGTGGCAAATACAGGGCATTAGGGTACATAAACTCTCAAAACCAGCAATACCAAGGTCGGCTGATTCAGAAACAATGTGTATCAGGGTATAGTTCTACAAAAATGGTCAAGGACACATTTATTTAAAAAAGCCCTTCAGTTTGTTTTTGTGTTTTCAAGCCTGTCACTGAATGTGTGGCTTTGTGAGCTACTCTTGCTTCATTGCAATACAAAGGTTTGTTCTCATTTCCTTTTAAATTGAATTGAAAAGATTAGAACCTTCTTCATGGTCATTTTCTCTTTGCATACTCATTTCAGCTTTCCATGAAGAAGAAGAGACTGCCACGCTTGTGTGGACTACTAGTTTTTATAATGATTCCTGCTACTTTTATGCCTGCTTTTGTAGTGCCTCCTGCTTCCTTTAGTAGCATCATCCATTCTCCTCTGTTGTATTGAACTTCCCCCCCCCCCCATCAATTTCTCACCTTCACACTTCTGCAATATTTTAAAGATCATTTGTAATTTTTTATTGCTTGTTTAGTGTTAACATAAGCATTATCATACTGGGTCAGACTGACAGGCCACCAAACCCAGTATCATGTTTCCAACTGTGGCCAATTCAGGTCATAAGTACCTGGCAAGATCCCAAAAATGTAAAACAGATTTTATGCTTCTTAGCCCATGAATAAGCAGTTGATTTCCCCAAGTTCATCTTTTCTTTTGTGAAATTGTCCAAACCTTTTTTTTTTTTAAACCCTGCTGAGCTAGCTGCTTTTACTACATTCTCCGACAAAGAATTCCAGGGTTTAAATATTCTGAGTGAAAACATATTTTCTCCGATTTGTTTTAAATTGCTACTTAGTAGCTTCATTGCATGCTCCCTAGTCCTTGTATTTTTGGAAAAAAGTAAACAAGTGATTTATATCTACTTTTTCCACCGCACTCAGTATTTTATAGACCTCGTTGCCAACTCCTGGCCACCCCAGGCCCACTTTAAGAGAAGCAGATAATAAGGACTATTGATAAAGAACTTTATAAGTATATAGAAAATGTCTGTCAAACTAGATGAATTTGTAATTTCTGAATTAAATTAAGATCGAAAAGAGCAGAAAACAAAATAAAACCTACTGGTTGAAAGATGAACTGAATGTGATATCTCTAACTTCATATTCCATTCCTGTTATTATTCTACACATAAATTTAGAACAGGTCATATGGTATGAAAATTCATTAGCAGGTTTTGAGACTCTGATTTTTGTTGTGTGGTGAGATGCTATTCTCACATAAATGTTCCACCTGCAAATGAAGGGTGAAAACGGACTTGCTTCCAAGCAGCTCTCTAAATTATTCATATGTACCTAGTTAACTGTTATTTAATGATCCCATGCTGTACTGTAAAATCAGTCACAGATTATAGTCTGTCACCACACTGGGTTAACAGTGATGTAATTTCATCTTTCTGCTACTGGAACAGTGCATAACATTAATTACATTAATTAGATAAACTAATTAGTGTATATCATTGTAAACCTTTAAAATAGGTTTCAGAATTGAAGTCCACCTTTTAATTTTTGTTTTTTTCCACTTTTGTATTATTATAGCTGAACTGGGCCTGGTAGAGTAAAAATAAATCGAGCATTCTATGAATATTAAATCCATGTAAATTAGCTTTTATTTGTCTTAAGATTAAAAGACCTTGGTTAGTCAGAAGCAAATGATTCTAGCTATTCTGGTTTCTCTGATATGAAATGCAAACGAAAGAAAATACAAACAAATGACCCATTCATTAGAGAGAGGCACAGCTGCTTTAGGCCTACACAGCTTCTTTGGACCACTTTCCATCCACAGATGCCAAGGAAGCTCATGATTAGGAATTTAAAAAATTAGAATCCATCTCAGAATCTGTTCTTCTACTTTTAGCTTAAAGAACCTCCTTCTCCTTCCCCATTTACTGTGTTTTTACTGAAGCAATTACCAATGCAACAAATAAGCGGATCATTTTCTTTGTGTGATGCTCTAATTCAGCATGAAGTGCACTCTGTATTTCTCAATATCCCCATCGCATTCTTTTTCATTTTCTTGTTGGAAATCTTCCTGGACTGGATATTCAAAAGGAATTATATGTTTAGTAGCAACTGCTAAATGTATAAGTCCCTTATATAGAGCTTAATTTATAGACAAAAGGAAGTAGAACTATGGAACCAATGGAAAGAGTGGACAGATGCAGAACTGGGTCGTAAATACTATTGAGTGAGCCTATCAAAAAGCTGAACTGGGCCAGGTAGAGTAAAAAAATAAATAAAAATTGAGCATGCTATGAATATTAAATCCATGTAAATTAGCCACTTCATGGTTGGGATCACCTCCTCTGTCCAGAATGGTAATAAAAAGAAGGCAGTACCCTCAACATGAAACCAATGCAGCAGAAAGAAAATAGCAGCATGGAGCCTTATAGCCCATACCTGCGCTACATATCTTCTGGTCCTGCCCCCCTCCCATGTAAGATGCCATGTCAGAAGGGGTGGGACCAAAATATGCTGAGAATGTGCTTGGACTGTGGGGTTCTATGTTATAATAAATGTTTATGCTTCAAGCATGGGAAATGATATAAGGGGAAGTAAAGGACATGGAGTAGATTAGAGTGGTCAATCAGGAGAAAAGCTGGATGTGGAAGAGGTAGAAGAAAAGATATCTTAGCCCGAGGTTGTGGGTTGAAACCCACGTTGCTCCTTGTAACCCTGGGCAAGTCACTTAATTCCCCCATTGCCCAGGTACATTAGATAGATTGTGAGCCCTCCAAGATAGACAGGGAAAAATGCTTGAGTATCTGAATAATTTCATGTAAACTATTCTGAGCTTCTTTTGGAGAATGATGTAGAAAATTGAATAAATAAATAGTCATATAGGGAACAGTTTCTGACTTTCCTATCAATAAATTGTAGCTCTTTTCCTTTTCTTGCAAGTGTAGTTTTGTGAACCTCTTTGGTTGCATTTGTTGAAAGGTGGTATATCAAATACTTATTAAACATATTTGAAGGAGTTGGGGGGGGGGATAATTGATAAGGCAGTAGGACTTGCTTTAGAATTAAGACGACCTTTAAAGGAATGCCATTTGTGACACATGCTCATATACGAGTACTTTGGTTAAGTGTGTTTGTTACTATTATTAGATATATTTACTGTTTATGATTACTGTTTTATGCTTCCAGTGGTTCAGGCCCTAGATGTGTTTTTTTAATGTGGATTAATTATTTTTCTTAATAAAGTCTTCATCTTGGACATCAACTCTCCAAAAGCCTTTTGTTTTTTTGGTCGTGTCCTCTTTGTGGAGGGATCAGGGGTAATTTTCTTGTTGCTCTGCCTATTTTGAATAAAAATGATTAAAAATAAACATATGGAGTGAACCAAAGAATTTGAATCCCAAAATCTATGGAATTTGGGCTTGCTACACTGTAGAAAGTTCCTCCTTGAAAATTCCTCCTGGTATGCTGTCTTAGGAGCCAGGTCTTTGATCTGGGTTGCAGAAGATGGCTTGGCAGCTTATACAGCTCCCATGAGTGAGCTCATATTTATGATACCCCAGCTTCTGCTGTCAGACCTATTCCTTGGATACTGTACAGGGAATGGCTGAGTACTGAACTTAGATGGACTGCATTCAATAGGTAGTTTAAAGAAGAGAAGCCACATCACTGATTATGTCAGTGGCAGAGGGAAGCCCTGGCAGGGCAGCCATGAACAGCTTGTTCAGAGCCTGCGTCTGCTAGCCGTCTACTGCTGCTACATTAGGAGACCCAATGGTATGTCAAATCTCGGGGGGGGGTGTCGGTCGGGAAGTGCTGCACAGGGGGATAGGAGGGATGGAAAGCTGCTTCACAAGGGGATAGGAGGGATGGGAAGCTGCTTCACATGGGGAAGAGAAGAAGAATTGTTGGACATAGGGTGGAGGAGAGGAAGTGAGTGCAGCAAAGAGATAGAAAGGTTTGAGAGGGAGAAATCCTGCATATGGTAGAGGGGAGGGAGACATGCATGGGGAAGAGAGAGGGAGAAATTTTGGACATATGGTGGAGGGCAAGGAGAGAGAAATAAATATTTTACATTCTAATGGAGGGGAGGAAGGGAGAGATGCTGTATGGAAGGGAATCGTGAGGTTTGACCCAGGGCACACAGCAGGGAGAGAGATAGATGGTAGACAGTGAGAGAAAAACAGAAATATTGGATATGGCAGTGGAAGATGAGAAGATGGAAGATGAGCTGGAGACCCTGGTGAGCGAGTTAACAGAAGACAAACAGAAACCAGAGCCTGGGACCAACAGAAATTGAATAATAAAATGGTCAGACAACAAAAGGTAGAAAAAAAATCATTTTATTTTCTATTTTATGATTACAATATGTCAGATTTGAAATGTGTATCCTTCCAGAGCTAGTGTTAGACAGAAAGCGTGAGTTAGGACCTAACAGAGAGAGGAAAAGTCTTTTTTGTTTACACCACAGCACCAGTGTGGGGTTGAAGAGGGCAAAAGGGGGGGGGGGGGGTCGAAGAGGCTACAAAATAAACCCACCAGGATGTTTGGGAAAAAAAAACACCACCCCCCAATTGGCCAGGAAAAGCAAATCGAAAAAATCGATTTAATAGGCTGAATCAAATTGAAAATTTTTTCCCTGAATCAGGCAGCACTAGCCCACATTATCCTTTTATTCCCTGAACTCCACATATATTTGCCTTTAATGTACTAAATGCATTTGTTCCACATGAGCACTATAGGACTCCAGGCTGCTACATCAGCTACCCCCAGCACTGGAACAACCCCGATATTGTAATGGTACAAAATGGGATAGGATAGCTCCGACACTGCTCCAGTAAAGTGGCAGGGATGCTGATGGGGGAAGAGACAGGGAGTGGTCTTTGTTCCCATGAGCAGGGCCGCCATCAGGGCAGTACTACCAGTCCTGCATTCAGGGGCCCGGAGCTGACAAGGGGCCCGGGCTCCCCCAGGGTCCTAGGCAGTGTTCTAAGGCAGGGGCGCCAGTAGCTCGCCAAGGCAAAGTGAGTTGATCACCCAGGACTCACTTTGTCTTGGCGATCTAATCTATCGGGCCGATCAGTCTTCCTCTCCCCGACGTCAATTCTGCAGTCGGAGAGGAAGTTCGGGCCAGCCAATCGCTGCCTGGCTGGGCGGAACTTCCTCTCCGACGGCAGAATTGACGTCGGGGAGAGGAACATTGATCGGCCCGAAGCAGGGAGAGCATGTGTCGGCGTCGGCTTTGGGGCCTGTTATCCATTGGTGGGTCCTGTTCCCCGATGGCAGCGGCAGTGGCAGTGGCTTGGGGAATGGCAGGGAGAAAGAAAGAAAGGGGGCAGCAGGGAGACAGAAGGAAAGAAGAGAAACTGAAAAAAAGAAAGAAAGGTCAGGGAGAGAGGAAGAAAAAGTTGGGGGAGGGAATGAGGTGTGGAGGAGAGGAAGCATACAGGCTGAAAGAAGGGAAGAAAGATTGGATGCACAGTCAGAAGAAGAAAGTGCAACCAGAGACTCATGAAATCACCAGACAAGGTAGGAAAAATGATTTTATTTTAAATTTAGCAAAGTGGAGGCAGCAGTATTACCACAGTTTTCAAAGGAATTTGCCCAAATAACTTAATAGTTAACTGGGTAAATTCCCAGAGATGAAAACTTCCCTTCACTTACTATGCACAGTTCTGAATTTATATCTGCTATCTATATTTTACAATATGGTCCCCTTTTACTAAACTGCAATAGTGGTTTTTAGCACAGGGAGCCTATGAGCGTCAAGAGCAGCGCTGGACATTCAGCGCAGCTCCCTGCGCTAAAAACTGCTATTGTGGTTTAATAAAAAGGATGGGGGGGGGTATATTTGTCTATTTTTGTATGGTTGTTACTGAGGTGACAATGCATAGAGTCATCTGCCTTGACCTCTTTGAAAAAAAACCAGAATAGGAATGATAATTAACATTTTCTCAGCGTATAGTGTGCTTTGTGTTTTTTAATTTTATTGTTGGTAGATCATTTTGACTTGGTCATTTTAAAGTAGCTCACAAGCTCAAAAAGTTTGGGCACCTCTGAGCTAGAGCGTTGAAACTGTGTATTTCTATTTTATCCCCCCTTTTACAAAACTGTGGAGCGTCTTTTAGCGCCAGCCGTGGTGGTAGCAGCTCTGATGCTCAGAATTCTATAAGCGTCAGGGCTGTTACCACTGTGGCTAAAATCCACACTACAGTTTTGTAAAAGAGTGAGGGGTTAGTTTGTGATGACATATTCCATACTAGGCGAAGGTGTTTTCTGTGTTGTGTGTTCGAAAGACATGGTTTTCTGTTAGGATTGACGGTGTAGGATTGATCTGTGCTGGTCTGGCTTGTTTAGTTTTACAATGGGTGTATTGATGTACTGCTCACTGCAATATGTAAGATGCTGCCTTTTCCTAGGTACTCATGTGTGACATGTGGTTTGTTACTAAAAATCATGTTTTTTTTACAGATGGGGAGGGGTGCCAAACAATGATGGGCCCCGGGTGTTACATATGCTACGTACGCCACTGTATGTAAAGATACCAGAAAACTGGCGTAGCAAAAACTTTAAGTAAATTTTTATTCTTCTAAGTTTTGAGTATTTAACCCTCCCACAATCTCACGGGCACTCGTTTCAAGTTTATTGAGATTTTGATTTAAACGCAATATCAAATATTTTCAATGCGTATAACAAAAATAAATTTGGGGAAATAAATAAAACCATTTGAACAATAAACATACAAACATATCCATAGATGATTAAAATTACATAAGGAGTACAAGGATAAACTACATTTGTTTAAAAATGCGTTCTCCGCGCCTGCTCATAAATTTGTTGACTGGAAGGATCCAGCAATGTGGCCAGATGCCATTCAGGACAAAGACAGAGAAAGAATTGTGAAATTTGGATTAATGATGGAAGATGATTTAAAGCAAATGGCACAGTCTATGAGTAAAGATCTTGACGGACGTTCTTTTTATGAATATCTCCTCTATGCCAAATCACCCAATGGACGTGAGAAGATTTTACGGGACTGGCTTAGGTGGAGCATTAGCAGAAAAGTATGTGTGTATTCGGCCCATGGAAGAAGGGAGGGGGGGTGTCAGGGGGGGGGAAGGGGTGCGTGGGGGGCCCAATAGGATTGCTCAGTAAGGGGCCCAGAAATTTCTGATGGCGGCCCTGCCCATGAGACAGGAATTGTATCTGGGTGTATTCCTCTACACAGGGCCAGGTTACATAGGGTTGTCCAACATATCTGCTCATCAGATCTTGTACTAGATCTCCATTTGTATAATGACAGAGTTCACTATTTCAAAAACAACTACTGTATTTGATGTTATCCTAATGGACAAAGGTTAGAGCCCAACTCCAAATGTACTAGAACCCTTAGAAAAAAAATTAACATTGTCTTCTGCTTTTGGAAGGGGGGTGGGATTTTAACATGTCAAAAACAGTTCATTACCCTGGTTTGCTGGTAATTTTTGCTTCCATTTTATGTTTAAGAGATCCATTAGTTACAGAGTCCCAGGTGTGTGCGACTAAAATTTAATGCTAGTCTTTAGGGAAAACAAAGCTGCTTATCTGTAACAAGCATTTTCAAAAGACAGTAATTTGTCAGTCACATAAACCCTACCCCCCTCTTCTTCTGGAGCTCAGCTCATTAACTTAATTGTAGAGTAGAGACAAACTGCCAGGCCATATATTCTCAGAGGGCCTCTTGGGGTTTTCCTGGAAAGCCCTAAAAATGTGTTTCCACTTGGCACATTCAGGAGATATCACTCACGCTTTGCTGCTTGTTTGAAGAATGTGGTGGTAAGCTAGAGTATTTCTAGTATCCTACATTCCGCTGTTATTTTGCATATACAGTGGTGCCTCGCATAACGGACGCCTCGCACAGCGAACGCTGCGCACAACGAACTTTATGTCTTGATCCGTACAACGAACTTCGTTTCACACAACGAAGTCGCCCGAGCTGCATCCTTCCGCGCAGGCACTGCGCTTAACTGCCCTCTCTCCGCCTGGTTCCCTCTTGCCCCCCCGACTCCCCGACAATATCGGGCCAGGAGGGAGCCCAAGTCCTCCTGGCCACGGCGACCCCCTAACCCCACCCTGCACTACATTACGGGCAGGAGGGATCCCAGGCCCTCCTGCCCTCGACGCAAACCCCCCCTCCCCCCAACGACCGCCCCCCCCCAAGAACCTCCGACCGCCCCCCCAGCCGACCCGCGACCCCCCTGGCCGACCCCCACGACACCCCCAACCCCCTTCCCCGTACCTTTCTGTAGTTGGCCGGACAGACGGGAGCCAAACCCGCCTGTCCTGCAGGCAGCCATCGACGGAATGAGGCCGGATTGGCCCATCCGTCCCAAAGTTCCGCCTACTGGTGGGGCCTAAGGCGCCTGGGCCAATCAGAATAGGCCCGGGAGCCTTAGGTCCCTCCTGGGGGCGGGGCCTGAGGCACATGGGCCCAACCCGACCATGTGCCTCAGGCCCTGCCCCCAGGAGGGACCTAAGGCTCCCGGGCCTATTCTGATTGGCCCAGGCGCCTTAGGCCCCACCAGTAGGCGGAGCTTTGGGACGGATGGGCCAATCCGGCCTCATTCCGTCGATGGCTGCCTGCCGGACAGGCGGGTTTGGCTCCCGTCTGTCCGGCCAACTACAGAAAGGTACGGGGAAGGGGGTTGGGGGTGTCGTGGGGGTCGGCCAGGGGGGTCGCGGGTCGGCTGGGGGGGCGGTCGGAGGTTCTTGGGGGGGCGGTCGTTGGGGGGAGGGGGGGTTTGCGTCGAGGGCAGGAGGGCCTGGGATCCCTCCTGCCCGTAATGTAGTGCAGGGTGGGGTTAGGGGGTCGCCGTGGCCAGGAGGACTTGGGCTCCCTCCTGGCCCGATATTGTCGGGGAGTTGGGGAATCGGCGGGGCAAGAGGGCTTGGGCTCCCTTTTGCCCCGATCGTGTCGGGGAGTCGGGGGGGCAAGAGGGCTTGAGCTCCCTTTTGCCCCGATCGTGTCGGGGAGTCGGGGGGGGCAAGAGGGCTTGAGCTCCCTCTTGCCCCGATCGTGTCGGGGAGGCGGGGGGGCAAGAGGGCTTGAGCTCCCTCTTGCCCCGATCGTGTCGGGGGTGCCAGGGACCACACGGAGTCACCCACCGTACCACCCGATTCGGGTAAGCGCAGGTATCGGTGGGTGGCTTATTTGCGGGGGGGTGCCTTATTTTACATTTTTTTCTAAAAAGGGGGGGCTGTCTTATTTGATGGCCCTGCCTTATCATCGAGGAAACACGGTAGAAAAAAAAAAAAAAATGAACAGTTAAGTCCCAGTTTTTGCCGCTGAGACTCTGCCCTCTCACTGTAAAATTAGACTCTACTTAGTCTGTCTTTAAATTTAAAAAATGTGTGTTGTTTTAAAAAACAATTATGTTTTTAGATGTATCTAAATAAAAATAATAACCAAAAATTTATCTTTTTTTATGTCATCTTAGCATATTTTATGCTACAGAACGAATTATTTTTTTTAACATGTATTGTTATGGGAAAACGCGTTTCACACAACGAACGTTTCACATAACAAACTTGCTCCTGGAACGGATTAAGTTCGTTGTGTGAGGCACCACTGTATTAAATGCCATATCACCATGGTGCAAGTGCTGGTGTGGTGAAGCAGAGCATTTGTTTTGTGTGTGTGTTTTAGTTTAGAAGCTTCTGTAAATTTATTTCATTATCCAATGCCTTTTCTTACAAAAAATAATAATAATAATAATGAAAGATGAAATTAGTCTTGTACACCAAGACTAAGCACACATATACCAGTGGGAACTAGCCATCATGTCTGAGCAGAATTCCTTATCACACTGAAACTACATCTAAACCATAGTAATTTGAGACAAACTGAGTCAAACTACAAATATCAAAAAGGCAGAAGGGTTACTAGGATGTCTTTGGTGAGATGCCCACGTAGATAAATTTGAAAAAAACTATGCAGGCTTTCAGTGGTAAAATGACAAGCATTTTGCTTTTCATATGGATGGAGATAAAATGCAAATGCACCGTCTTTCCTAACCACTGTATCTTTTATATTGGGAATGGTTATATACACTGATGCGAAACTAAGATCCTAATTAACCATCAAGTATTTCTTTTTGGAGTACCAAGAAAAACAATATGCATAAGAGCTCTAATATCCAAATCTCAGCTGACAAAAAGCTCACACTTAATAAAACAATTTCCAGGTGAGGATCTGACTCCTGTTCACCACTCCACACGCCAGAGAAGGGAAATTGGTAAAACTAGAGGATGTAAATTGAGATTGAGGGTCGGTAGCCTTAAGAGTAACGTTAGGAAAATTCTTCTTCACGGAGTGATTGGTGGATGCCTGGAATGCCCTCCCAAGGGAGTTTATTATTCAAAGCATGAAACGGAACAGCACCTCTCTACTTAAACAGCCGCCTAAACCGAAACCTCTCATCCAGAGTAAGGAGAACCCAGATCCCATTCACTTACCCCCCACTCAAAGGCACAAGACGCAAAAAACTATATGACAACCTACTTGCTACCCAGGCCGCGAAAATCGACCCCACCATATCCAAGTTGCTGATCACAACTTCTGACTATAAAGCGTTTCGAAAAGATATCAAAACCATTCTATTCAAAAAACACATCCCAACAATATAATCTACCATCATCCTCTCACCCCTCGCAACCTCCTGCAATTCCTCTCCACAGGCAACATCTAATCTAGTCGCAATGGACGATTAGTCAATTCATGTCTGGAAACACAGTTTCCTCCAAATATCTCAAAACGTTCAAATATAACAACTTAAAACAGATTCTTGCTTGTCTGTAATATAAAGTTATGCTATGTAAAATAATATAATGTAAGTTATGCAAGTACTGGAAAGATAATGTAAAGTAATGCAAAGAAACTCCACGTAAAGTTTTGCAAAGTTATGTATGATAAGTTATGTAAAGTTAATGCAAGTTATGCAAGTACTATAAAGATAATGTAAAGTAATGCAAAGTAATTTCCACGTAAAGTTATGTACGAAAAGTTATGTAAAGTTAGGTATGCAAAGTTTGTAAAGTAATGTAAAGAATTGTATTGTCATCGCCTGGAAATGACCAGCCATCTTCTAATGTAATCCGCTTAGAACCGCAAGGCACAAGCGGAATAGAAATCACTAATGTAATGTAATGTAAGTTGGTGGAAAAGAAAACGGTGACAGAATTAGAATATGAATGGGCAGACTTTCACGGTCCGAATCCCGCAAAGGAGAATGATTTGGATAAGCTGGCATGAGCTTTAGCCGCAACTGCAATAATTGGAACCTAAAGACAGACAGGTCTATGGTCCAGAAATAACAAAGAAAAAAAGACATTTTAATGTAATCATGAAATTGTAATGCATATGATTACAGGGCAGACTGGATGGACCTCTCAGGTCATTTACTACGTTCTCTTTTACTATGCTGCTGACAAAGTGTTTTTTTTCATCAGGTTATTTTAATCTGTTTTGCCTGCTATTTCTATCGATATTCTGTTTATTGGGGTTAGTTGCTCAGCATTCTGATAGGAAACTAGACAGTTTTACTATCTGAAAACTCAAATTTCACATTTTACAGCTTTCCTTTTTTTGTTTTGGCTGTAAGACAGAGAACAACAAAACTACTGCACTGTGAGAAAACGTCCTAGACTGAGGTAGTAAGTTTAACTATTTTGTCACATTCAAGGGCAGGCATCAACAATTGCCTCCTTTGTTATGAATGTTACTGCTGTGGTGCACCAGTTTTCTCTCGGCTTTTCTCTTCCTTTTGCCCCTGTTTCCAGATAATTGCCCCAGGTTACTCTGTTTTCCTTCATCTCTTTTGCCCTTTATTATATCCTCACAAGCAGAGCTGCTAAATACATGTTCTAGTATCCATCACTGAAAAACTTAATACACTTCTAGCTGGATGAAGGGGAGATTGATTCAACAGTGTTCAGCCGCTTTGATACAAAAGTTAATCATACTTTAATTTATGAGGGTGGATGTTGAGCTCCTCTGCCTCACCTTCACATTAGCACAGCTGTGAAAGGAAGAATGAGAGCAATGTGAAAGCTTTCGTATATCCTTTTGGATTTTGTGCATCTTAACTAGTGATTTATATTGTGACCGGCCTAACTTGGAGCACACAGGCCTTGGCCGAGCGGTAAGGCGAGACCTGGAGTAGGTGGAGAGGAGTAAATGCAGCAAACACACAGGTGTTTAAGGTGGAAAAAGAAAATGTGCTTTATTGGTTTACACAGTTCAGCACTTATTACAGATTCATACATTTTCAATAATGGTGCACAAAACATATCATACGGAATTCAATATATTCATTCTCTCTGCTGCTGCTGGCTTTGTCCCAAAGTATGAAAACCAGGTAAATCAGGAGCAATGGAAAACAAATAATAAATGGCTTGTAATTCAGCTGCTGTGCCTCAGTGTCCAATTAGCAGCGCTTGGGGGGAAAACATGAAAAAGGAAAATACTCTTCCCCAAGCCTGTGCTTTCACAACAAAAGGAAAAAAAACCCCATAGTTCAAAACCAAAACAATAGCTGGGTCTTAATCAGCTCTACTAAACAATTTCAACAGAGAAACCCATCAAAACTTATTTTTCTTTTCAACAAGCTCTGTTCCAGCAATGGCAGCATTTAGCTGACCTCCATGCCTTCTAGGTCAACCCTTCCCCTACACTCTTCAAACTCCATGCTGCAAGGTTCTAGAGCAGAGGTGGCCACACTTTTTTGTCTTGCGAGCTACTTTTAAAATGACCAAGTCAAAATGATCTACCAACAATAAAATTTTAAAAAGCACACTGTATGCAGAGAAAATGTTAATTATCATTTATGTTTGGTTTGGTTTTCAAAGAGGTCAAGGCAGATGACTTTAAAATATGCAATGTCACCTCAGTAACAACTATACAAAAATAGATAGCAGTTTTTAGCACAGGGAGCTGCACTGAATGCCCCATGCTGCTCCTGACGCTCATAGGCTCCCTGCGGTAAAAACCACTATCGCAGTTTAGTAAAAGGGTGCAAAATATAGACAGCAGATATAAATTTGGACACATTTTGATCACTAAATTTAAAATAAAATCATTTTTCCTACCTTTGCTGTCTGGTGATTTCATGAGTCTGGTTGCACTTCCTTCTTCTGACTGTAAATCCAATATTTCTTTATTTCTGCCTTTCTTTCTTTCTACCTCTCCTCTAGACCTCATTCCATTCCCCAACCAACATCTCTCTCTGTCCCTCCATGAGTCCAACTATTTTTCCTCTCTCTCCACCTCCTCCCCTTTCTTTCTTTCTCTCTCTCTCTTTCTTTCTTTCTCTCCCTGCCCCTTTCTTTCTGTCTAACTTTCTCTCTCCCTGCCCCCTTTGTTTCTTTCTTTCTGTCTGTCTTTCTTTCTCTCTCCCTGCCTGCCCCCCCCAAAGCCACCGCTGCCGATTTCTCCCTGCTTCCCCAGCACCAGGCCAGACGCGTACAAGCGCCGGGCACACAAGCCTTTCCCCCCGACGTCAATTCTGACATCGGAGATGAAGTTCCAGGCCAGCCAGGCAGCGATTGGCTGGCCCGGAACTTCCTTTCTGACATCAGAATTGACATTGGGGATGGGGGGAGGCTGTGGGCCCGGCGCTTGTACCTGCTTGGCCTGGCGTCAGGGAAGCAGGAAGAACAGAACGCAGAGGCAATGTGAGATCCAAGATGAAATGGCTCTTTTAGTTGCTGGTTGACCACAGGTAGGTGGATTGTAGGATATAAATAATTGAGAGGATTTCCAGAGATGAAAAGTTGTTTTGAGGTAAAAAAAAGAAGTGCTCGTCTGCAATCTAAGGAATGAAGTTTTTCCTCTGCCTCAAAGGCATGTGGAGATGGAAAAAAGGAAGGCATGGTTGAAATGGAAATTTGAAACCACCTTAGGTAAAAACTTAGTTTGAGTTCATAGCTGTATCTTATTAGGAAAAAATTGCAAGTATGGATAGTATGTAACCAAGGCTTGAAGCCCACTTACTCTTCTGGCTGACGTGAGCGCTACCAGGAAGACTGTCTTCCAGGAAAGAAAAGTGAGAGAGGCAAAACGCAGTGGTTTAAAGGGCTCAGACATCAATTGATCTAGGACTACATTGAGGTCCCAAACTGGAGTAGGGGTTTTCAGTGGAGGTCTAAGATTTTGAGACCCCTCAGGAACCGTTCCATGAGAGGGTGTTGTAAGATTGGTTACTGTTGACCAACGAATAGTATGCTGAAATTGCTGATAAATGAAATCTGACAAGAGTTTGTCTTGAGCCCTGAATCGGACAAATACAGGAGATACATGAAGACATGGTTCAGCAGGCAATGGAGTCATTGTAATTCATGATCCTGAGCCCATACTGAAAAATGTTACCATTTTTCTGCATATGATTTCTGCATAGCAGGACGTCATGCTGCAAGAAGGATTATTTTCACAAATTGGGAAAGCGGGAGATCAGTTAGGAGTGAGCTCTCAATTTCCACGCCGTGACACTCAGGCTGCATAGGTTGGGATGTAGCAGCTGGCCTTTGTGTTGAGACAGAAGAGACGGATGGTCGCCCAAGGGTATTGGGGGTGCATCCAGTAGATCCAGAAGCAGTGGAAGCCAGATTTGTCTGGGCCACCTGGGTGCAATGAGAATGAGGTGTGCTTTGTCTGCTGAAACTTTCTGAAGCACTCTGGAGATGAGAGGGAATAGTGGGAATGCATAGAGCAAAATGTGGTTCCATGCAATTGAAAAGGTGTCCCTGGCTAGAGCTCGTGGCGCTAGCTGCAAAGAGCAAAAGAGGGTGCACTGTGCATTGATTGGAGAAGCGAAGAGATCCATTTGAGGAGTCCCCCATTGATGGAAAATGGATGTTACTACTGCCGGGTTGAGGGCCCATTCGTGTGGGTCGAGTTTTCTGCTGAGGGAGTCTGGCAAGATATTTTGCTCTCCTGGAATGTAGACTGCACGAAGATTTATGCTGAGAGTCAGGGCATAAGACCAGAGATGATATGCTTCTCTGCAAAGTTTGATGGATCCTGAACAGCCCTGTTTGTTTATATAGAACTTGATTGTCGGTCTGGTTGAGAATGTTTTTGTGACCTATCCAGTGCCGAAAAGCATGAAGCGCATAGAACACTGCTCTGAGTTCCAGATGATTGATGTGAAGGGACTGCTTGGATGGTGTCCACTGACCCTGTGTACAAAGATTGTTGAGGTGTGCTCCCCACCGCTGATTGGAAGCATCGATGGTGATGGTTAGAGAAGGCGGTGGGAGCTGAAAAGGACATCCTGCCTGAAGGGAGGTTGAGTGAATCCACCACAAAAGGAAATCTTTGATGTTGTATGCAAGGGAATCAGTTGTGACAGCAGGTGGAGACGCTGGTTCCATTTCAACTTGAGTTGCCACTGCAATGGACGCATGTGGAGTCTGGCATGTAGCACCAATGCAAGCAAGGCTGCCATGTTGCCTAGCAGTCGTAATATCTCTCGAGCTGGTAAGAGATTTGACTGTCTGGCTTGGGTTGCCAATCGTATGATTGCCTGATGTCTTTCTTGAGGCAGATATGCCCTCGCAGCGGTGGTGTCTAGAAGTGCGCCGATGAAAGTTAGGGAACGTACTGGAGTGAGTTTGGACTTTTCGAAGTTGATGAAGCCCAGACTTTGCAAGGTATGTGCCGTGGTTTGAATGGTGAAAAGAAGACGGTCCTTGGAATGAGCTAGTAATAGCCAATCGTCCAGGTATGGAAACACTATATGATGTGTTCTCAAATGTGCTGCCACCACTGCCAGGCATATGGTAAATACTCATGGGGCTGACGAGAGGCCAAACGGTAGGACCTTGTATTGGAAATAGCGATTGAGGAATTTGAACCTGAGAAATTTCCAATGAGAAGGATGAATGGGAACATGAGTGTAAGCATCCTTGAGATCTAGGGCGGCTAACCAATCGTGCTGATGTAGGAGAGGCAGAATCACAGAAAGGGAGAGCATTCTGAACTTTTCCCGTTTGAGAAAGACATTGAGAGGTCTAAGGTTGAGTATTGGACGAAGGCCCTGTGTCTTCTTGGGGATCAGAAAAAACTTTGAGTAGAACCCCCTAATTGAGTTGAATGGATGGTACTTCTTCTATGGCATTGTTTTGAAGAAGAAGTGAGATTTCTGCTGCTTACTGAGATGCATGTTGAGGAGGAACTGTGGATGGGGGTGGAGCTCTGGAAGGCTTGGTATGGGATTGAAAATTTAGTCGATACCCCTGAAGCACAATATTGAGGACCCATTGGTCTATTGTGATCTGCTGCCAAACTGAGTAAAAATGTGTTAGCCGCACCCCTACTGAAAGATGGTAAAAAACTAGGAGCAGGCTTGAGTGTTGGGAGTTGAAAAACAGCCTGATGCTTACCACCCCAAGGACATGGTCTGTGTGCATACTGAAATGTCTGCGCACGTTGCAAAGGAGCTCTGGCATAAGGTGTAAAATGTCTCCTTGGATAATACTACTGGAAGAACTGTTGTGGTTGGTATGTTCTTCGGTAGGGATAAGAAGAAGGGCGACAAAATTGGTTAGACTGATCCGAGGGAGTTTCTGAAAGTTCTTGGCTGGCTGAGGAATCCTTCTTCAGTTGAGAAACAGTGTCCTTCACCTTAGCGCCAAAAAGGCTGTCTCCTAAGCAAGGAGCATCCGTCAGTCTATCATGAAGGTCTTCCCTAAGATTTGATGCCTTCAGCCATGCTATGCGTTTGGCAGCTATGGCCACAGCTGCTGTCCAGTGATCATGTCATAGGCGTCATAGTTGGTCTTGATTAAATGGTAAGTGGATTCCTGAAGAGCCATCTGTAAATTGGGAATGGACTTGGGCGAAGCTGATTCCAGCTGTTGTAGGGTTGAGTGCTGAAAATGCAAAATTTGGAGCTGGTGGGCCATAATTCTGGCAGACAGCATAGCACCTTGGTAGACCTTGTGGCCTGTAGATTCCAAAAGATGACAGTTCTTACCAGGAGGGGCATTAGTTGTGGATTTGGACGCCTTACCCTTTTTAATGGCTGACTCTGAAACCATAGAATGGTGAAGAAGCTGAAGGGAGTCATGACCAGGTGCCTTATTATATTTAATCTCAAGGTGCCTGGAAGCCATGGATATTGACCATAGCTTTTGCCAATTATTAAGCTGAAGATCCTGTAGGATTTGATGCACTTGCAAAGCAATAAGATCTTTCACTGGAGACTTACAGGGCTGAAGGATGGTTTGGAAATCCTTACTTTCTGAGGGAGTTGTATCTGGAGTAAGATTGAGAAGAGAAGATACTTTTTGTAAAAATTTTGGGTAAGAGAGCTCCTCTGTGGTGGCTGGTTGGGACAGAGGCTGGTCAGGTTCTGCTAAATCTTCATATAAAGAGTCCTGATGGTCCGGTCATTCCCTGGGAAATGGCGGCCCTTGGGATGGAGAGGAACACATGGGAGTCCCAGGGTTCCAATCCAGAAGTGGAGGCATGTCTACTTCAACTGGCTGAGGCATAGAACTAATACAGCCAGGACATTGTTGATGCTCTAAGACAGGAACAGGAGGAGCAGGGGCTGGGTGTTGGAAAAGCCCTGCACTTTCCTGCATAAATCTTTGAAAAATAGTGAAAAAACTAGCCTTAGCCTGAGAATCGGGGGAAGAAGCCACAGGCAGTACAGGAGTCAGAGCTAGCCGTTTAGGAGGCATCTGTGACTTACCCCCTCCCAGTGGAGGTGCAGCCCGTTTGGACTTGGAAGTGGCCTTCACGTGCTGCGGCCAGGTTTTCAGGATATCCACAATGAATATGCATGAGAGAGATTTGCCTGCACTACCTTCTTGGTATACAAATCTCTCTCATGCATGTTCATTGTGGATATCCTGAAAACTTGGCCTGCCAGTAGATCTCGAGGTCTGGACTTGGGCAGCCCTGACCTAAGGGCTAGAAAGCCAAGGCTTTCTGATTAAAAGTCTTAGTTTTTAATAATTTATGTTTTTCTCTGATAAGAGGGAGAGAGAGCGAGCTGTGACTGTCAAGGAGCGGGTCAGAAAAAAACTGACAGGAGGAGGGGAGGGGGTTTGAGGAGTAGGCAATCTTGCACATGCTCAGTAAGCTCAAAAGCTTACTATAGCTATGGGAGAGAATACTGAAGTCATTGGCTCAGTCAGATACTTCACCAATCAAGAGGGGCTGCATATCCCCTGCCTGTCTCTGGAGAGTGCAATAGAACAAAGACAAGAAAAGAACTGCAGATGGTTGTACAAGATGCAGGTAAAGTTTATTAGAAAGCGACAAACAATTTGTTGCATACAAACAGACCACTTGATACAGATTATGGGACCCATCTTCATCAGGGGTCCCATGAACCGGTGGTGTCAAAAGACATGCAACAAATTTACCTGATCTGTATGCTGTCTGATGTGGCAAAAACGTATGTAGCTGAAAGAAACAAAAACAGTGCCCTTTTTCTTCCGCTGCACACTATCCATGCAAACATGACCTGGCCCCAACTGTCTCTCTCTCTGACCCCACTTTTCTTCATGTTCTTTCTCATGCACCCTCTCAGGCTTATCCTTCACAACCCAAGTAGCTCTCCCTCTCTCTTCACTCCCGTTATGCCTTTTGTTCTGACCTGTGTGGGTTTATGCAGCTGTCATCATATTCCAGCTTGCAGAGACCAAACTCATCTGTTTCTATTTAATGTGATCCAATATTGCTGCCACTTGCCAGCTCACATAGTCTGATGTTTCCTGTCCCTTCTATTGGATCAGTTAGGTTGGTGACATTGTTATTGCCTCCTTGTTCCTGTGCCAATTTCTGTATGGAAAATATTAGTTTCTTCATAGGATGGGAATTCTTCTTGAATTCTGAATTATGCAGTTGTATAGGTTCCCCATAGAAATAGAAAAGTGTGCAAATGGTATTGACAAGTCAAAAGTAAAATGCAAAATATAGCAAAATCAAAGCATGTCTTAAAAAATGCTCATTCTTTTGAATTCATTCTCAGTACCTGAGGTAGAGTGTGGTTGTTGAAAAAGTGATATGTAATCTGGAGACAGCTACTTAATCCCCCTTCTGCTGCTGAGTATCTGGAGTCAGCACTGCCCAGATGTGCTTTCCAGTTAGCAGTGATATTCAGACCACTAATTGCATAGCTATCTGGATAAAGTTAGAACAATATTTGTCAAAAAAAATTATCAAGTATGTTCTTGTGAGGTGGTTGTGCTCTTCTCAAAGAAATTTGCTTCATATACCTGGCCTACAGGAGGTTAGACTGTTATCTTCTAAGAAAAGAGCTTTTTCTATGCAGGTCCAGCACTCTGGAATTTTTGGCTAGACAATTTTTCTCCTGATCTTTCTTATTATACTTTTTGGAAATGGTAAAAAGAATTCTATTTCAGAAACATTATGAGAATGTTTAGAACATTTTATTAGAAACATAGAAACATGACTGCAGATAAAAGCCAAATGACCCATGCAGTCTTCTCATCCACAGTATCACTATGTCCTTCTCTCCCTAAGAGATCCCATGTGCCTGTCCCCACACCTTCTTGTCTCCATCATCTCTACCGGGAGACGATTCCATGCATCTACCATCTTTTCTGTTAAAAAAAAAAAAAAATGACGCAAAGTGTTCCACCAAAAGCTATATTCAAAATGGAAAGGATAATTGCCATGTAGCAGGGAAATTTTAAGAAATTTCAGGTTATTTGGGAGCCATTAATAAGATACTGTAAAGATTGAAGTTACTGCATAGAATAAATATTAATTTTTTTCCCTTTTGTTCATATACGTCCAGGGTAGGATGGGGGGGGAGGGGGTTTTGGAATATTTTATGATTTCTTTTGCTTATGAATAACTGTTGGGTATAAGGGAGGGGGGATATTTGATGTGAGTTAGAATTGATGATATATTAAGTGATGTTAAAGTATAAATGTTTGTATTATGTGTTACACTTATTGTGAGTTTTAAAACTGAATAAAGATTTTTTTAAAAAAAAAAAGTATTTCCTTAGATTACTCTTGAGTCTATCACCTCTTAACTTCATCCTATGCCCTCTCATTCTGGAGCTCTCCTTCATTTTAAAAAGAACCCATCTCCTGTATATTAATGCCAAGGAGATATTTAAACATCTCATATCGTCTCTCTCCCACCTTTTTTTCCCAGAGTATACATATTAACCTTTTCCTATCGTAATAAATTTTATGTTACCCTGGTTCCAATCGTAATTATTTTAGCAAAGTTTTGTATTATTCACCGTTATCATTCCAAGTCTGGCTCCTAAATCTTTAGAAAATATGTCAAGGTCTGTTTATAATACTCAGTTCCTTTTTGGCTAAGACATATTTGAACATAAGAATTGCCATGCTGGGATTACATACTACCAAAAATCCATCAAGCCCAGTTTCCTGTTCCCCAAAGTAGCCAACCCAGTCCCAAATACCTAGCTAGATCCCAAGTAGTAAAACAGATTTTATGTGGCTTATTCTAGGAGTAAGCAGTGGATTTCCCTAAGCCATCTCAATAACAGCCCATGGACTTTTCTTTTAGGAAATTATCCAAACTTTTCTCCAGCAATGAATTCCAGAGTTTTCTTGTGTGAAGAAATATTTTCTCCAGTTTGTTTTAAATCTACCACTTAGTAGCTTCATTGCATTCCCCCTAGTCCGAGTATTTTTAGAAAGACTGAACAAGTGATTCACATCTACCCTTTCTACGCCACTCATTTTAAAGACCTCCAGGCTGAAGAAACCTAGCCACTTTAGCCTTTCCTCATAGGGAAGTTGTCTCATTTTCGTCGCCCTTCTCTGTACCTTTTCTAATTCCGCTATATTTTATTTTAGATACAGCAACCAAAACTGCACACAGCATTCGAGGTACAGCCATACCACAGAGCTTTCTAATTTTATGAAACCTTTCTGTGGAAGCCAATAAGTATGGTGTTTTTACCAGCCTCAATCATGCAAAACTGGGAGGCACAGTCCCTCTTACAACTGGATGCTGAAATGGAAGCAATTCAATTGCTTGATCTTTTTTTTTTTTTTTTTTTTGTGGGAGAAGGGATGATATTTCTCAAATCTTTCTCATTTCTAGAAGGAAGCCCACTAGGATGTCTTATAATTACAAACAGAAACCTAGAAAAATGAAGGCAGATAAAGGTCATATGGCCTACCCAGTTTGCCCCTTCCATGCCATCCACTCTCCCTTTCTCTCCTTGGAAACATTTTTTTCTGAAGATTCTCTGATGACATCTTACCTGTCTTGAAAGTTGTTATCTCTGTCTCTTGTGGTTTAGTAGGAACTGAGAGAGGTTGTGGAGCCATCCCAACTCAGGAAACCAGAAAAGACTGAGTCTTTTCTAGAAAAATGTATAGTTTATTTTGCTTGGCAGCAAGCATGAATAATGCTACTTGTGTGACTGAACAGCTGTTTTCAATGAAAACCTGTTAGGGATTTGGATTTAGTTTGTGCTTTTTTTCAGTATTAGCTCTCTAGCTGAGTTACAGTAGGTGTAGGCAAACAACTTTGCTTTATTGTGTAAAGAAATATATTGATGAAAATACTGGGAAAAATACAGAACATTGTTTAAATGGGAAATTTATTAAAATATTTTTACCATTTGCTGGAAAAATCATACCAACCATGCCTTTTTATGAGGTCCACATAACCTCCCTTCTCCCCAGGTCCCAATACATTTGCAAAGATGCTGTGGACAGCATACATATTTAATGAATGCCACCACTTACTAGGAGAAGTCTGAGATCCATCATATTGTCTGATATGAAATGCTCGTTAAAGAGTGGGTGAAGATATTTAACTTTTGATCCCTTTGCTTTTTTACCCATTAGAGATTGCTAGTGACTATACTGTGCATCTTTGTGACGCCTCATTTCATTATTTTGCCTCGGGCTCTTTTTTTTTCATTGAATATTTGAAGTAAAGCACATCGGCAGCACTGCCACTTTATTAATATTTTGACTGTATTGTCTACGTTAATGTAATCATTTTATATGGGCAGATTCCAGCGAGGGTTTCCTTAGCACTTGTAATGCAACTAAGGAATTGGAAGATTTTTGCAGTGCCTTCCTAATTCAGATATGATTTAAATGTATTTAGTATGTTTTCATGGACAGGGTATTTTGTTTATGACATTTACAGTCAATTCTAGCATACCTATCACAGCAAGTAGCTTAGTTAGCCCTCATTCTTACAGAAATAAAAGCTCTCTGCATGGATATTCTACTCTTGCCTCCTACAAATGCCAAATAGCAAGTGACTGATAAGTATTGTTTAGCTTTATGTGATAAAGAAAACAAGCTTTTCACATGCAATTGCAGAAAAATGGCAGATGAAATTTAATTTGTACAAGTGCAAAGTGATGCAATTGGTAAAAATAATCCCAACTACAGATGCAAAATTCCCAGGGCAAAATTCTCAAAAGTTCAACGCCATCGCTAAACTGTTTTCTGGTGGTTTAGCCTGTGCGCAGTTTAGCGGTGGATTATCAAACGGGATTATCTTCGTCTTTAGCGAGGTTTCTAGCAGTCTCTGACACTGACATACAAATGGGCTCTTCAACATTGAAATGAGCCCTCCGGTGAATTCTTTAAGAAGTCCTGAGCCATTTTCAAAAAGCGGTGTGGCTTTTGGTGACAAAAAGACATACCAACTGGTCCAGGGCAGAGACTGCTAGAAAGCCCTGTGTTGTGATGCAGTGGGAGAGATGCCCATTCTCTCCGCTGCATCACAACACCCCTTCCCTAAAATCCCAACCGTGACCCCCCCCTGCATCAGGAGAGATGCCCACTCTCTCCTGCTGCACTAAAATCCCTGATACAACCATCCCGCTGCGACCTGACCTGACTGCCCCCACAGTGGGAGAGATGCCCATTCTCCCCCGATTTCAAGTTCCTCCCCTCCCCTCCCCCTTACCTCAACATAGATAAGCCGGAGGAACTTGGACATCTTCCTCCCAGCTGCTGCGTCGTCTAAAATGGGTCTTCCCCCTCTCCGGTGCATCTTGGGATGCACCAGGGAGGGGCCTGAGGCTCTGATTGGCCCAGGTTGTTTAAGGCCTCTCTCATGGGAAGGGATTTATACAACCTGGGCCAATCAGAGCCTCAGGCCCCTCCCCGGATGCATTGGGAAGGGTCCTAAGGTTCTGATTGGTTTTTTCTGCGCATGTGCCCATCGCTATCACCAGTGATGGGCACATGCAAATTTAGCGAATCTTCGCTGCTGTTCGCTGACCTCGTTTTTATGCGCAATTTTTAAAGAATGTCTTGGGTTTTTAGATTTGGTATCAAAACTGCTGTGTTAGCAGACCGTCGCTTTTTAACGTGGGTTTTTGAGATTCTTCCTCTCAGTGTGGTCTTAGACGCTTTGTGGACAGTACATTGAAATTTTCAGCCAGTGTGCCACTGCCAAAAATAGCAAAGAGAATATTATACATAAGTCAAATGAAAAGGCTAGATAACAAAATTGAGAATATCATCATGTCTGTATAGGTCCCTACACCTATACAGTTTGTAGGTGTGGTTGCCCAATCTCAAAAAGGATGTAGTGGAACTTGAAAAGGTCCAGAGAAAAGTAATAACAATGATAATGAAAGGCTAAACAAGTTAGAGCTTAAGTGGGATGTAAAAGTTAAATAGGAATTATTGTTTCACCTGTTCAGTACTAATAAAATAAGAGGACATTCAATGAAACTTAACAAACAGCAGACTGAAAGCAAATCTTAGAAAGTAATTTTACGTAAGCGTATACCGGTAATTAAACCGCAGAATCTCTTGCTAGAAGATATAGTTAAGGCGACTGACATAGCAATACTCAAAAAAGATTTGAACAAGTTTTTGGAGGAAAAGTTAATTTAAAAAAAAGCCATCATCTGTTGAAATAATTGAAATGGGCCATAAGAAATTGCATCTTCATTTTGTGATCATCTGGGTATTCGTGACCTGGATTGTCCATTGTTAGAGAAAGGATGCTGGGTTTGATGGAACTTGGTCTTAGTATGGCTTTTCTTATGTTCTCTCCGGTCCACTAATCAAAAGCTCATAGTAGTCCCCTCTATGAAAGTTATCAAAATTCGACGACATGATATGTTTTCAGTGATGGCTCTGCAATTTTGGAACACTTTGCCTCAGCATGTAAGAGAGGAAAATGATTTGAGTCATTTTAAAAGTAACTTAAAGAGTTTCCTTTTTAAAGATGCTTTTAATCTTTAAATTATGTTCAACTTTTATATTAGTTTCCTTCCAGGTTTCCACTTTTCCCTCCCTAATGTTCTTTCCATCTATGGTTCTCCTCTGTACTTTAAAGCATTGAATTGTAGTTCTGTCCCTTTTTACCTTGTATATTGATTAGTCTGTAAGTCTGTTGGTCTAACCCCATCATTTTAAATTTTAAATGATATGTCTAAATATATGCTTATATATATTTTTTTAATATTGTATTTCGCTTAGTAAATCTAAATAAGCGATTCATCAAATTAAAATAAAACTTGAGACTTAAAAACAAAATAAACCTTATGATTTGTGCAATATTTAAGCTAAATTGTAATTAACACATCTAACCTAAAACCTCTGGTCTGAAAAAAAGACCCAACCAGACAGTCATAGTGTTCCTACTTCATTTTTATTTGAATATTGGACACGTTTTAGTAAGGTGCACATGCTAGTAACTTGCTGGTTATATATCTACAAAAACATCTGAAATGTTGCACTCTAAAAATAGCCCAAAATATGTGCATACTTTCAGGTTCCTGGAAATTCCCTAGATTTAGATAAAATAACCATATAATTCCTTATTGTATTATGTTATGTCCATGAATCCTGAATAATGTTTGGAAAATGTAACCATGAAATGTTGGAAGTCTTAGTTATAAATGAAGAATACATAAGTTATTTCTCAGAAGAAAAATAAAGTTGATGATGTACGTTTTGCACTGAGAAGTTGTTCACCCATATTTAAATTATGTTTAAATTATGTACCTGATATTATTATTTTTTCGACTGCTGGTTCAATCTCTAATCCTAAGCATCTTAGATTACTGCAATATTATATACTTGGGATCGTTTAAGAAAACCATCAAACGAGAGTCATTAAGAATGTTGCTATCCGTCTCATTTATGGTCTCAAAAAGTCAGATCATGTAAGCCCCTATTACAGAAAACTACACTGGCTGCTGATGGAGGCAAGGGTCATCTTCATGTTTGCCTGCCTCTGCTTCAAAACCATAACAGGTTCATCCCCAATCTACCTGTCGCACCATTTTGAATTTCCAGGCACCACTTGCACACGTAATGCCTATCTGTTTGCCTTCCCATCCTTGAAGGACTGTATCTACAAGAGATTCCAAGCAGGCAAATGGAATAAATGTCTAACCACCCTCATCTCAAATTCACCCTCCTACCAAACCTTCAGGAAATCAATTAAAACATATCTGTTTGATAAATTTCTCTGACTCCTTTCCTGCCTTCTTGTATCTCTGAAATACTTCCGGATATACCTGACTACTCTTGGCTTGCTAATGTAATTTAAAGTCTTTTTTCTGTAATATCGCTGTCTGTGTACAGTCTCTTCCTCTGTAAACCGCTCTGAGCTGCTTGTGGTATTGCGGTATACAAAAAAAATAAAGTTATCATTATTTATTTAAACATTTATATCCCTCATATCCAAAATCTATGCGGGTTACATTCATAAATCAAATTGTACAAACACATCCCATCATACTAAAATCATACAATACATTTCCAATATCTTAGTACAAACTACATACATATCCTTTAAAACCAAGAGTCATTTTTAAATAACCTAAAAAAGGTAAAAACGCTAAAAAAAAATTTTCTCATCACAAGGCCTGAAAAGCCTTTCTAAAAAATGAGCCTTCAAACTCTTATGAAAAGATAAAAATTTAGAAATCTGATGAACTGAATTGGGGAGAGAATTCCATAATTGAGGGCCCACCATGCCAAAAACACGGGAATGACTAGTTGCCTTAACTCTAGATTGGATAGATGGAACAACCAGTAGCTACTTAGACTGAGATCTCAAAGAGCGAGGAGGCACATATGACTCCAATAACGAAGCCACTACTTTTGTTAGGGAGTGATGTAAAGCTTTATACACTGATATTAAGATCTTAAATTGAATTCCCTATTAGAAAATCATGTGGCATTATCATATGACACAGTTTTATTTGGTATAGAAATGAGGGCAAAGAAACAAATCTCATCTAATAATAATAAGTTATTGCTAATTTTAACAGGGGTTGCCATTGAACAGATTACTCATGATTGGCAGAATTGGAACAGATTTAATTATTGGTTTTGGTGGAACTCTGTATGCCATATATATAAAATGGAAATGGCACTAGCTATCCAAAAATGAAATTATAACAAATTTCAAGATGTGTGGAGGCCATTAATAGATTATTGTAAAGATTAAAAATATTTTTCCCTGAAAAAAAAAAAAAATTTAAGACATTAAGGGGGGATGGGGGAGGGAATTTTTATTGATTATTACTAAAATAAATCATTTTCATAAATGAATAAGGGAGGGGAATTTTATTTTATAATACGAGGATTCATTGTAAGATTTCAAGTGTATTTGAAAGTTCAATTGATAAATGGAATTATTGTACTTGTTTTAAGATTTAAAATGAATAAAGATTTATAAAAAAAAAAAAAAGAAAAAGATCTTAAATTGAATTCTCCATACTACCGGAAGCCAATATAAAATTCTTAAGTCTTATGTTGTGATCTGTTTCTACCCTCTCACTTAGATTGATCAGGATTTGAATCTAAATTTTCATTACAGTAATGTTATAGGCCAATATCATGGAAAGAACAACTAATCTTGCAGATTCTTCAATGAAATTTTGAAAACAAATGCATGGGCTAATGACTGGACATTAAAACAAAGAGGCAGGAATCCCAAGATTTTGAATTTTGTTGTGCTGGCCAAAAGTGTTAGATCTGTTTTCATGTAGTAGACCCCCTCCCCCCTCCCATGTACTGCATCAGTCATCCCTGATGCAGATACATAATCAAGTTGTAATTTCTGTGGCCTAAAACACTCTCCTTCCCGCCTGGCTTTAAACCAGGATATGTAGACTCCCTGTATTTAACAAGGTAAGAGAAATAAAAATCAAAAGACACATATCTATAGTTTTAAGGTAAATTGATGGCAACATTGATCATAACACTTTATCAAAGAAATATTAGAAGGTCTCCATGCAGGAACTTCACACACTTTTAACTCTAGCATCTCTCATGCATTTAGTAGGTGGTTGAAATAACTCCTTACCCTTTAGTATTAAATTTCAAGTGTCATCCAACTATTATAGTTGCCTTTCTGCTTTCAGTTTAGATGGTCTATTAGATATATTAGTTGATTTTTTGGGGCCTCTCTTACTTCTTTTAATGGGTGGCAACAGGTGGTGGTGGTATATGTTTCCTCTCAGATAGTATATGTTACCAGAGTGCTGAATGCTGAACTCCATGAGTCATTAAATATCCTGTGATACAAATAGGAAATTGGCATTAACATAAGAATATAAGAATAGCCTTACTGGGTCAGACCAATCGTCCATCAAGCCCAGTAGCTCGTTCTCATGGTGGCCAATCCAGGTCCCTAATACCTGGCCAAAACCCAAGAAGTAGCAACATTACGTGCTACTGATCCAGGGTAAGCAAAGGCTTCCCCCATGTCTTTCTCAATAACAGACCATGGACTTTTCCTTGCAGTCTTCAACCCTTTCCCATTACTGGAGTCTACCTATGTCAGCAGCTTCAACATTTGCTCTTTTCTGACTAAGGTGTAGGATACAGTCTTCCTGTGACCAGACCTTCTGACTTAAAAAATTCAGAGAGACAGCTGTGGCTCAGACTAACCTCTGAAGAGCTTACTACAAGATAGGCACACTTTAGTCCATTCTGTAGGCTCCAGAGGACAGGTGATTACCAATCTAGTACCCCTGTATGATTATTGCTCTTAGTCCCTCCCTTATTCACTTGAACAAGGAGCTAAGGCTCTGGTGAACCCCTGGGTGAAGTTCCACTCAATGGCTCTCTACATCCTTCTTAGCTGGATTCCCTCTATGAGATGAAAGACATGTCTCCTCTCTTGCAACTGGATTTTATACTTCCCTCCTAAAACTTCAGCTTGAATCTTATTGAAACTCTAAATGTTCCACCTACTGTTGTTGTTTCATTGGTATATAATATCTGGAGCATGGGCTATAATATTCTATCTGCAGCTGGAATGACAGAACATTTTGGCAGCCTGTTACATACATTAGGGTTACTGAAGTCAAGTAGAAAATTTATTTTATGTGGAAATGCCCCAAACCCTTTTCTCTTATAAAATGTATTTAACATTGCTGAGCTCTACTTTTCCTTTAAAAAATTGATTAAAAGGCCCAAGAAAATATCTGCTTGCCTCATCAGATGAAAAAAAATAATTAGAGAACTCTATTTTTAGTGTTTGCCAAAAGTTGGCATTGGTTTTCAGTTCAGCCCAGTCCCTAAGTTAATTCCCAAATCAGGTTTTCTACTTGCTGAATCATCAGGGGTTAGGGGATGCTGTATATGTACTGTTCATAGAATTGCAGAAGAAGCCATTGTGCATTGTCCTCAGCCAAAAGACTATCGCTCAAGTAACTAGATTCAGTACATTGCTTGGGGGGAGAGAGGTTATGAAATCAGGGAGAAATCCTCAGGTGGTTATGAATGAAGGCTTGTGGCACCAGGATTCCAACATTGGTTTCAATCAAATTAGAGGCCCAAAGTGGGAAGAGAAAAAACTGCAGGTTCAAAATAAATGTTTGCATTGGCTTTAACGTGTGATTCCATTTCATTGTGGACCAATTTTCTATGGAATACATTGTACAATCGCACCATACTGCAGTAAGCCAAGTCTTGTTTCAAGTGTCAGAGCCCTGATATCAAGCAGTGAAGAAAATTGACAATAGGAATCCAGGCAAGTGTTAAAAATGTAATTACTTAAATCCTAAAGCAAATAGTAAGTCCTTCTGAATTTCTCTTTTCTCTTTTGTTCTATATATAAAAAAAGAGAGAGCCCTGCCTTAAAATGACATAGAAAAAAAAGCATTTTCTGGTTCTCCTCTAGGCATTAGTAAAATTTTCCTTTTTTACATCCTGTGGACCTCAAATGCCCTCCATTAATCTGACTTCAAGGAGAGAAAATGAACCTTAATGATGTAAATCCTCATTTCAAAATGAAACCAACTGGACTAGTAATATAATATCTTAAAAGAAACTAGAGCAATCTTGATGGATTAACTGTGTCTATATAAAGAAGTGTATAGGTAAGGAGATCAACAAAATTTGTTATTGGATAAAAAAACCTACAAAAATTTCTAAGGAATTTGAGGTTAGTTGGGGGTTTACGTGTTTTACTATGACAGCTGCTGGACTTTATTTAGTTTATATATTTATTTCAGCAATACTCAAAGTTTCATGGCTTTATATGATTACTCGGGTACTCAAGTTGTAATGGCTCTTTTAAAAGGAGCCAAGTGCTTATCCCAGGACAAGCAAGCAGCTTATTTTCACAGATGGGTGATGCCATCCACAGAGCCCGGTACAGACAGTGAAAAGTGTACTGTCTCTTTAAGCTTCAATGAAGCTTCACAGCTGCCTACACTGTGCATGCACGATTGCCTTCTTGCCCTACACTGGCTCATGAGGTCATCCATTTTTCAGTTTCCGTTGAGTGAAGAAGACATATCTGAACTTCGTCCAGTCAAGTTTGCCTTCCTACTTCGATTTTTCTTTATTCTTGCCACTATTTCCTTTTTTAAAGTTAATGTCTATATGATGTTACTTCAGAGCAACATTTTTTACCTGTTTCTTACTTAGGGCCTATTGACATTTTTCTGTCTTCAGCCTTACCAAGGACTTCCTGGATGGTTAGAGAAGTTTGGCAGTATTTCTGAAACTTGTTAGCACTTTCTTTTCAACTGGTAATCAGAATGTTCATCTATACAGTCAAGATTCAAAAATATCCACTGACCATCTTGCTTGGGATAAGTAGATTTTTTTTGGGCATGGCAGGCAAGAAGACAATGGACTAAAAGATGGGAAAAGTTTGGAACTTACCCGTGTTCCTCCGCCCTCCCCTCCCAGTTCATATCAAGCCATCATCTTTTGAAAGTGACCTTGAATGTGTTTGTGGCCCCTCTAAAGTGAAAATAACTATTGAATACAGATGGGCTTGGTAGTGAAAAGCTCTCCTCATTTAGACAAATGAGTTGCTTAGTGCAAAAGCCAAGCTATGGTAGTCCCAAGTGCTATAGTTTGTTTGTTTTTTCTCTCACTCTTTCTTTCTGAAACCTCTCTTACCCCTGGTATACACACCCTGCACTCTCTCAAGACCAAGAGGAAAGATATCAGTACTGCCACCTCTGTTGGTGTGGAGAGTCCAGATGATATTCTTTCAGCATTGGGTGCAATTGGTATTCTACCCAATACCCATGAAGGATCAGTGTTTGTGCCAGGAATGAGAAGCAGGTGGAGGAGACACAATGGGGAATGGGGCCTTTAGGTTGGTTGCATCATTTCTAGCAGGAGCTCAGTGAAGGGGGCATCCATTTTGCTGTAGCCTTTCACTGAGTGAGTCTCCGTTGCTGGCAGTTCTCTCGTGGCCCAGCTGTCAGACAGCGGGTCGTGGACTGGGGGTTGGGGGACCCCTACTGTTATGTAACTCTATGCATGCTGAGAAGAGCAGGAAATGCTTTTTTGTTGCAATTCAAGGGTTCCATCCAGGTAGCATACATTCAGCTGCCCTCTCATTTTCTACTAGGCCCCTTATGAAACTACTGTGGGAATAACTCCCTGGGGTTATGAGTCTATGTAAAGATCATATAAATTTCAGGCAAACAGCTGAAAACTCAACTGTTTGTTGAAGCCTTTACGTAACATACAAAGAGGGAACACTAACCTAATTTTGGCTATGCTCTGACCCTGTAGGTTAATGGAGTTTTTAATTGGTGGGTGTAGCAATTTATTAGTAAGAATACCAGCCTTGACAAATGTAACTGTCAATTTTGTCTATTTTATGGATACTTGGTGCATCTTAATATTATGTATGTTGTTTTGTACATCGCTTTGATTTTAAGTGGTTTATAAACTTTTTAAATAAATAAATTAAAACAATACAGGCCTGGAAAACCACTGGGAAGAGAAAAAGGGGACTGAGCTATGAGCTGTTGAGAAAATGTTTCTTTATTCAAGTGGTTTTTTTCCCCCCCTTTTCAGAGAGAGTGATGCTATATTGTTGACTTGTATCTGTTTATAAGTAGCATCTCGACCTAGCTGACATTTGAATCAGCCAGGTTGAAATAGCTATTTAAGAAACAACTCTGGTGACAATTCAGTGTAATGGAAAAAGACACATTTCCATTCCTTTAGGTATTGGTTATGAACAGCTGCATGAATATAAATAGCAGAGATATCTGGTCTAGCAGAGTGGTTTGGTTAGCTTGCAAATGTCAATATCAGCATGATCATTGAAAGAAGACGCAATCATTTAAATGTGACTATACAGTAATTTATACAGGAAATTCCTGACAAATTGCCTAGTTTTGTTACCTACTGTATGTTTACTTACAATCCTCTGGTTTATTTATTTATTGCTTTCTGTGCATTCACACTAAGAAACCCCTCACAGAAACACTGCAAGAGTGAAATAGGGCCAACACTGTTGATTGCTTCCTCCGAGAGGTCCAGCATATGCTGATTTTAATGAGCTGCTTGCCAGCATATGTTGGTGCTTATGATTTCTCATGTTACTTTTAACTTGAATCACCAGAGCCTGCAATATCAAGTGTGCACTGTTCAGAACAGTTTAGCATCATCTAAATTGTTAGTTTAAACAACTGAAGATGTTAAAACAAGACGAGAACTCTTGCTAACCAGGGCAGTGAAGCAGTGGGGCTTTCGATATGCTGGATTCAAGATGGCGCTGAGTGTCTGTTGGGTAGAGTGACGCTCTGAAACACTTATTGATTGCCTGAATAATTTGTTCTTACCATTTATTGGAAATGCCGAAGAGGCGGGGGAAAAGAATCACTGGAGTCTCGTGTCGCTTGGAGAACCCCCACCTCTACGGATGATTGAGGATTTTCTGAGTTGTTTACAATGGGAGCCATCTATCTCGGGGAATCGCCCGCGAGAGCCACTGGCAAGGAGTGAGCTCGCAGCGGATGTCTCTGGGTGTGATACCATGTGGAGCTCCAATGCTAGATCTCTGCCTACTAAGCCGCAGGGAGCCATCTCACCACAGTTGGACAGTGTGTCCGAAGAGGTACCACTGTCCCTTCAGAAGGCTACTATATCTAATGAGTTGGCACTGGAGTTTTCTGTGGACCTAACAAATCCTGGGAAGAATATCGCGACGGGAACAACTATGGAGCAAGGAATACAAGGCCATCAAGCTGGAGCCTTAGAGGGAAAGCAATTCAAAGCTGTTTTTTTTTTTACTGCTATAAAGCCCACCAAAGTAACACTGGATTCTTTATAGGACTTGATCATTAAGCTTGGTAATACTTTAAGTCCTCAGATTACTAAATTAGAAAAGAAAATTAATATTAAAAAACTGAGCTAAAATAATTTAAACAGGAATTTGCCTCAGCAAAAATTAATATCCTTATGTTCTAACCCAATCTGATTAACTCATTTTTTTTTTTTTTTTTATTGTATTTTTTCTTATCCCTCCTTTCCTACTGTTCCATGTGTTTGTTACCCCAGTTCGTTTTTTAATTTTTAAGTAATTATTTTTATTTACGATGTACTTGTGATTTAAGAAATCCAATTTTATTTCTTTGTAAAACGCTTTGTATCTTGAAAAGCGTTTAATCAAATAATTTAATAAACTTGAAACTTGAAACTTAATATCGATAAAATTGATGAAGAAATAGTTGGGGTAAAGCAAATACAAGAGACCCTAATAAAAGATAATACAAACTTAAGGAGGAAATTGGAAACCAATGAAAACAACTCTCTAGCTAATAATTTGCGATTTCTTAATTTTCCTGAAGTGTCTTTATTATCACCCAGAGAAATGCTAAAAAAATATTTTATTGAGTTCTTTAATGTTCCTGAAGACACTATTCCTCCATTCATCAAGGTCTATTATCTACCGACTAGAGACCAAAACCAAACTCAACAAGAACCTCAGCTAGATATCACCACAATATTAGAAACCTCAGATAAAGAATTAGCAACGTCTGTGACTTTATTAATAACTGTGGCTTTGGCACTGGATAAAAACTGGATAATGAAGTTATTCTTCAGAAAAAGACAGGTGGGTGAGGGGTTGGAGGGAGGGGAATAAATATTGATAATGATATTTGGGTAACTTTATTCTTTATTTGTATTGTATATTAGGATATATTATGATATTATATGCAGGAAAATGAAATTATTGAATGATATTTATGTTACCTGTATAGATAATAGTGTAATATGTGGAATCTCTTTTGTTCTTTCATTTGTATGACACTGTTTTTGATTAAAAACCAATAAAGAATTAAAAAAAAAAGACATAAAGAATTTCTTGGATTCAAAGTACAAGTATTTCCCGATGTTTCAAGAGAAACTCAAAAGAGAAGAAGTGAGTTCTTGATTCTGAAACCTGGTGTTACCTCGATTGGGAAGGGGGTCTTCTTTCTCAGGTTCCCATGTAAATACATAGTTAGATATGGGTCCTATAGATATGTCTTTTTTGAACCAGCCCACTTTACTAATTTTTTGGCTTTAAAACGCCTTGAAAAAGAAGGAACAACTACAAGGAGCTGAATGAGAAATGTGTAACTCCCTAAAGACTTCACTGCCAGACACTTACATCTTCTAAAATTAGTTTATTTTTGTGTTAATTTCACTCTTAGGAAGTCTTGGATCCATACTTTGAGGACTTGAGTTTTGTTTAATCAACCATGTTTATGATAGATAATTTTCTTTTCCATGGTAATTGAGTGTAATCAAAACTTTGTACAAGATGTTTAAATGCTTGAAAATATGTCTAAATAAATCAATAAATAAAATGAAACTGTATGGTATGGTATGAATTAGAGAATGACACGGTGAAAAAATTCATCACCGTTCCCGTCCCCGCGGATAACCGCGGGAAACCATCTTCATGTCATTCTTTAAGGAGAGAGGGAAGAATCAGAGTATAATTGGGCACAACCACTGACACTCAAGCTTTGCTTTGAAGAATGCTGGTGTAGAAGGACCGAGGTTGAAATAGACACTAGAAAATGACATGGGATTATTTCCCGCAGTTATCCGCGGGGACGGGAACGGTGATGAATTTTGTCACCGTGTCATTCTCTAGTATGAATATCAGCGGATAGTCCTGCACAAGCAATTTAACTGACCAAGAATTGTATCTGGCCAGTCATATTCATAATAATGAGCAGTTCATCTGTTAGTTCACAAACAGGCAATTTAGGATTAGAAAAAGTAAGATACTCAAATTATATAAACTCTTATTTTTCTTCTGGGGATCTTGTCTTTCTCTTCTGAATCCTCTTCCTTTCATTCAGACAGGCTAGGCTTTCAGGGTATCCACAATGAATATGCCTTGCCTCCCTCGTATATAAGCTTCTCCTGCATATTCATTGTGCATATCCTGAAAACCTGGTCTGTTTGTGGTCCGTAAACACTGGAATTGAGTAGCCCTGACCTACAGCTTGTTTATTTGCCCTTGTCTCCGTATGTGGCAACCTCAATATATATATATATATATATATATATATTTTTCGTGAATTTTAAGAAAGAAAAATAATGTATTCCTTTTTTTAAAGTGTGTTCTGTTGCTCTCCACAAATGCAAAGCATTTTTGGTTAAGCAGGGCTAAGTGGAGGAGTACTGGCAGACTAGAGAGGAAATTGTAAGGGGAGGTAGTTTACATCAATGTGTCATGTCGTCCAAGCAAGGTTCTTTCATGTTAAGTTACTCTGGTAAGTTAAATGATGCTGCATCCTGCTGTTGCTATTTTTAGGCATATTGATTTCCCAATATTGTTTATACTACATACATAACAGGAAGACTGAGGCATCCTTATAACTGAGCCTCTTATTAGCATTTTTTTGATATTGTAATGGAGCAAAATGAACTTGCTGAGAAATAATAGGCTGTTATTCTGTCTTTGGAGACACTCATTAGCATTTGGTCTAGCATCAGAAGGATGAAGCTCTTAAGAACAGAGAATAGAGTGGCAAGCTGTTGTTTCTTCTCTCAGAAGCGGCCTGTAAAATGATCATCACAAGGTCGAAAATAATGAGTCTGAATAGTGGTGTAAGTGCCCAAGGAAAGACTATATTTATTACTTAGTGAATACTCAACTATACATGATATAGTCATAATCCCATGGGGAGATTCTGATGACATAAACCATGGGTGCAAAGTCTGCGTGATACATACCCGTAAGTGCAACTAGAGCTCCCAAGATGGAATTTCAGTCTTTCTGGGTAAAGTGTTGATAGAAACATTCTGTTAAATAGTGCAGACTTTCTGCTGTAGGGAAACAAGGACATGTAAAGTAGCTTAGTATTATGTTTTATTCATTTCTTTAATTTTATTTTCTAGTTTTATCACTTTTCCTATCCACTTTTATCACAGTTTGGAGCTTCCTGCCAGTCTGTGTCTACAGCATTGCTAAGCATGCCTTTTTCTTTTATCAATAGAAACTGGCCTGCAGAGCAGAAGGAAATGATATATGCATAAGGTGACCATACGTCCCGTTTTGAATGGGACAGTCCCTTTTTCAGATCCCCTGTCCCGTTGTCCCCACTCACAGCTTCAGGACGCCGAAATGTCCCGTTTTCAGAGAGGGCGTCCTGAAGCTGTGAGTAGGGACAACGGGACAGGGGATCGCAGCCTGGATTCGGCAGCGGCAACATCATCACTCGGGCCCCGCTGACCCTCCTATCTCTCCCCCCCCCAAGCGAACCCTTACGACCCTCCCAGCAAGATGACCGAGCAGCAAATCTCCCTCCAGTAGCGTTGGCAGCCGCAGCACGCTAAACAGGCTGCTTCACGGCTTTCTCCTGCCGGTGAGTCCCTCTGCCGGGCCACTGATGATGTCATCAGTGACGCTTCACCGGCAGGAGAAAGCCGTGAAGCAGCCTGTTTAGCGTGCTGCGGCTGCCAACGCTACTGGAGGGAAGTTTGCTGCTCAGTCATCTCGCTGGGAGGGTCGGAAAGGTTCGCTTGGCGGGGGGAGAAGTGGTCTGCCTCGGTGCTCCAAGGCCTGGCGCCATTACCTTCTTCGGGCAGCAGCAGTGTTTACAATTCGCTGCTGTTGCCGGCTTCAGGCCTTCCTCTCTGCTGGGTCCTGCCTACTTCCTGTTTTCATGAAGACAGGACCCTGGGGGGTTTCTGCAAGTACCGCCCTGGACAACTTGTATTCGTGTATGGGATTTTTGATACCGACATGCATTACCTTACACTTATCCACGTTGTACCTCATTTGCCATGTCACTGCCCATTTCTCGAGTGTGGTTATGTCGCGTTGCAGATCTTCACAATCCCCCTGTGTCTTCACTACACTGAATAACTTCATATCATCTGCAAATTTAATCACCTCACTCGTCATACCCATTTCCAGATCGTTTATGAAAATGTTTAAGAGCATAGGTCCAAGTACCGAGCCCTGCGGCACCCCACTGGTGACGTTCTTCCAGTCCGAGTATTGCCCATTTACCCCCACTCTGTTTCCTATCCGCTAGCCAGTTTTTAATCCATGTGAGTATTTCACCCTCTATTCCATGGCTCTCAATTTTTCAAAGTAGTCGTTCATACGGAACCTTGTCGGACGCCTTCTGAAAATCCAGATATACAGTGTTGACCAGGTCACCCTTGTCTATCTGCCTATTTACCCCCTCGAAGAAGTGCAGCAAGTTCGTCAAGCAAGATTGTCCTTTGCTGAAGTCGTGCTGACTGGTCCTCATCAGGCTGTGTCCATCAAGGTGATCAATGATGTGGTCCTTTATCAGCGCCTCTATCATCTTTCCCGGTACCGAGGTCAGACTCACCGGTCTGTAGTTTCCCGGATCTCCCCTCGAACCTTTTTTGAAGATCGGTGTAACATTCGCCACCTTCCAGTCTTCCGGAATCCTTCCCAATCTGATCGACAGATTGGCTATTAGTTGAAGCAGTTCAGCTATAGTCCCTTTCAGTTCCTTAATGACCCTCGGATGGATGCCATCTGGTCCCAGGGATTTGTCGCTCTTAAGTCTATCAATCTGCCTGCATACTTCTTCTAAACTGACCGTCAACCTCATTAGTTTCCCGTCTTCGCCTCCAGCATATAGCCTGTCGGGTTCCGGTATGTTGTACATGTTCTCTTTGGTAAATACAGACGCAAAAAAATGTGTTCAGTTTATCGGCGATGGCTTTGTCCTCCTTTAGCACTCCCTTTATTCCATTATCATCCAACGGTCCCACCGCTTCCTTTGTGGGTCATTTCCCCTTAATATATTGAAAGAACGGCTTGAAGTTTTTTGCCTCCTTGGCTATTTTTTCCTCATAATCTCTTTTTGCTCCTTTTACCACTTTATGTGACTTGCGGTGATGTTGTTTCTGCTTTTTATGGCACTTGCGTTGATTCTTATCTGGTTTAATCGTGCTGCCAGCTCACGCTGCTGAAATGTAGGTGTGAACCTGGCAGCATGGGGTCTGTGCTGGGACTGCTGCTTTTTAACATACTTATCAATTATCTAGAGATGGAAATAACTAGTGAGATAATTAAATTTGCTGATGACACAAAGTTGTTCAAACTTGTTAAATTGCAAGAGGATTGTGAAAAATTGCAAGAGGAGACTGGAAGACAGGGGCATCAAAATGGCAGATGATGTTTAATGTGAGCAAGTTCAAAGTGATGTGTGTGGGAAAGAAGAAATCGAACAATAGCTATGTGATGCAGGGTTCCACGTTAGGAGTCATTGCCCAGGAAAAGGATCTAGGTGTCATTGACTTGAGGATATGTTGAAACCCTCAGCTCAGTGTGCAGCAGAGCCAAGAAAACAAATAGAATGTTAGGAATTATCAGGAAAGGAATGGAAAACAAAGATGAAAATGTTATATTGCCTTTGCATAACCCTATGGTATGGCTGTACCTGTGTGCAATTCTGGTCACCATATCTCAAAAAAGATATAGCGGAATTAGAAAAGGTACAGAGAAGGACGACAAAAATGATAAAAGGATTGGACGACTTCCCTAGGTGGAAAGGCTAAAGTGGCTAGATCTCTTCAGCATGGAGCAGAGATGGCTCAGGGGAGATATGATAGAGGTCTATAAATACTGAGTGGAGTGGAAAGGGTAGATGTTAATCGCTTGTTTACTCTTTCCAAAAATACTGGGACTAAGGAGCATTCCAGTGAAGTTACTAAGTAGTAGATTTAAAACAAACCAGAGAAAATATTTCTTCACTCAATTTGTAATTAAACTTTGGAATTCATTGCTGGAGAATGTGGTGAAAACATCTTAGCGGGGTTTAAAAAAGGTTTAGATAATTCCTAAAAGAGAAGTCCATAGGACATTATTGAGTTAGCTTGTGGAAATCCACTGCCTATTCCTAGGATAAAGAGCATAAAATCTGTTGTACTCCTTGAGATCTTGCCAGGTACTTGTGACCTGGATTGGCCACAGTTGGAGATGGGATACTGGGCTTGATGGACCTTTGGTCTTTTTCTAGTATGGCAACTCTTATGTTCTTAACCCAACAACTTGTAAAATAATCCAATTTAACAGTAGCCTGTGTTGATAACTACCCCCATAGTCTAATTGAAATAGTTGTGCATACCAGTTACAAGGCTTATGTAAACCATAATATATAGTCCAGGTAGGGTGTGGAGATCCATTGTGTTTATTACCAATGTCATCAGAGACACACATTTAGCCTCACTGCAATATATATATTTTATTTTCTGTTTTCTTACTTGTTGCTTCTTTTGAACTTTAAATATACAAGGGTAAATCAAAAAGTAAAGGCAAAATACAGTTAATGGCTTTAATAGAAGTAACTATGAGCAATTGAACATATCACTTTTCTACATAGTCCAAGTTTCCAAGTTTATTTTAGTTTTCACATACTGCTCATTACATAACTGAGCGGTATAATAATTTTTTAAAAAAGGGTAAAATAAATAGCTTACAGAGAGAGGCTAAAATTATACAGTACATACAACTGGACATTATACATGATACATAGAGAAAAAAAATGTAGGGAGCCAGGAAAGAACTACATTGTCTTGACATAAAAGAGGGGAAGGAAAATTGCATGAGGAAAAAGATTTGGGAGAAGGAAGAGTTCTTGGATAGATCAGTGATCTACAATCAGACTTCAGAATCAGATTTAGTTCATAGAAAGGATTAATGTGGCAAGTTGTAGGCATCACTAAATAAGAAAGTTTTAAGATTGGACTTAAACTTTGTCAGAGGATGGGATCTGTTATGGAGAAAATAGTCTTGCACGTGGTATCATATATTATGTGTCTTGCAGAAGGAATGGTTAGAAGATTTTGTTGACTAGAGCATAAAGATCTGACTGGGATATAATGAATAAGTAGATTTGTTTGTTTAACTTTAAAAGTAAAAAAGCAGAACTTTGAAGATTATTCTGTGTTTGATTGGAAGCTAATGTGCTTGAACATTAATGGAGTTACGTGATCATATTTTTTTTGCCTTTGAGAGTAGTTTGACTGTGGTATTTTGGATGATATGTAGTCATCTTATTTCTTTGGGCAATTCCTTGATATCTCAATAACCTTCAAAATTTCTGTGAAACCCACTAAATTATCATCGAGTTGGCTAAAACACAAGAGAAAATATCCAACTGGATATACAGGAGAAATACTTAAGGATCTCAAGCGCTCACAGCTAAAGGCCCGATGTATGTCACAAGCCAGTAACCAAAAAGTGAGCTATCATTGGTCCTGTATATTCTCCTATTTTCTCAATTTTATCAAAAACTGCTTTATTTATTTTTTCTATAATTATTATTTTTTCAAAACTGTATTTTAATTTTAAAACTTAATTCTATATTATGCCCAGCTTATTTGCTTATTTTCATATTTATTTCTAAATGTTGTTGATGTGCTGATTTTTTCATCTATCACATAGTACTTTCTCATTCAAAAATATATGAATTATGAAGTACTTAGCTTCATGGTATGATGATGGAAGATCTCCGTTTCGCTCATAATAAAAGCGGCTGACTTATCGGGCCGTGATAATATGCAGTCTCCCCATGGTTAAAATTTATAACTAGCTGGCACAAACAGATATGTTAAAAGAAAATTTTAAATGGTTCCTTGGGTGTTTGAAAATAGAGATGTAATATAAAGAACCTCCCGGTACTATTGAGAGTTGAAAGTAGTTGAAATATAAAATGATATTGCATTTGATAGCCTCTTTTAGAAGCTTTTTAGAAAATATTGGATATTTAATGCGTGTCACCGATTGTTTCGTCACTATGCGTTCATTAATGCGAGTCTGAATGTAAGTTCTCATGCTATTTACATATTGTAAAATTTGAATTTAAGTCCTATTTGTTTTATTTGTAGTTTGAACACTGGTGCCTTTCCTGACGAAGCTCTTTTATTATGAGCGAAACGGAGATCTTCCGTCGTCATACCATGAAGCTAAGTACTTCATAATTCATATATTTTTGAATGAGAAAGTACTATGTGATAGATGAAAAAATCAGCACATCAACAACATTTAGAAATAAATATGCAAATAAGCAAATAAGCTGGGCATAATATAGAATTCAGTTTTAAAATTAAAATACAGTTTTGAAAAAATAATAATTATAGAAAAAATAAATAAAGCAGTTTTTGATAAAATTGAGAAAATAGGAGAATATACAGGACCAATGATAGCTCACTTTTTGGTTACTGGCTTGTGACATACATCGGGCCTTTAGCTGTGAGCGCTTGAGATCCTTAAGTATTTCTCCTGTATATCCAGTTGGATATTTTCTCTTGTGTTTTAGCCAACTCGATGACAATTCCTTGATATAACGCATTACAATAATCTAAATGCGAAGTGATAAAAGAATGGATTAGAATATTGAGAGATGATGGTTCAAGTAAAGATGATATAGATCTTATAATTTTCAGTTTATAGCTGCATTTTTGTACAATGGTACTTATTTGGTAATGAAAGGTTAATTTACTATCAAGAATGACTCCAAGATGATGCATTTGTTGTATTGTTCAACTTGCTTCTGTATTCCTGAAGAGAAGTTTTTGGGCTGCTCCCGAAGCCAGGTGAGCACCGCTTCCTTTATTTCATCATGCTTTGTCTTTTGCTCTCTGGGTTGCAGAGAAGCACCCATGTCTTGCCGCCAGTGTCAATTCTCTCCAGAATACTCAGATCTTCTTCATACCATCTCAGGAACTGGGTTGCAACCTCCATCAGCTGTTACTTGTGCAGATCAATGAGCCATTTGGGGAACCCATCATGCATAGACTTTCTTGTATCCCAAGTCATCATGCATGATGGCAAATGTAGATCCATAGCTGATATCCAAATCTGCAGCCAATTGAGACACCATTATCCATTGGTCTTCTCTAATTAAGGCATCCACCCTGTCAATGTGCTCTTGTGTGCGCGCTGTTGATGGACAACCAGAAAGACCTTCGTTGGTTACACCTGTTCTTTCTGCTTTAAAGCTTTTTACTCATTTATAAACCTTTTGTTGATTCATGGTGCTATGTCCATACTGAGTCAATATCAAACAGTGAATTTCTACAGGTTTCTTCGATGGTATAATATTGTAATGGAGCATCCATGTTTCTGACCTCTTGGCTGCCACATGACTAAAGGCTGAGCGCAACACTGTGTGTGGACGAACTATCCAACAGGCAATGTATAAGTACATATGTTGCATTTCGCTAGCTCTGTTTCAGTTATTGCATAATTTGACAGTTGACTTTAATTTTTGATTCACCCTTGTAGCAGTTGTTCCCCGAGGACAGAAGAACCTCTCCTAGTTGGCTTCTTAGCTTTTTTACTGAACTGGTGGTACTGCAAGCCATTGTCGGGCAGGAAGGCAGCGGCATGCCCTTGGTATGGGCACTGCCTAAAGTTTTAAAGTGATAGTGCACTTGGTAGGTATCCATATCAGGTTTTGGGGATGACATTGCCCACTGTGAGAATATATGCCTGCTTGTATGTGGAGAACACCTGCTACAGGTAAGTGTCTTTCCTTTACAAAAGGGTGCTACATTTTTTTACAGAGATGTTATAATAGCAACATTTAAATCATATGTATATATAATTATATACACTAGTGTATGCATATTGTATATGTGACTTGACAAATATTTTACTTATCTACAATTAAAATAGCATGTCATTTATTTTTACTTTATTTTTTTAGAAGGTTCATGTTTTATAACATTGTAACCTAATGGGCTTTCTTCTGAATATACAAAAGAAATATATATTAATATAAATGTAATACAAATATTTTTTTAATATATATCAATTAGAAATAATTGAAAAATATTGCCTGTTTATGGACTACAATCCTTACTTGCTCCTTCAAGGCACCTTAATCACCAATTTATAGCTGAATGAAATCACCAATTTATAGCTGAATGATATGGTGATTTATCAGTGGCATCTCTTTTACTTGTGTGTGAACAGCTGTGGAATATTTAAATTTGCATTGCTTTTGGATCTGAATATATTTCCTTTCATTTGAATGGAAATTAAAATCTCTCATGATAAGTGTGTGTTTAGGATAAAAATAACCTTCATTATGAGAGATTTTTGTACTGTCATTCTTTATGCATTTTTGCCATCTTTACAATAGATCCCTTTGAACACTTTGAAAACCTTGAAGAGTGCCAGCTTATTGCATTGGAATGTAGTGCAGGACAGCTTGATGCCAAGGTATTCTTCTCCCTCCAACTTTGATCTGCAGTGCTGCAGAGCCTGAGACTGGGGCCAGTAGGCAGGGCTTGTGCAGGGCCTCAGGATAAACAGATTATGCCACAGAAGAAGCAGGGTATCTATTTTTTTTTTAATTGTTTATTTTGAACAAAATATAGCATAATACTTTCCATAGAAAAGCATAAAATACAAACCAATAATAACATTATCCAAAAGGCCCATATACAATGCATTAAAATGTGGGAGTAACACATCTTTAAACATATAATTAGTTATAGCATTTCTACCCCCATCCCTCCTCCCTCCCCCCCCCCCCCCACTCCCAAGGAGCCTGGAATTAATTTTTTTTTCATAAGGAAGGATAGTATGCATAACATCCTTATTTCCCCCTCTAACCATACCCCAAATCTTCCTTCTTCACTTCAATATATAAGAACATAAGAATTACCGCTGCTGGGTCAGACCATCGTCCATATTTCCCATATCCCAAATCCTCCTTCTTCACTTCAATATATAAAACATAAGAATTGCCGCTGCTGGGTCAGACCATCATCCATATTTCCCCCACAAATCTTTAAATTGTGACATCGGTTTGTTAAGAGGGCTGATAATCTATATTTTTCACAGACTACTCCTAAGCGATCCCTCATATCTCTTAATTTAGGAGCAATGGGATTACGCCACTGCTGGGCCACAGTTAATCGGGCAGCTATAAATGCCAAATCCATAAGTTTAGATTGAGGGGATGACAATACCTCAACCCCCACTCACAATAGTGCCCTTTCAGCTTTCATATCCACAGGGATCTGAATTAATCTACTCACATACTGAAATACCTGTTCCCAATACCTCTGAAGAACTTGACATTCCCACCGCCTCTTTCAGTGCACCCCCTCCAACAACCATCATTTTTCCTTTTTACACATTTACTAATTAAAACCAGGATAATATACCAGCACACTAAAAGTTTAAGAGCATTTGCCACCAAAATAGAAGCTCTAGCTGTATGAAAGAGATGAAACACAATTGCCCCCATTCATCAATGGTCCATTCCCTTCCCAAATCTTGTTCCCATGCTCTCATATAAGATGTTTTCTTTCCCTCATGTACATGTATAATTTTATATAACCAGAAGATACACCCTTTCGTAACCGGATTTCCCAACCTCTTTTCAAATTCCATCTTCCTCATTATTCCTTTTTCCATCGTCGTAAATGTCATAATATAATTTTTCACCTGTAAATAAGGGAAAAGATACCCTGCTACTAGTTGGTATTGGTTTTGGAGATCTCCAAAAACTTTAATTTCCTCCTCCTCTATAAATTGTGCAAAAGACCTCAAACCTTTTTTGCTCCCAACTCTTAACCCCCCTCCCCCCCTCTCCAGTCTCTTCCTGGTGTAAAATCATGTGCAAATAATATGGGACAAAAGTAAATCCCCTTCTCTTTACCCAACAATTTTTTTACTACCTCCTTCCATATCCTCATTGAGCAACTAATAAAAGAATTACTTATATTTGCCATCTCTTTTTCCCCCAAAGCTACCCAGGGTAAGTATTTCAAATCCCTAATATCTTGTATCCCCTCCAGCATTTCTTATTCTACCCTCACCCATAGTTTAAGTGGATGTGAATGCCACTCAACTATCGCTCTCAACTGGGCAGCTTTATAGTAGTCTTCCAAATGGAGTAAACCTAAACCACCTTCCGCCTGAGACTTAAACATAGCATAACTGGCCACCCTTGGATGTTTTCCTCCCCAAATAAATCTCAGTATCTTTCTATTCTATCTTTGGAAGCAAGACTTTGGAATTTAAATTGGTAGTACTTGAAACAAATGAAACTTGGGGAGGATCATCATCCTTACCACCTCTCAAGTGTCCTAACCAGGAAATATAAATCCTAGCCCAACGTTCTAAGTCTTTCTGGATATCTGCTATTAAAGGGATATAATTCTGTTGAAATAAAAGTTTCCAATCTACCCCTAAATTTATTCCTAAGTAGTGAATGGGCCCTCTTACCCATCTAAGAGGAACTAATCTTTGTAATTCAGAAGCAGGGTATCTCAAGGTGATTGGAGGACTGACCCTCAGGGAATCTGATAAATGCAAGACTTCTGCAGAGGGGAATCAACAATGAAAGTGAAGCCTTTGGTGTGCGTGGATATGAGATGCAGAGCTCAACACCAAAGCATTTTCCTAACTCTGATTTTTATAGGATTTGAAACTTTAACAGAACCTCTGTTCTCTAACATGGGTTGACCTGATCCCTCTTCATATGACCTTTGATTGACCAGCTGTTGCAGGAGCATTGAGACTTGTGTTGTGCCCCCCTCCCACTTAACACACACATACATGCTTCAACAAACTGGTACATACTGATATGAGAGTGAAAAAAAGCTGAATGCTACATGGATGGCTCTTATAGAAAGGAAAGAACCCCCAAAGGATTACCGTATTTTCGCGGATATAACGCGCACCCGTGTAAAACGCGCACACGGGTATAGCGCGCAGAAATCACGATGACATGTACAAAAACTTTTGTATACCGCGCTCACGGGTATACCGCGCATGATGCCCGACGCTCCTTTCGCCCGCCCTGACTTTCCGTGCGCTGTCCCGACTCTCCGTTCACCCCCCCTGACTTCCGTGCACTGCCCTGACTTTCCGTGCGCTGTCCCGACTCTCAGTTCACCCCCCCTGACTTCCGTGCACTGCCCTGACTTTCCGTGCGCTGTCCCGACTCTCCGTTCACCCCCCCTGACTTTCCGTGCACTGTCCTCCCTTGAAGTCCTGTCCCCCCTTGAAGGTCTGTCCCCATCCTGAAAGCCTGATGCCCCCCCCGACGTCCGATACATCCCCCCCCCCCGGCAGGACCACTCGCACCCTCACCCTGAAGGACCGCCGACTCCCCAACAATATCGGGCCAGGAGGGAGCCCAAACCCTCCTGGCCACGGCGACCCCCTAACCCCACCCCGCACTACATTACGGGCAGGAGGGATCCCAGGCCCTCCTGCCCTCGACGCAAACCCCCTCCCCCCAACGACCGCCCCCCCCAAGAACCTCCGCCCGTCCCCCAGCCGACCCGCGACCCCCCTGGCCGACCCCCACGACACCCCCACCCGCCTTCCCCGTACCTTTGTGTAGTTGGGCCAGAAGGGAGCCCAAACCCTCCTGGCCACGGCGACCCCCTAACCCCACCCCGCACTACATTACGGGCAGGAGGGATCCCAGGCCCTCCTGCCCTCGACGCAAACCCCCCTCCCCCCCAACGACCGCCCCCCCCAAGAACCTCCGACCGCCCCCCCAGCCGACCCGCGACCCCCCTGGCCGACCCCCACGACCCCCCACCCCCCTTCCCCGTACCTTTGGTAGTTGGCCGGACAGACGGGAGCCAAACCCGCCTGTCCGGCAGGCAGCCAACGAAGGAATGAGGCCGGATTGGCCCATCCGTCCTAAAGCTCCGCCTACTGGTGGGGCCTAAGGCGCGTGGGCCAATCAGAATAGGCCCTGGAGCCTTAGGTCCCACCTGGGGGCGCGGCCTGAGACACATGGTCGGGTTGGGCCCATGTGCCTCAGGCCGCGCCCCCAGGTGGGACCTAAGGCTCCAGGGCCTATTCTGATTGGCCCATGCGCCTTAGGCCCCACCAGTAGGCGGAGCTTTAGGACGGATGGGCCAATCCGGCCTCATTCCTTCGTTGGCTGCCTGCCGGACAGGCGGGTTTGGCTCCCGTCTGTCCGGCCAACTACCAAAGGTACGGGGAAGGGGGGTGGGGGGGTCGTGGAGGTCGGCCAGGGGGGTCGCGGGTCGGCTGGGGGGGCGGTCGGAGGTTCTTGGGGGGGGCGGTCGTTGGGGGGGGAGGGGGGTTTGCGTCGAGGGCAGGAGGGCCTGGGATCCCTCCTGCCCGTAATGTAGTGCGGGGTGGGGTTAGGGGGTCGCCGTGGCCAGGAGGGTTTGGGCTCCCTTCTTGCCCGATATTGTCGGGAAGTCAGCGGTCCTTCGGGGTGGGGGTGCGAGTGGTCCTGCCGGGGGGGGGATGTATCGGACGTCGGGGAGTCGGCCGGGCAAGAGGGCTTGGGCTCCCTCTTGCTCCGATCGTGGATGCGGGTGCGGGTGGGAGCGCGTGCGAGCGGTCGTTCGGGGTGGGGGTGCGAGCGGTCCTGCTGGGGGGGTGAATCGGGCGTCGGGCGGGGTGGGAACTATGTTTAAAAACTTTTGTATACCGCGCTCAGGCATATAACGCGCGAGGGGTATGCGCGGTAGGTAAAAACGCGTATAACGCGCGCGTTATATCCGCGAAAATACGGTATATACTCACCAGGACCTCTGATCCAAGTTTCAGAGTAGTGAAACAAACAAACTCAGTGGTGCAGCCTAACTTAAATAGCTTCTGGGCTAGGTCACACCATCAAACTTCCAAAGAAAATACTGAAGATTTCTTTGAAATATATTTGCTTTGTTTTTTTCCCCCCTTTTTATAAGAGCCATCCATATAGCATCCAGTTGGTTTTCATTCTCATATCAATGTGTTCTAGTTTGGTGAGGCCTGAATTCAACACCAGCAGGGTGTTTGTGTTTGTTGTCTGTGTGTGATTTTAGTTATTTGAAGTTTTGTCTTATATATACTCTGTGTGTGGTGTGTGTATATACAGTAAAACCTTGGTTTGTGAGTATAATTCGTTCCAAAAAATGCTTGTAATCCAAAACACTCATATATCCAAGCAAATTTTCCCATAAGAAATAACTGAAACTCCACAACCCCAAAACTTTAATACAAAATACTGTATGTACTCGTATTGCAAGACCTTGCTTGTTTAGAACAGTCACTACACTCCTGCAGTTTCAGAGAGAGAGAGAGAGAGAGAGAGAGAACCATTGGCTCAGTTGTGATGATGTGTTGTGTGTATACTATATGTACTTGTATTGCAAGACCTTGCTTGTTTAGAACAGTCACTACACTCCTGCAGTGTCAGAGAGAGAGAGAGAACCATTGGCTCAGTTGTGATGATGTGTTGTGTGTATACTATATGTACTTGTATTGCAAGACCTTGTTTGTACATCAAGTTAAAATTTAATAAAATGTTTTGCTTGTCTTGTAAAACACTTGCATACCAAGTTACTTGCAATCCAAGGTTTTACTATATATATATATATATATATATATATATACGCACACATACACACACACACATATATTATATATAGATTTAGAGCTGTACCTAATAGCATATTATACTATTCAACTGAATATGAATAATGAAAAATATTGTTTAACTGAATACGAATACCAAATACAAATAATGGGCATTAAGCTTCAGCATAACAAATAATAAAAGGAGCAATATGAAATAAGAGATCAAGTGTTTATTTCAGTAGGATTTAGCACAGTAGAGCTGCAGATTATTTGTATTCAAATTTAAATCACTGTTTGCCCAAATGTGAACAATGTATTTGGGGTACATTTTGAAACTGAATTGAATACAAATGTTTGGTACAGCTCAAAGATATATATTGTTTTACACAATGATGTTCTTTTAATTCTATATGATTATGGTACCGTATATACTCGAATATAGGACAAGATTTTTGGGCCCCAAAATGGGGGTCTCGCCCTATATTCGGGTCATCACTCATTGACCATCTGACACCCTCCCAGACTTGCTGCAGGTCTGCCGTTATGCCGGGACAGGAGAGATCCCTCTCGTCTCCCGTCCCGGCCAATACAAATAATTTTTTACCCCTCCCCCATGTACCTTTTCCCTGGTAGTCCAGTGATGTATGGGCATGAGGAGTGAGTTTTCCATGCTCGAATCCCTCCTTCCAATCTCGCAGCCAGCAGTTCACCCGGGCTGGCAGGAAGGAGCTGACGCTAAACTCCTCTTCTACAAAACTGCACGGCAACAGCCCCGAAGCCCATAGAGATTTAAACGGCTTTGGGGCTGTTGCCACGCGGCAGCCACTAGCGCGGCTTTGTAGAAGAGGGAATATGTATGTACTGTATGTCTTTACAGTAATCATTTGACCATGAAGCAGTTTCTTGGGCAAAACATGGCCATGTTGGGCCTGGGGTGTAATAAACCTAGTACAGAAATTTAAAGTATATGTATACTGAATCCTTGCTCATTGGGCTTATTGAAAAAGATGCCAGTATTGGGAATTGGCTGGTTGCCATTTTTAGTGAAAATTTAAAGGAAAATTGTGTTACTAATAAAGTGATAAATCATCTGGATAAATTACTTCCAATATGGAATTATAACTGGTTACAGCACAGATATAGGGCTGTTGGGGTTCATCAGTGCTTATCAGTAAATTGCAGAGCATATTAGACAAAGGAGGAGAGGGAAATCTTCTACAGTTGCATTTACTGTATATTACTAATAATAAAACCCTAAGCGCGCATGCGCACTTAGGGTTTCGTGTTCCCTGCCGCCGTGTTTTCTGATCCGTGGTTGGATTCTATTTTAGAACCCGGCGGCAGGGAACACTCTGGCCACTCCCCTCTTCCCGCCCTGAGAAACCACCAGAGAAACCGCTGCCGCCGCTGATTCGGAACAGGGGGCACAGACGCCCCTGCCGGCATCTATTTCTCCCCCTCCTCCCTCTCGCCTGCTCACCTGCTCGCAGCGTTTACCTGAAAAGCGCTGCGCTATGCTGCCACTGGTCTCGCCGTTTTCTCTCCACTGCTGTCCGCCCTCTGAAAACTTCCTGTTTCCGCTAGGGCGGGCTGCAGTGGAGGGAAGACACCGAGGCCAGCAAAAGCGCGGCGCAGCAATTTTCTTTGAGGCAAGTAGATTTCTGTGGGGCGTATGCACAAGGAGAGCAGGAAAGGGGTGCTGCTGGACGGGGGAGAGAAAAGGAAGTGAACAGGGGGAGCAGGCAAGGGATGGCTGCACACGGAAGGAGGGAAATGCTGCTGCTACACAGGGAAGGAGGGGAATGCTGCTGCTGCACAGGGAAAGGGAGGAATGCTGCTGCACAGGGAAGGGGGGGAATGCTGTTGCTGCTACACAGGGAAGGGGGAATGCTGCTGCTGCACAGGGAAATGGGGGGAGGTGGGAAAGGGAAAGGGGGCCAGGGAGCAATCTTGGTTTGTTTTGGGGGGAGACAGAAGGGGGAAATGGAGAGAGACAGAAAGGTAGGCAGGCAGCGCATGAGAATGAAAGACAGACACAAAGAAAGTCAGCAGGCAGGGAGACAGAAAGAAAGAAAGACAGACAGACAAAGGAGGCCAGGGAGAGAGACAGACAGAAAGACAGACAGTGGGAGGGAAAGAGACAAAGAAAGGAAGAAAGAGAGAGGGGCAGGGAGAGACACAGAAAGAAAGAAAGACAGACAGACATATTTCTAGCACCCGTTAATGTAACGGGCTTAAACACTAGTACTTGAATAAAAACCTAGATGTCTGGGCCGAAAAATGAGGGTCTCAGTTTATCTTCGAGTCTTACTACTACTACTACTACTACTAATCATTTCTATAGCATTACTAGACATACACAGCGCTGTACATTAAACATATAAGAGACAATCCCTGCTTAATAGAACTTACAATCTAATTAAAACAGACAAACAGGACAAATAAGGGTTAGGGAATTTCTCAAAGAGAGAATGATAAAACAGACATGAACCCATCGCAGACCTTTCCCTGGGCCTACCTTAAGTAGTGAGCCTGGACTGGGCCTTGAGCATTTGCGCATGCTCAAGGCCTTCTGGTCTCGCTCTCTCTGAGATTCTCAGATTCAGAATCTCGGAGAGAGCGAGACCAGAAGGCCTTGAGCATGTGCAAATGCTCAAGGCCCAGTCCAGCCCAGCACAAGCAAGAGGAAGGATCGCCGATGCACCGCCCAGCCCAGCACAGAAGAGGGAGAATCTTCGGGCACCGGCACCGGCATGTCCTGTGCGTTGGTCTGGTAAGGGGTAAGGGGTAAGGGATATCGTTTTGGTGCTCGGGGGAGCATGTAAGATCATTGGGGGGGGGGGACGACTCGAGCGGGGGGGGGGGATGCCGGATTGCGGGTGGGGGGGATTGGAGCAGCGCCAGTAACCTCGGGTGGGGGGAATGGAATGAATCAAAGCGAGTTTCCATTCATTCCTATGGGGAAAGTCACTTTGATATATGAGCAATTTGATTTACAAGCATACTTCTGGAACGAATTATGCTCGTAAACCAAGGTTCCACTGTAATCTTCCCAAAGAAAGAACCATTGGAAGTAATTTTCATGAAGAATTGTTTACAAAGGATCTGTAAATGGATGGATTTGAAACTGCTGAAAGTTAATCCAGAAAAAGCAACTCTGGTCTGGACTAGAGAGGCTTCAAATTCTTCATAAAAAAGTTATTTTGTATGGGGGGGGGGAGTTAGCTTATGATGGCCTTAATCTAGTGTGAGAAGTATAAAGGTAGTATTAGATTCAGCATTCTCCACAGAGTTACAAGCTTTGGAAATGGTCAAAAAGGTGTTTGCTTCTCTGAGATTTGTCAACCAAATTAGATTCTGCTACAGAAAGCTGTTAAAAAAAGTGATTTAGACAGTCATGTTGCCACATATTAAGGAAGCCAAGATAATTTTTAAGCTTGTTTTTAATTATGTTTAAATTGTTGAATAGAATGGTTTACTCCCCAGAAAGATCCAAAGTAGAGTTTGAACTAGGCTTTTCCGAGAATTTTTATTAAAAAGGAGGAAGAACATTTGCAGCTCTTTGCTATAATTATTTTTAAATTCATGTTGAAGGTGGAATTATGGGATATTTTACTCTAAGGGATTTCAGTAGTTTCTATTGTACTAGAAATGTCAATAATTTTAATGTAATTATTGTTATGAATGATTAGTTATGGATTTCAGATCTGATTGTAATCTGCCTTGAATCCTATGGCAGGCTTTTACAAAGGTGCGTTCCTGCCCATAAGAATAGAATGGGGCAGCTCGGCATTTAGCATCCACTTTTTGGCAGTACTCCTTTGTAAAAAGACCATAATGAAGACTAAGCAAAATAAGTGCCAATTAAATAATTAACCCCCCCCCCCTTTTATGAAGCCACGCTAGGCTTTTTTATCACTGGCCACATCAGTATAACCTCCATTGCTCATAGAATTCCTCTGTGTTGAACCTTTTACCGCTGCGTCCGGCAATAATAAAAACCTAACATGGCTTCATAAAAGGTGGCCTAAGATATTTTACAAACCACAAACAAAAATTGACCCTTAATACTCCACAGACCCGAAGGTCAACCAAGACAGGAACAAAAACACGGTGGAGGTGACGATGTCCAAGATGCAGGTCTTTACTGAAAATACAGTCAATTAATCCACATGACGAGATGTCTAGGATCCAAAAATATCTTTAGTCCCCAATTTTGGGTCCTAGACATCTCGTCATGTGAATTAATTGGCTGTATTTTCAGTAAAGACCTGCATCTTGGACATCGTCATCTCCACAGTGTTTATGTTCCGGCCTAAGATATTTTACCATCACAACCTTGATTTGAATAGGTTCCAACTTTCAGTTCTGCTGTAGAAAGTGGTTTTTCTTTTGAGAATGAATCTTTGCATAAAGGCAATTATTTTTAAGAAATACAAATTCTGTGACTTCTAAGGAAGCATTTATTAAAACATTTAAGAATTACCAGTTTTAGTCTGGACAGTGGACCTAACTTCACAATCCCTAGGTTTTTTTTAAAAAATTGATAATTAGAGGAAAAGTTAAATTTTTATTCTTGTTTAGTGTATACTTGATAGCTATGTACTTTCTGATATAATTATTTTGTATTGAGTGCTAATGTGCGCCTAACATAGCTAAAAATGGAGCCAATGGAACCGTGGGATATGCTCAGGTGTCCTGTGGTAACTTTGAAATGTGCATGCATTAACTGTGAACTAAAAAGTATTTCTAGTTTTTTTTTTAATATTGGGCAGAGAATGGGTGTGAAAGGCTAGCATTATAATGGACTGGTCACACAGACATGCCAACAGAGTAGTGGTTTTTATTCTATAATATTGCTTTAGAAATCTTTTTAAGTTAGGCAGTATCTGTTATTGTTTGTCACAAGTAGGAGAAAGTAAGGCAGTTTCCCTCAACCCTGAAGAAAGGTTTCCTTGTGAAACATGTATGTCGGGAGAGGTGAAGACAAGACATAATCAGTATAAGCTAAGTGACGTTATGGTGTTATATATATATATATAATATTTTAAGAAATACTTGATTAAAATAAAAAATAAAAACCGAAATAAATACTAATAAAAGTTGGACCAACGAAGAACATAAGCATTCGGGAGTTTAGTACCGATTGCGGTCTGAAGGTCCATACACATGAGAAATATACCTTAAATGGTGGTGTAGTACAATATAAGTGCGGCTAGCCTTTAGAGCGAATGTTACTAAGACAAACACTTACATGATTTAACAGAGTAGTGGGGCATCTTAGAGGGCACTCCTATGAATTTCACATAAAGTGTGCCAGATGTATATCTCACCATAACTCCCTTATAATTTGTGGTGAATCCTCTAAAACTCTTCCAAAATTTACTTTACCCATCTGTCTACCACCCCAATAGCCTTTATGGCTGCAGGTGGCACCTATATGACACTATAGTAGGGTTTTGGTGGCCTCACATTTTCTACCATAAATGTAGTGGTTAGAGTGGCTTATGGACCTGGGTCCTCCTCTCTATGGTTCACTATCTGACCTGCGCTGCTGTATTAGGCTTTCCCATACTAGGTGCTGCTGTTCTAGAGATAGGCATGCACTGTTTCATTCAGATCTTTGTGGGTTGGGAGGGGGTCAGTGACCACTGGGGGAGTGTATGTGTGTATTTGGGGGGGGGGGGGGTCATTATGTAATGCCCCCAGTGGTCATCTGGTCAATTTGGGTTCTTTTTTGACACTAGTTCTGGGCATCTAACTTCGTCCTGAACATTTTAGGAAATGTTCAATTATCACTGCAAGACATCCAAGTGCTAAGCATGCCCAAAGCCCAGCCATAACATGCCTCCACCCCACCCCCCACCCCCTTGAACTTTGGATGCACAGCGGCTAAGAAGCCTAGCAAGAAATCCAGAAAGTTGGCTTCGAAAATCGGCATTTGGACGTTGTGGCGAGAAAAACATCCAAGTGCCGATTTTATACCATTTTTCAGACATCTTAGTGTTTTGAAAATGCCCCTAATTCTATCTAGCTGTGCCTGTGAATTTATAAGGATTGCAGCCTTCAGTTAGATGCTATACTGATTGTTGTGCTGCACCTTAATACAGTTAACTATTCAAGATGTTCATCTCTATACTTTGAAATGACGGTATCCAGATTTCAATTCATTTTAACCCACCTTTATCTGTCAAAATCTTGACCATTAAGGGACTCATTTGGTGTTTGAATGACATGCCATAAGATCGCATCTGACCTTTCCCAACAGTTGGCTTACTTAATTAGATTTGGATTTTGAATTTGTTTCTGATAGGTTTTGCCAGTATTCTGTCTCTCCTGGTTGCTTTTGGGCTTCATGTACAAACAGTTTGTGACTTAAGTCTCTTAGACTTTCACCTGTATAGATCTTTGTTAAACAGTTGATGAAGCAGGTGACCTTTGTCATCTCTTACTTTCGTTGCTGATAATAATGTTAGGGACTTATTTTTTTATGTCCATTGCTTTAATACCAAGAGTGCAGAAAGTGCATTTCTATGTGTTTGTTACGTGAGAATTTGAATGCACTAAAAATAAAATATTTCAATGGAATTTTCAGTTTCATTTTTAAAATGAAGCAAAAAGAATCTAACTAAATTTTGTTCCCTTTTTATATTTAAAAATCCTTTCACCCCTTGTCATGAAAAATGACCCAAAAGAATCCCTCCTCCCATCCCTCTGTATCTTACCTCATCCTGGGTGGAAAAGTGGGCCGAAATAACCCTAGTTACCCCTACCATGCTGGTTCTGTCCTTCAAAATGGTTCCAGCTGCAGGTCAATGGCTGCTGCTCTGGCTCAGGGATTGCTCCTGTCTTTCTTTCCACCCCAGCTATGGTAAGGCACAAAAAGGGAAGTCTGGCTTGGGAGAAAGCCTGTCTTTTAGTTTAGTTTTCATGCGTTCTGCCAATGGCAGGCACTACAAAGAAAGAACATGAACAAAATTTAAGGAATCTAAATGAAAGTGCTTTCCTCAAACAAAACAAAACCAATAAATAAAAAAATCCCTGAACATCACTGTGGCTAACTCGGTACACTGTTAAGTAGAGTGTCACATTTTTAATCTTGAGAACTTCCAGACCATACAAGAGAACAATATTTCTGTTTGGGCATATATCATTAGAAGGATGGTAACGCAGAACACTTTGAAGTCAGAACCTCATATCATTCCAGCTAAACATTTTATAACAGCTACCCATGGAAAGACTTTGCAGTGGACATTCTGAATTTATTGTCTTGTCAATGAGGAGGTCAATCCAGTATGGTTCATAAGTAAATTGGAGTATACTCTTGGGAGAGGGGTGTGCTTGTTTGTTCTGATATTAAGCATGTTCTTGGCTCAGTGAATATACAGATGGAATAGTAATGATACTGATTTATTGTTGTTCAGCTCTGGACCTTACCTAGAGAGAAATCAGTAAGTTTCATGTCAGTAGTCAGGGTTTTGTGGAAGGGGGGAGTTTTGTCTTTTACCATAGGATGAGCCTGAACAGCCTCCTTTGTCACTGAGAAGAAAACCTGATTGCTTAGTTCAATCCTGAAAATGGTGTTTTTGTTTAAGTAGTCGGGGCTGGAAATTAAACCACATGCAGCCCTTTTACAAAAAAACACGCACAGAGCAACTGCAGAAGATGAGGATCTCAGATTATACAGTATTATATAGACTTTGTAGCCAGCAGGATTCATGACCTTGCTCCCTTCTAATGAGTGACCTGCTGTATGCTCCCAATAGAATGGGACATTGTCTAGGTCAATTTTATGATTGTCTAGGTCTACAAGCTACCCTCTGCCTTTTTGTTGATTATATCCCTGCCTTTCTAGAACTCTAAAACCCTGCATGCAGTTGATTGAACTGTCACCTTTTTTTTTTTTTAATATCTTTATTCATTTTTAACACTTTCATTAAGTGAATACAAGCAGTGGCGTACCAAGGGGGGGCGTGGGGGGCGGTCCGCCCCGG